>NC_083097.1:71284612-71608778 GCF_949774975.1 Lagenorhynchus albirostris
ACCCTGACATTTTGTGATGAGGAAGGAAATTCATCTATGTGTTATTCTTCTCTAAAACCATAATCCCAGACTAAACATGAGAAAAAGATCAGACAAGCCCATGTGGAGGGATATTCTACAAAATACCTGACCAGTACTCCTCAGTAACATTAAAAAGATGGAAAAAAATGCCACAGATCTTCAGAAAAAACTAAGGAAGGAGACACAATGACCAAATACAAGGTAGTATCCTGGAATCAATCATGGGAGAGAAAAGGAAGATTAGCATAAAAACTGGTGAAATTCAAATGAAGTCTTGAGTTTAGTTAATAGTAATGTATCAGTGTTGACTTCTTAGTTTTCACAGATGTACCACATGGCAGTGTAAGATGCGAACATTAAGGAAAATTGCATGAGGAGCATAGGGAATTCTCTATATTACCTTTGCAATATTTCTAAAATCTAAAATCATTTAAAAGTTTAAAAAGTTTATTTAAAAAGCACCTGGTATTTTTTGAAAAGAAAAAAATTACTAACAGTTGTTTGATGTGTGAGACTCTGAGGAACACGCTAGGTGAAGAGTGGTCTAATGAAGTTTTACATTATGCAATGTGCTGTGCCTTCATTGCCTTCTTAAGAGATGATGGAAATCAATTTATTTCTAAACTATTTTCCTCTGATTTGTGTTCTTTTTGGTGTGATTCTATATTGAGATTGACCTTAAAGTGGGAAGCATAAGTTCAGTTTTATTTAGGTTATATATGAAATTTGAAAACAACTTATACCTTCATGGTGTAGTTATAAAGGTTTAAGAAATAGATGCTCTCTTGTACAGAAGTTTAGAGCAAACTTGTAATACCTGAAAAAAACACCAGGGAATTTACCTCTGCTCTTTCTGTGATTAACAATATTATGGAATTCTATCTTTCATTTTAAGTGTTAATCTCTTCAAATGAAGAATTATTCCTGGCTTCTCTGTATCTTTCTCCAGAACTCTATATAATGCTTTACTTACGAGAAATATACAGATATTGACTGTTGGACTTGTGATCATGACTCCCAAAACTCTTAAAGTGTGTAGTCCTGATGAATTGCTTATTTTAATATTAATTAAAATTTCTATTTTTCAGTCATCTGATAGCTTTGAGTAATATTTAATATTTCTGATTTTTAGGCATCCTAAATTGTCAGGTTGTGTGAACTCTCTGAGAGCAAATTATTGTATACAGAAATCCAGTCAGTATTAATAGCCAACTTCTCATGAAAATGTTTGAGGTAGAGCTAGGTTTTTTAAAAGTAAAATGTGCCCTTAGTTCTTGAATTAAATTCCATTTGAAAAATCTTCAGAATGATTGAAAATTAAAACCTTCCTTTTCAATCTATTTTGCCTAGCCTTGTTTAAATTTACCTATTGTTGAATTTTAAACCTCTCTGGGCAAACATATTTGCATGTATGTTAGAGATACTCATTTTTACCTAAAATACTTAACTATTGAAATGATTTTCCAAAATACACTAAATGGCAAACTGGGAAGCAAGTTTGGTTTTAGGAACAGAAGAGAAAAATATGTGAGAGCTGTTATTATTAATACTAGTAGAGAGAAAAGTTGATTATCAATGTATTCCCGGCTGAAATTTCAAAGTGTGTTTTAATTACAACTCTAATGAAAAGGCATTATTAGGTGCATGCTTAATTTAAACTAGATATTTGCACAGATAGATTGGATAGAAAATGTTTAAACAGTTGTATTTATGCACCACTTTTTATACTGTTTTGAGACAGAACTATTTCTCTTCAAGATAGAAGATGTAGACCCTCTATAATGAACGATATGTATAATTTGTAAGATATTTTGGACAGATAGATCAGTAATAGAAATAATAATTACCTTCAGGAAATTTTAGTCTTGAGTAATTTAAATTATCATTACACTTTTGTCATTTACCATTTACAATTTTAGTCTACAAAGCTAAGATCCATGAATGAAACATCAAACCAAATCTGTATTCGCTGCTCATAATGAATGGTGATGAGATAAAAGATAATCACAGGAGGGAGGGATGAAAGAATAAGGTGGTTTCCCATACACACAGATCTCTGAAGGCTAAGACAACCACTGATAGATCCTGGACAAAGGGGATATGACTATGGAGAGAGTGGGAGAAGCAGAAGTGAATAGAAATGAATATATGCCCATCAAGAAATAAAGGGGTACTGAAGGTTTTTTTTTTTTTTTTTTTTAAAGCAGAAAAAAGCAGACAGCAAATTGAACTAAGGGCCATTAAACAGGAATCACTGTCTTGAGCAATCAGTTTAAAATAACATTGGTACAATTTTATTTAACCTTTAGTTAAAAGTAATTTCTTACCACAGAACCATTTTTTGCTGGTCCCATGGGTTAGCTCCTCAGAGAGATTTAATGGAATTTCTGTGTGAAACGTATATACAATCTGTAGACTAATTTCTAAGACTAGATTTCAGTGAGGATTAAATGTTCGGTGTCCATCAATAATATTTTGTAGCCATTTTGAAAAGAAAGACCCCACACATTTGATATTTCTGGTTTCTTCTTTTTTTAAACCATCTTGGATCCCTTAAAATAATCAATTCCTATGGGTAGATTATGATAGTTTTCAAATCTTCACTGAATCATTTATCAATAAACTCCTAGTCGTTAGTAGAGTTCAAAAATGTATAGAATTTAGCTAATTCCTATTAATTACTATAACTTCAGTTGACTTAAAAAATGTGATAACTGAAAACTCATATCTGTCTGTATTTTCTTTCTCTCGAAGTCTCCTTCAATTAATAGAATTGATAAATTAGAATGAATGACACCATGACACTCTGGAAAACAAGAAATGAATCATCAATGAATCAAAATTTTATAAAAATTCTGGGAGGACAGAAAATAAATGATATGCGATTGGTAGGGAAATGAAAGATTAAATTTAATAAAAGTCACCAGAGATCTTCAAGGTGAATCAACAAATACAGATAAGCCAGGGGGCAATCCTCAGTCATTATTTAGGAGTCTACTTTCCAAACAACTGGGAAAGTTGAGCTCTTCCCCCAACACAGATGTAAATAGAGCTATGGCTTGGCAGCAAATGCTTATTCTCTGTGGCTGAAGCCAAGAGTTATTCTCAAAATCAGGTGAACATATGGATGATGTTCCTAAGAAAGTTATCTTCTGAAGATGCTGGGGTCTAAGACAGAAGTAGAACAGACCTCAGCCTAACTCTAGGTTGCACACAGACACAGGAAATATAGGTGTAAGATGACAGGCAGAAGAGCACTTCCTTTTGGTAGTGTAATGTACCAGGCCTGAAGGAGGTTCCTGTTCTGAAACCTGCTTTTTTCCCAGGGGTACTTCAAAGAGACTGGTTGTCAAAATATCCCCCTGACTTCTCAACTTATACAGAAGCTTCAGTCAGCCTTATCACTCAGCTTAGAGGCCTCATGGGGAAAGAGTCCTAAACGAGAGCAAACAGTATACATGCGAGCTACCTTGACTATTCAATATAGTCCATCATTGACAAGTGTGACTACACATCCAAGAATCTTGAGGTAGTTGAAGAAAACTAGCCACACGAAAGACAAGGTAGAATATGAACAAATAATACAAACGGATCCATTTGTCCCTAGGGTTCAGGGAAGCAGTATATGAGACTTTTCGGTAGGGGAGAGATTTGATATTATTTGAATTTTTGGATGATTATATTTACTGCAATGTGGAAAATTAATTTCAGGGGCGCTAGATGATAAGAAACTGTTTAAGAAACTGTTTCAGTGATTCAGGGGAGAAATAATGGTGACTGGAGGGGGTGTGCTAAAGAAAACTCATGAATATAAAAGGAGTTTAAGAGATAGACTTGGTGTTGTTGATTAGAAGTGTGGGTGATGGAGAGTCAGGAGTCAGGAGGACACCCAGATTTCCGACTTACTCTTTCACCTCCATTATTTTCATTTTGGAAGTCAGTGGATTCTTCTGTGACTCCCTGGGCTGAATTACTTAGCAAGGGACATAATGGAACCCACCTTGTCCAGTTTGCTTTCTGCTGACGCTATGAACAATACACTGATTCAAAGGTGGCCTTAGGTCTGCTACATTCCCAAGTATTGGGTTTTGGCACTCAAGTCACTTTAACGTCCAATAAGTCAGTGTGTATTAAATTTCTGGATATTTTATAGAGTTACCAGAACTCTTCATAGATAAAGAGAATAAGAATAATTTAAAAATACAAAATTAACATAAATCCAGGAGAAAACTGACTTTGTGATAGAATAATATTGAGGTTTGAGATTATTAATTATATATGAATATGCTTATGTGTATTTCCACATGTGTATATCAATATATGTAATATATTGAACATACATTATAAATACATATTTAAAAATCTGCTTCTAATTGGTGGAAACATATCATGCTTTACATTTTAGAAATAATATTATCCATTGTGAGATATTTTGGAGCATGAGTATTGAAAACTGTAATTAATTCAGATTTTTATCAAATGGAGCTATCCATTAGGCATATAATATGACACATGTCATAGACCCAAGTCTGTGCAATTGCAATCTATAGAAACTAGTCATACAGTGTTTGGTTTTGCACCATACCATCTCTTTGGGTAAAGTAGAAATGTCTAGTTGAGTTAATGGCACTGTGGCTTGTATTTCCTAATGCTTCATGGACGGCGGGTATAAACGGACCTCGGTGACAATGATACAGAAATCTTTACTCTTTCCTGTCTCCATTTCAATCTGTTTTACACAGGACCCAATCCTCGAAATATTTCCTTACCTACATCTTGAAGTTACCAAAGGCTGTTTCTTGGGTTCCAAAATAAAACCAAGCACTCTAATAAGTGCTTTGTCTGATATAAAATTAAGACCGTATTTTTAATTTTAGTTCAGTTTTAGTTTAATTTTAGTTTAGTTTATCACGTATGCTCAAATATCTTTGAATCTTTACCTAGAATAAGACTGGTACCCCAAGTATAAAAGAAAAAGACACAGACCATAAAAGGGAGAAAAAACTTTTGTCTTGAGTGTTGAAGGATCCTGAGAAGTACATTGCATTCTCTGGCATTCTGAAAGGTGGAAAGCAAGCAGCTGCATAAAGGTTTCCCAACAATTACTTTACAAAATGTGAAACTGCATCTTATTTTCAGTTTAAGAAAGTAGTGATATATTGACTTCACTAAATCTTGACCTTGATTTCTATAAGAAATTAGTTCTAATACTGAGTTAGAGAAAAATATTTAATGCTGCGTTTTGTTCCTTTTCCTAGTTTTATTAAAACATGTTAAATTTGCATAATGTTCCTAACGCTGTCTAAGCATGTTAGCATCTAATAGTCTGTCATGTCTCCACCAGCATAGAGCACAGCTAGTATCACGATGCCATTTGGCTCATGAGAGAACTGAGATCCAAAGAGATGAAGTGATTTTCCCCAGAACACAGGATTAATGAGTGCTAGGACTATGGCTATGAAAGCCAGGCTTATGATTTACAAACTTCATCCATTTCACTTAGAAATGAATGTTTGAGTTACAAATAAAGGGTAACTCAAATGGTATGATTTGAGGGACTTCAATATTTTCTCAACTGCCTTCCACAAAGCCTGAATGTCTCACAGTTCCAGTTAAGGCACTATCTCCAGAAAGTCCCTAGTTGAATGCAAATACCCAGGGTTTCTGATTTACCCCAAATCAATGTACACAATACCTTCTTTCCTGCCACACTTTTCCCACACACCAGTGCCTTGCAGCTGCTGAAATGGGAACTACAATGAAGACGAATGGGACTTTTTAGAGATTCTCTGGTGCAAAAAGTTAAAAATAAAAATGGTACCCAAATAGTGAGCATTATAGACAAAAAGATCCAGAAACAAGTCTACACTGATATGATCTGCCCACGTGCTGGCTGAAAAGTACATCCTTAACATACTATCTGAACGTTTTTTACTTCAGTTTATTATCTTGTATTAAGATTCTACAAATTCATTATTTATTTGGGTAACAATTACTCTACTCAACCTTTGGGAATTTAAAGGATTAACGGTCATTCACACTTTCATGAATTAGTGGAAATTGGTACTCTCAGATAATTTTCTATTAACAAAGCTGAGATCAACCTTTTTAGAAGACTGACATTTCTGACCAGGAGATGGGGCACCTAGGAGGGGAGCACACATACTAAATGTAACATACAAGTTCAAGATTTGTTTTTATCTGTTTCCTGTGAACTTAGAAACGTAACGACCATTTGTAACATTATTTCTATAGAAAATGCTATGAACAAAATCCATTGATAGGATGGATATTTGCTTGCATGATATAGAGGATGTGTAGCATATTGATATCCTTAATACACTATAGTCCATAGCACTTAGAGCTCTAGTCTAGTAAACTTGTAACAATAGATGAAAGTGAGTAAAATCTATAGATCAGCACTTTCTATAAACCCTATTATTTCTGGGGCACTAAACTGTGGGCTCCTAGGAGCTTTGAAGGGGGAATAAAATCTAAAAAAATATACTAGAATAATACAAAGAGATGCAGAGAGCAATAGAGCAGAAATACACTTTCCCCCCCATTATATAGGACCAGCCTTGACAAAGAATAATTCTCATGACAAAACATACATAAGAGATCTCGGGCACTATTCCTAGCCTCCATTTCCAACTTTGATTTCACAAAGAAATATAGGACATGTGCCCTAATGAAAGCGCCATCTTTATTTCAAAGTAGCATGTGAACAAAGTGAGAAATCTCACCAACAGCATCACAATATAAAACAGCAGAACACAACTTCGCCAGTTTCAGTTTGAGATTCTCCGTGTGTGTGTGTGTGTTGAGTTTAGAACAAATCTCAATTTGTCCAAACATCATGGACCCACCCTCACTTTAAAATGAAATCATACAACTCACATTCAGTCAATTCTCAATTATCCATAGTGAACTTAAATCCAGTTTGACTTGTCCTGTCACCCAGCATGCACCTAAGTTACCTTACCCTGGTGGTTATGTATTTAATCCTAACTTTAATTATGATCTAAATTTTTTTTTTAAAGAAGCTTCATTTTATTTAAGAACATACTTATTTTAGAAATTATAAAGTATCTCTGTTGTTAGAACCCTTTGTATATGTACATATGTAATAAAAGTATATATACCTATATGGATAGTTTACTGTAATTAAGCAAGCTTGATGGAAACTTCTTGAACTTTTGGGGTCATAGCTATAACATATCTAATTATCCTGTGAAGAATAGATGGATGGATGACTATTATTGTAAGAATCTTATTTTTAATCCTAAGTAAAATTCCAACTGGATATAGCAGTTGAATTCTTCCATAGGTGACTGTCTGATACAATTTGTTGGTGGATATGTGCTGTCTTCAAAATCCAAAAATCCTAAGGTCAAGATTTCTCATAATATTCAATGTGCTATAAGTGCATTTCTGCAGGGGAATTTTCCTTTGCTTCTCAACTGCTTGGGTTGAGAGCCTGGGTGTCCAAAATTACAACTGATACTAGAAGCACAATGTCAGAGATGCTTTCTCCATTCTGGCTTACTGCTCCACTTAAAATTGTTGTATTACATTTCTGCTAATAAAAGCCTTTCTAAGGATTCTGTATCACTCTTCTGCAAGGCACATTCACATCCTTCAATGAAAGTTGCTATTATCAGAGCAGTATGCTCTTACTATTTATTTATTACAACAGCCCTCATGACTGCTTACCCAGGCAAGCACTAGAAATATCTAACTCATTACCACTACGTAAAATAGCATGGGGTATTTTCAGAATGAAAGAGATCAGAGCATGACAAATTCTAAAGCTGCCCGTGTCCCTGTTTCCAAAGAAAAAGACTGCTATTCAACAAGCACTGGTAACTTTTAACTATCAAAAGGGATATATTAGACTCAGTGAAAAATACTGCCAAGACAAAAGCTTGTTGGAAACACCTATTTGCTACCCTTTTGTCATTTAAGGTCTGAACACCCTTGGACTTTCTCAGCCCAGCCAGTGAAAGAAAACTGACCCAGAGGGAGCCAGAAACTGAAAATGCTTATTGACTTGTTCAGCTGGAAGTTGATCCTGGTCGCTATTTAAATCTACTGCTTTAAGTGTCAGCAGACATGCTGCATTCCTTATGATGGTTCAGAGGGCAGACATTCGGGTCAAAATTTTCTTACCAATTCTGTACCTAATGTGGGCTTTACAATGTTTACAAACAGCTGTTACAATAACCCAAAGATCCAAAGAAAAATGTGACACATCCAAGAATCTGACAGTTAAAACCCAGCATTTGTTCAGATAGCACCTTGTGGTTTGACGTAACAAGACCCATGATGATAATGGTATTTGTCACATTCAGAGCAGCTGTATTCATGAGAGTGGAAGTGACTACCCTCTTACACACCCAGTTACTACTTTGAACCCAGGTCTATATTTTGGCTGCCTTGGCAACATCACAGCAGTAACAACTGGAGCCATAATGGCGATGTCAATCCAAGGACATTTTTGGATAAAGCAGGAGCCCTGACTTTCCACACAGAGAGACAGAAAAGAGCTCACAAAATAAACTGAAAAAATGATGTCCATAGCACTGTTATACTGTGTATACTGAGACTCATGTACTGAGACTCTAGGTTACTTATTGTAATAGTTAAGTTTTTACAAGTCCAATAATTTTCCAGTGGCTGTTCTTTTGTGGAAAAACCATTTCAGGGAAATGGATACATAGGAAACTATTTTTTTGTCTGAAACAAAACTATAAAGGATAAATTCCTCGTTAATTGTGACCACATTAATCAATGTAGGTTTCCCATAATTATTACAATGAAAGGGATTATAAACAACAATTAAAATAGACAAAATTAATCATTCAGCCTTCTCACTGGTTGGTTTGTCTCGTGTGATTGGTCACTCGTAACTCTTCTCTTGGTCACATGGCAAAATTGCATTTCCCTGTCCTCATGACATGAAACACATTTATGTCCTTATGACTTGCTTTGGTTAATGAAATGTGAGAAGAAGTGACAGGTGTCATTTCAAGATGGATCCTTTAAAAGAAAAGTTCAATTTGCTGTTGTTCCCTTCTCCTGCCAGGGCAACCAGCAACTTTCCAGATGGTAGAAGCATCATTTGCCTGGAGTGAGAAGATGTAGAACAGAGTTCCCAGTTGTCCTGTGATGAACACGTAATACTAGCAAGAAGTACACTATTGTTATGCTAATCTACTGCGTTTGGGAGCTTTTATCTCCGTATAAACTATACTGTCCTGGTCACCCTCACAGTGTGATTTGGAGAAATTCAAAGAAGACCATTCTTTATGGAAATATGTTTGACATATAACATTATGCAAATTTAAGTTTCAATTAAAAAAAATAAACACACATGTTAAAAAAAGAACACCGTTCTTTATCTTTTTGTAGAATCAGAGGTTATAATGAAGATAATGCTTCAAACCTCTTCACCAAAATGAGATAGACTGTTTCTGTCCCGGCTAGAGACAAGTGCAAAATCATGGGTTTATGGTCAAACTATGTTCTCTAGACAGAAACTCAAATGCACACTTAGACCAATCCAAATGAACTGTTTTACTACTTGAACTAGCCAGAAACAATTTCTTTAACTTATCTTGTAAAAAAGCCAAAGTTTTATGAAAAAATATTCCATGTCAGGCAGACCCCTTTTATTTTCCCTTGAATTAGCCTTTTTCTTTGTATACTTCACACTCTATCCTTTTCCCTCACAGCAACTTTCTCTCTCCTTTACTTAAGTGGTATTCTCCTGTCTGACAACAAGAGAAAGTAATTACTATTACTTTATAGAACAGATTCTGGCAAAGTATCTGTGCTTCTGTTTCCACAGTAATTTAAACTGTTTCTGCTGTTAGTGGAAAGCAAAGTTAGATGTTGGCCTTATGGAATCTTTGTGAAGTGATGTCAATTCCACTAGGTTTTTCTAGGCTCCAAAAATATTTGAACCCCTTGTAATACAGGTAAAATAGAACACAAGTAATGTTAAAGCAACTCTACTATGTTTCTCTGTTGATTTCTGAGATCAGCCTGGAAAAGTAGCTTCAGTAGTGTTTCTTTGAGCAGAGTTAAATGCATAAAAAGGGAGTGTGTGTGTGTGTGTGTGTGTGTGTGTGCACATGTGTGTGCCTATGCGTGCATACATACATGTTCATGTGTTTAAAGTAAAAGAGAAGACATTGTAATCAGCTAAAAATGGACATTTATCAATTTTTAAGTTATGACAAATAACACCATTATATTTGTTCACACTCTTTCTCCAGAATTACTACAATAAACTCCACACTTATAGACTTACTTGTTGGAAGGACAAAATGACTTCCAGAAAAATCTAAATAGTGGCAAAGTATATTCTTTATATTACTGACTAGAAGTAAATTCCTTTTCTCAAGCCATAGAAAAGAAATTTTAAAATTTTATGAAGCATTATGGTATGGTATAATTTTTTCAGAAAGGTTATTTTTCTCATTTGCAGAATATCAATTTTTCTATAGAGTAGTGGTTTTGCATAAGATTTACTAGTTGTCAGCTCCATCTACGTTTTATGTACCAATGTATAGAGTCTTTAAAAGAGATTTTTAAGTGTAACAGATACATTAATTTCACTTTTTTAAAAAAAGTTAAAAAACAGTTTAAAATAACTGTTTAGAAATAAATTCATATTTCCCCAAATTAAATATATGTATTAATTTCAAAATTGCTATATTTCGATGATTTATTAATTTATCACAATACTTAACACAAGTATCTAAATTTAAAATAATTTGAATTCATTTTTCATTGCCAAATATTGAGAGAAGCTCAGTGATCATTTTGTAAAATAATAATAATCCCCCTTTTACCCAAATCTGTATATTTATAAAATTTATTCAACTGTGACAATATCAAAACTCTAAGTATTATATGAATAGCTTATATTCCATATTCATACTGTTCTCTCTGTAAATCCATGGAATAGGATACATGAATTAAGGGGAATTTGTTACTGAAATAGTAGTTTTGATACCTTATTAGAACTCAAGATAGTCATGGCTTTCAATAGGGGATTTTTTTTTAAAGAAAACTCCCCTACTAGAGTTACCCACATACATCTTTAAAATATGAAAATCCACTTTACGTTGATCATAGTCTTTATTAAGAAGACTGTCAATACTAAAAGTATCTGATTGTTCCAGAAAATTCTTAAGCAATCACTCTTTTTGGTGATTAAACTGATCATGTACCATTACATAGTCCAGGTTGAGGGAGGTAGAGCTTGGGGACTTTACATTTTCAGAGCACCCACTATGGCCCCAAACCTCTTTTGGACACTTTACATATATTATCATGTTTAGTATTCATAATCAGTCCATGATGAAGCTATTACTATCCCCTGATTACAGAAGAGGAGGCTGAGGCTCAGAGAAGTGGGTAATTTGATAAGGGGCATATACCTAGTAAGAGGTGGAGTAAGAATTTATGATTTAGGTCTTGTGATTTAATGTCTGTATTATTCCATTATTCTATGTTGCTTCCCACAGAATGCAATTGCTCCTTCACTAATTTGGGGCTTATTTTCAATTGGACTATCTGTAAGTTCTCAGCCAATTATTTTTCTTGTATAAAACTTAAAACATACAGAAGATGTATGGTTCAAATTCTTTATCCATTGATATTCATAAGAATTTGACACAATAAACTGAAAAGAATTATGGAAGAAAAATTCATTAATGGGGCCCACAAATGTACAAGAAATGCCTTACACTTGTAGCTTGCATCTTAAGTCATATTAGGGAGGGTTGGACTGGCCCTCAGAGCCAGATGTTTCTACTCCCTGGTCTTTCTTCCCAACTTCTTTTCTTCCATTAAAAAAACACAAAGGTTTGGTATAGATGAAGCAGTTCCTTGATTTCTACCCATTTATCCAGGATTTGGAAAACTCTGAGTTAGAACTATAATTTGCTCTCCCCCTGTCAGCCAAAACGAAACTGTAAATGTATGGGCATTTTATCTACTATCTGTACAGAGTTCTGCTTGCTTGATCCTGCTTTCTTCCCAAATCAGTTCCCGAACACATCTCTAATTCTAGCTTTATATTTCTCAGAGGGTGCTGTGCTTTTTCTTTTCAAACATATAAAATCCTTTGGTATTTTTCCACTCATGTTTATAATTCTGACTTTGATTTTGGCATTCACATTTTCTAAATTTTAAAGTAAGACCTTTCTACCATACTTTGTTCCTCATTTAAGACTTGTTGCAAAATTCTAATTAACAGACTGAACAACAAAAGAACCCACTGAACACCCACTAGATTTTTTTTGAAGGGGGAAAACATTCTATAAAAAACACTGAACACTGTAAGACACACACTGATGAACACCTACTGCTTAATGAAATTTATCACCAAATTCAGTTCCTTCTTTCCCACCTCGTTGCTTCTACCCACTACACACACACACACGCGCGCGCACACACACACACACACACACACACACACACACACAAGCTCCCATAAGACCAGTTCTAATAGCATGTATACCAAGATTTTTCAAAGAGGGTTTGTAAAACTAAAAATCCTGGCTTGTGTTTCAAAGAGATGAGATGATAATTTTTCTGCCTAACTTCTGTTTTGTTGCATCAAAAGGATGTCTTATTGTTTGTGCCATCGTAATTTAAGGACCATCTAAAAAATATTCTTTTCTTTATAGAAATTATAAAAATACATTTTGCTAAAATCTTTTTACTGTAGACTTTTTTAAAGAAACAGATTTTTTCCAGCAAATTAACTAGTAATAACTGGAAGTAAGCCAAAAACACTCTAAGAAAAGATTTATGATGGTCTATATAGATAACAGCAACGTGGAGCAAAGTTTTTTCTTTAACATAAAGTACATGACAGGTCGTGTTCAGCCATTTTGTAACTTTAGTTCTAGAAGATACCATTTTGGGCTATACTTAGGATAGGTGGAAGTATATATAGTACAGGTGTAAGAATGAAAAAACACTGGCTTATACATAATTTCTTAAGTTTCAGGGAAAAAACTGCCTAATGCATTTTACATAAGCAAGGTTTAGTCCATAAAGAGGATAGGAATGTCTTATCTTCTATTCAGTTAACAGGTTTTAGCAGTTTTCTGAATACTTATGAGTAGCTCAGAAATTCATATAAGTTCGTGTAATTCACACAGCATCTGTTGTGAAAAAATAAAGTGATAATTTACATCCAATTAAAATATTTTTCATTAGATAAAATGCTTTAATAAACTAACAAACTTATGTAAGAAGATAGTATTCATTGGGAATAAAACAAGTCAATTTTCTATAGAGCGTGCAAAAAATCAAGGACTGGTCAACTGGAAAAGAAAGAGAGTCAGTCTTTTACGTAAAATTTTAATCCATTGAATATTCTTTTTAAAAACTCTGTGTCCCATTATGTCTTACAATTTATGTAAGTTATTTGAAAGCATATCTGCTCATTGAGTGCATTCTTATTAAACTGTTAAAAATATATATCTACCAATCCCCTCATATCTACTACAGAAGTGGAAATTTCAGGGGTGCTTCTTACACATAATCACCTTTCTGTCTTTTAAATGTTTGCCAGTTATACTACAGGGGAATATACGCAACCATGGTTTAAAAGGAAGTTAAAGGTTGTTTTTTTACAAAATTTTTTTTATTAATTTCTCTTCTCTGATATAAGAATTCTTTAACTTTAAAAATAAGCTTACATCTAATTTGGCAGGCAATTATGCAAATGAATTCTGTTAGGGCAGATTCCAATGGTAAAACATAAAATAAACTTAAGAAAAAAGGGGGAGTCAAGTAAAGAGAAAGTTGGTGGGTCTTGCTATTTTTTTTTTTTTTTTGTACTTTAAATATTTTTAGGCCTCTTTACCACTGCTGTTGGGTCATCTCTCTCAGCTATGCTAAAGAGCCTTTGTCAGTCTGGAGGAGGCAGCCATGTGTCCACGAATGCTTATTTAGTATGGTGAGGACAGATGGCCTGGACTTGCTGAAGAAGACCTTAAGATATATTTAAAAGAGGAAAGGGAAAGAAATGATAAAGGAGGAAATAAATTAGAGAAGAGGCAAATGTTTGGCCAGGAAAAGGACGTGCCCATAAAGAAACACACACATAGACATACACATGTACTCAAATGAAGACAAGCTATGAAGTGGTAAGTGGGGCCTGATTTCTTATAAATTTCCTTTTTCTGTAGAAACTTGAATTTCCATTATTGTTGATATATTGTATTTTCAGCAGAAACCTGACAATCACAGTCACTGCTGGTCTGAACTTCGTCTGTTCTGGTTGATATATAATACACCTTTGGCTTCTTATAGTATCCAAATTTAAAATATGAATTTGGATTCATAAAAACTCAAGACAGTTACCTAAAATCAAACTGAATTAAACTGAACTCCCTGACGCCCTAAGAGTCAATGTGTTAACACAATTGTTTTAGAGTCTATCATTATTACGTTATCTTGCTAAGCATTTTATTTCATTTTTTTCTATTCTTTCAAGAAAACGTACACACTATTACCCAATCAAAATATCATGAAGGGATGTTTCATATGTATTAAGGATAGGAGAGGAAGTGAGGGTGGAGAACGGTTGGGCATGGGGGCACCAGTGGGTAATACTCTGTTTTCAAATAGGAAAACTCTGTGAGATGTTGTAAGATGATAAAAAGTGACATTAGTGGATTTTTGTTATATATTTTTCTTTACAAGTTATCAGATTAACATTTTCCCATTTTCTTCAGATTTATTCTATTTCAGCCATAGTCCTCTGTCTCCTGACTATGCCAGGCAACAGAGGACTGTGGCTTCAATTGCTAGGTTTTCTATTGCTCATAAAACAAATATTAGATTCCAAATTTCTTCTTATTGCCTTCTGAGTTGTCATGGTTATCAAATGACACCTTCTCTAAATTCTCTCTCATTTTAACTCTTTTCCATGCTTTGTGTAAACAGGATGCTTGAAAATCAAGAAGGAAAAAAAAAACATCGAGTTTGGGTGCTATAAGAAGCACGAAGCACAAGAAGAAAAGAAATATTTTGTTAACCACAAATTGAAATCGGAAGGATTTTATCCAGAAGCATTCAATGTCATTAAATACAAGAAGTCTAAAAAATACCTGCTTTATATAATAGTTCTCTGAGCAAGCTCTTGGTAACTTGCAGCCTGTTAAGTGTCTGACTCTAGCATTGTGGTTAGAGCCCTTCTACAACTACCATCCCACACGCCCACCAAGGAAGCAGGCAGCAAGGATGCTTGATCATTCTAAAGTAAATATAAGGACTATTTCTTGGATACAAGCACCTTTAAAAATAGAAAGGCAAGAAGATCCACACACAGAGCCTTTGAAAATGTACAATACTTTTTGTCTTACAAAAACATCTGTTGCTCAGATGAGTATTTGGAACACTGAGTGCTTCAGATTACCCCTCAGAAGGTGTGCTGGGTGGTGGCTCTCTGTGGATTTGGCCCCAGAGGAGGTCAACCCGACTCCCTAACCTGTTGGCTCAGCAATTTCCCAGTGGTCAGCCCGTCTTGCCATAATCATATGCTGGCGCCCCAAGCTTGTTTCTTAACTATACTCTGTACCTTCTAATGAAAGCATCCCAAAATATCCCCAACCACTCAAATTCTGGGGCAGCCATGACCTCAGACTGGACTGCTGGACACACTGCGTTTACTCAGACAGAATGGATGATAAAAGTCTCCCTGCCACTATGCCTGAAGTGCTCACTCTCTCTCTGCTAGATTTCATCACTTCATAGCTTATGATTACTTGCATGAATTCCAGCATCTTTGATATGAGAGCTGATTAGGAAGCGTTAACCCAATACACAACACCACAATTTCATGTGACTTGGAGTCTTTACAATAATGAAAAGAAAAAATAGGGAAAAAAAGCAATTATAAAGTAACTTTTTGTGCTTCAACCAACAAATAGAGTAATAACAACAGAAAATAACATGTGATAATCAAAAGAGATACTTTGTTTGAAACTTATTTGAAAAATGTAATTTATCTCCTATACAAATGAGAAATGATATTATTATCATTCCTTTTTAGGGAGCATCTCCAATATTTATTAATTTATGGAAGAGCTACACTAAAGTGGCTATGGGTGAATATGTGCCATCAGACTTTACTAGAACCTTTAAGTAAGCTTTCAGAAGCTTTGAGGATGATAAAACAAAATGGGGATGTACCATTTTTCATGAAAAGTTCAACTGGAATAGCAGGCGAATAAACAAAAAGAAGCTGTATTTAAATTCAACAGGTGCTCCTCTGGGTAGTTTATCTTGTCAAGCCTTTGTGTGATCAAATAAGGTAACTCAGTGTTTTGTCCAATGTGACTTGACCAGGGGGGGAAAAAAAGATTAATAACCTTTTAAGGAAATATGTAAAAAAAAAAAAAAGTAGATAAAAACCATAGAGATCCCAATTGTTATTTTGCTATGTTTCATATGCATTTTGAAAGCTTTGAAGCCTCTACAAAATAATGCTCATAGATACACAGCACAATTCACACAACTTGATTCTTAAAAGTGCCTTTTGTACTTCGATAATATCAGCCAGAGCATATGTTTGAACTAGCCTCCTAGTATTAACGCTTTTATTTTCTTCAGGAACAAAAAATTTACTTATAAAAAAAGGGTAACACCAAATACACTGACATGGTTTTGTTAAAAATACAACGCATTATCATTTATATGATAGTGACTTTCTCCCTACAAGTATGCTTTGTAAACGTGATTGAATGAGAAAAAAAAAAAATCTTTTATTATCTCAGCTCCCGAAAGCTTTATTGTTTAAGCTACACTTGCTCCTAAGTATAGCAGAATTAAAACACGTCAGGATGTTGTATAGCAAGTAACTAACAAGGCACTAATAGAGATTCCTTGCATGCATTTAAATACAGCTTGGCAAAAATAATTCCTCTATTACCTATTTTAGAATAGAATATTAAAGACCCAAATTCTAATTTAGATTTTCTATAACTAACCCAAGATTCACAGATTTCAAACCTATGTACCTCACTTTGCTGAGAGTCAGTGTTTTCCAAATGAATGCAAACATATTTATATATAGTATGCAAATATATATGTATACATACAGGCTATATATTATATATATCATTGTATATGTCTTTATACATGTGTATAATAATTATAGTCCACTTCTTACAACTAGAAGAAAAAGCACAAATTCACTTTAACCTAGAAACTCCTTGGGCATTTGGCTCCTATCTACTTATTTTTCTTTCTCCGCTGGGGAAGAGGGGTGAGGCAAACTTGCTAGTCACAAGCAGGATTGAAAACAAGTGAAAGTTAATTTACCTTGCCAATTTTTCATATGCTTCTTTCTTTAACTGCAGAACTCTCTATTTTTTTCCTCTTTTTCTTTTCAGAATCACTTTAAAATATTTTTTTTCAATCTATTTTTTTCCCCTAGAAAGTAACCCCCTGTGTCCTACCTTAGGCTCCTCACTGAATGATCTTTTTTTCTTCTAATTATATTTCTTCACCTTGGGAGGGACTCACACCGCTTCAGGATAAGCAACCCAGAAGAGCCTAAGGTCAGGTGTGCCCTAGAATCTAACTCCAGAAATTGCAATCATGGAATAAGAGCAGGAGAGGGAAAGAAGCAGAATGGGGAATTTGTAACAATATTGAGGCTCATTCTAAGGAATAATTAACCGAACAGCATCCTATGTTGCATCACTTGCTTGAAATCTCAGAGGACAGACTAAGAATTTAGGAAGATGATTTGAGTCTGCTTCCTAAAGCCATGGGGTTAACAAATCAGCTGTACCATGGTCAAGCCTCAGAGTTTTATTTCCTAAGTACTACCTGCTCCGGGGTCCAAAAAAATAGAGTTCTATTCATGAAGCAGCAGAACACAAAGAGTGCCAATGGCATATTACGTGTTAAAGATGTTCAAATTTAAAACACCGAAAAGAAAAGGAGACTTAACTTGATAGGAGACTTTTATTCCTGTTAAAATGGGGTTCAGTGAGAGAGCTAATGGGGGTCAGCAAGAGAGAAGATTTCTCAGATAACTCTTGAAGTAAAAGGGACTGATATTTTGGGAGAAGTATGGGGACATTTGTAAAATACAAACTCTTCAGGTAGAGGAATCGTAGGTAGAAAAGGGAGAAACAGTAGCTGAGCTTTTAAACCAAATCTTCAGCTGGGCTTTTGTTTAAAACATATGCAAATGTGTGCACTGCTTCATTTGAATATTTATTTACTGCATTTGTGAAGGAAATTGGGGGATTATAGCCTCTTCCCAGCTGTGTTTTAGTTAATGACTGGTCAGCCTATTAGCCTGCTTCACTAAGCGAATTCTCTGCACAAGCAACACCTTTTCTTACCCTGACTAGAAATTCTTCACATAAACAACAGGAGGGGAAAAACAGCAAACCACATCCAGAGAGTTTTGTACCAAAAATCAAAATATTCCCCCAGAATCATTAGAAATAAGCAAGAAAGTTATTTGACAATGGTGACTTTTGTATTTTTATAATAAACAAAGCAAATATTTGCTATCAAGTGTGGGAGTGGGGAGTTAGCTAATCAGAATTTCTCTTTATTGAGAACTAATTCTGGTTGCTGTTCTAAGTGGTCTTTTTCTTCCTTGCCCGGGACTTGTTCACTGATTTTCCCCTATGAGCATAAACACACACACCAATGAAAATGTCATGAATTACCTGGGCAATGATTAATATTTGAAAAACTTATTGGAATGTGAATTTTACAATTTCCCCCTATCTTCTCACTGCCAAAAAAGCACAGAGGGAGAAGAGTAAATAACATTTCTTTAGCAAGCAAACCAGTGTACTGTCATTACCTAAACCAACTTATTTAGAGCCATCAGTGGTGGTTATGAGGTTAAAGATTTGTATCATTAGAAGCTCATTTCAAGGATTAGTGGTGAACAGATCTTTAGGTCAAAAAGCCCTAATATAATAACTTAGGTGTGGCAGTCTATCATTTGTTGATTGTTATTAAGAAAAGTAGCATCTATTTTCTGAGAAGTTTATATATCTCAATAAACAGGAGAAAATTTATCTTGTTCCCAAAATGTCCCTCTTCTTTATATCCTTTCAAATTTTATTTACTATTTATTCCACACTTCCAGGTGAGAACATGCACTAATTCTAATACAGTCAGATTTAATCCATGGAAATGAATTAAATTCTTACTATCAAAATTCTGAATTTTTCTGTCTGGGTCGAAGAAAAACCTGGGCTTTGATTTTTTTTATTAGTGAGGTGATCTTTATAAAACAAATGTAAACTACTTATTTATCAAAAGTATTAATACTTTAGACGATTTATGTAAGCAACGATTTGTGCTGGTTTATGTATGAAGTATTGCTGCAAATAAAGAGACAACAACAGAGAACCTGAGAGCAACTTGGACATGAGGAACTGTTCCTGTAGTGAAATGATCATTTCTCACGGTTGGAACAACTGTGAATCATATATTAGACTGACAACTCAAATATTTACAGAACAAAAACCCGTAAGAAAGGAAGAGATGCTGTCAGACCTCAAGATAAACAGAGAAGTAGTAATTATGTTAATGAAAGAATATTACAAGAATAAATATTCTACTTAAGAAATCTATTTTAGTGACTTCATTGCTAAGATCATATTAATTCTGCTCCTAATACTTAAAAACATTCAAAACAGCAGAAAGAAGTTTCAGGTATACATTTCATGCCCTCCTTCTACATCAAAAGTGAATGGGGTGCACACCTCAATGGTATCATTTTTTTCACCTTCATACATGAGTTTCTAAACCATCTCATGAGCTCGTCAGGCATATTTCTTGTTCACTCCTTCTGTGGGGCAGAGGCAGACAGATTGCTGGATCAGATAGTGCAATACGCTGTATACTACATTTGAAATGTGCCTTTTTTTACAGCAGCAGATTTATTGATTTTCTTAAGTAGAAAATATGCACCCGGACATTAGACAAACACAGACTAAACACAGACTGAGGAAAAGCTGATAATTTGATTAAACTGACTGAGCTTTTGTTGTCTGTGTTTGGGGAATTTCCAATAATGCACAAGTGCCAAGCACCCTTCTTCTTTTGAATTTAACAAATGTAATCCCTAAGCACAATGAATTTTACATTACACTGTATGTGGAAAATTCTTTTTCTTTAGAAAAATATTTTGATGGACCCATATACTGCTTTGAAAGGAAGGTAAGATGAAAATCTTGCCTTTCTCAAAATGCAGGACTTTACTTAGAAAGGGGTAAGTATTAACTAGGCAAAAAGCATTTCGTTGTTCTAAGGTAATATTTTCTTTCTTCCTATCTATCTATCTATCATCTATCCATCTATCATCTATCCATCTATAACTATCATCAAGATTACTGAGATATAAGAGATTAGATGCAATTTGCTCAATTTGGGGGCCAAATTGAGTTAAATATTTAAGGTTTATACTGCTTTACAGTGTAGGTATCATTTCATGTGTCTTAGAGAGTGGTTTGACTGTCTCAAGATGTCAAAAAGCTCTGGTTATTTAATTTACCCTCGCAGATGCCTGCAAAGAAATGAGTGGTAGCAGGTGTGTGTGTGGGTGTGGAGCAGCGGGGATGAGGGAATAATAGCTGAATGTACGTGAGGATTACTGAGTTTTATGAATTAGTTGAATGAGACCTTGAGAACTTTTATTGTGAACACCTCTGAACTGTCCCCGTATCTTTTTTTCCCCTCATTTCTATTATGATATCGAGAACAAAATCTAATTCCCTAATATTCTGCAAGGACCATGCTATAAAATAACTATTCCTATTTGCTTGACCAGAAAGACTTTCATCATTATTGCTTTCTAGGCCTACAGGCACTAGGTTTTTTTTTTTTTTTTTTTTTAGCATCTTTATTGGAGTATAATTGCTTTACAATGGTGTGTTAGTTTCTGCTTTATAACAAAGTGAATCAGCTATACACATACATATATCCCCATATCTCCTCCCTCTTGCATCTCCCTCCCACCCTCCCTATCCCACCCCTCTAGGTGGTCACAAAGCAGCGAGCTGATCTCCCTGTGCTATGTGGCTGCTTCCCACTAGCTATCTATTTTACATTTGGTAGTATATATAAGTCCATGCCACTCTCTCACTTCATCCCAGCTTACCCTTCCCCCTTGCTGTGTCCTCAAGTCCATTCTCTACGTCTGCATCTTTATTCCTGTCCTGCCCCTAGGTTCTTCAGAAGCATTTATTTTTTCAGATTCCATATATATGTGTTAGCATATGGTATTTATTTTTCTTTTTCTGACTTTCTTCACTCTGTATGATAGTCTCTAGGTCCATCCACCTCACTACAAATAACTCAATTTCATTTCTTTTCATGGCTGAGTAATATTCCATTGTATATATGTGCCACATCTTCTTTATCCATTCATCTGTTGATGGACACTTAGGTTGCTTCCATGTCCTGGCTACTGTAAATAGAGCTGCAAAGAACACTGTAGTACATGACTCTTTTTGAATTACAGTTTTCTCAGGGTATATGCTCAGTAGTGGGATTTCTGGGTTGTATGGTAGTTCTATTCTTAGTTTTTTAAGGAACCTCCATACTGTTCTCCATAGTGGCTGTATCAATTTACATTCCAAAACTTAAAAGCTTTTGCACAGCAAAGGAAACCATAACCAAGACGAAAAGACAACCCTCAGAATGGGAGAAAATATTTGCAAATGAAACAACTGACAAAGGATTAATCTCCAAACTTTACAAGCAGCTCAATATCAAAAAAGCAAACAACCCAATCCAAAAATGGGCAGAAGACCTAAATAGACATTTCTCCAAAGAAGATAAACAGATTGCCAACAGACACATGAAAGGATGCTCAACATCACTAATCATTTGAGAAATGCAAACCAAAACTACAATGAGGCATCACCTCACACCAGTCAGAATGGCCATCATCAAAAAATCTACAAACAATAAATGCTGGAGAGGGTGTGGAGAAAAGGGAACCCTCTTGCACTGTTGGTGGGAATGTAAACTGATACGCACTAGATTTTTAATCATTCTTTTCTCTATTGTTCTGCAGATTCTAGTAACCATTCTTGCACAACGATATTTTATTCCTTCTTTTCCACTGGCTCAATCCTCAGGCTTTTATGTCTTATGAAAATGACATTTCCCCTCTTTCTAATTTTTGCCCACTCCAGTTCATATTGGATATCTCTTTCAGAACTCTCTACTCCAGCTAATTTGGCTAGTAAGGTATTGACTACAACTTTTCACAAATTTCTTGGGCTTATATTTGAAAGTCTGGATTCTTTCCTTTAGCCTATACCAACTATATGTTTTTCTAAGGAGAGACTTAGACCCCAATAGGTAACCATTATAGTGACGAGATATAGTCATAACCCAGAAGGTCATCAATTTCTTAACAACTACTGATTACTGACGAGGTAGGTATATTTCAATAACATATTCTGCACTCTTTTTCATTTCCTTTGACTAAAGGATATTTATGCACAAATTAAGGTAATACTGATGCTGAAAATCACTTTGCCTTCCTTGTATTAAGATAGAAGTTTATTTAATGATTGATCTCACCTGGCTTGAGGATATTTAAACAAAGCCACACAGGAGACAGATTTAAAAATAATTTAAATCTATCCTTTTTCTGATTTGCTTCTCTGCCTTTTCAAGTGTATGACAAAGGTAATTTCCACTAATGCTTTTTCACCCTACATGAACTCATTAGGGAAAATAACATGTAAGGAAAAACAAGTCAATTTTTAGAGGACGTTTTATAGTTGTGTGAGGCTTATCCCAATAACTTCCAATAGCAATTTAGATATATTTCATCTCATCCCATCATTTATAATTTTAGCATTTAAAAATTACATCTATTTTATATAAATAATATTTACATAATCTTTTGGGGGTTCTAAGAACTAAATCATACGTAACCAAATTATGGCCCATTTTAATTTGACACGTTCTTGCTTTTTCAGTAAGGAGCCAGGGAAAAATGTAGTTTTCACTAACTGTATTAAATGTGACATTCAAGTGCTTAATATTAAGGTGATAATTTTCTTTAGAGAAGTCAAACTCTGAGGTCAAATGACTAAAAGTCAGGAAACCTATGTTCACCTTGTGATTCTACCTTGAGGAAGTTATTTACCTTTTCTCAGTCTCCATTTCCTCATCTGCAAAATCACAAAGTTAGAATAAATATCCCTTCCAACGTAAGGATCTAAAGTCATATGTTTAAGTTCTATGGATTTTTGTTTTCTTCTTGATGAAAACTTTTTTTGGCCATGATGAGAATCTTTGAATTCAATAATCAGGGCTTCACTACATTCTCAGATATCTGGGTGTTGAACCACATTCCCATGACCCCCACTCTATGAAACCTAATTCAAATCAAGAAACTGCTGTGGGTGGTGGAGGTGAGTGCTCTGGTGGCACACAGGAAGCCTTACCGGAAGGTATCAACTGAAAGGAAACACACATGGAAATATCCTGTCACCCATACTGAAACCTCCCTGCAGTAGACCGAGGCGTTTCATGGGCTCTCCCAAGCATGGCCACCCACAGCTGCCCTGACATCATCCAGCTTCTCGTCTCTCTTTTAAAAAAATTACTAAATATAGATTTTTATAATGTGTGTTTTGCTGATGATGTATCTCCTGAATACCATGAAATAACTGGCTTTTCTTACAAGGTTTTAATGCATGTTTAAGCCCCAAACTTTCTACATAGTTATTCCTTCATAATACTAGAAATTTCTTGGACTTTGGTGGAATTG
Source organism: Lagenorhynchus albirostris (assembly GCF_949774975.1). Lineage (NCBI taxonomy): Eukaryota > Metazoa > Chordata > Mammalia > Artiodactyla > Delphinidae > Lagenorhynchus > Lagenorhynchus albirostris. The sequence continues at coordinate 71,308,455 of NC_083097.1, forward strand.
AGGGAAGATAAAGACTTTGTAATCTTTATTAAGGAAATTGGTTTTGATAATAAAAATTTCCTATGTCTCAAAACGAAACAAAACAAACTTTGCCTTACATATGGCTTATTAAATTATTAAGTAGCAGAAAGTTTTTATTAATATTTGTTTTTAGAAATAATCTTATTTCTTGCCAAAAACAATTATTCAATATAGACTCTTTAATTTTTATTGTCTTCATTAAATGAACTGTATACTCCAGATTAATGTTATGACATTAACTGATTGATATGATTCTATTACAGATTAAATATGACTAAATTTTAGCCATATTCTCTTATTTTTTAAAGAAGTTATTTTGCTATTCAAAATTTCATTCCTCCTAATGCAGATATGTATAGCCATGCAAACAAAATTATAGTTACCCATTTTACATGCAAACATGGAGATTTTTAGAAACAGAAGGATGCAGCTGCCCATATCATGTCATTCTACCAATAAAATGCATTCAGAAAACTAAAGGCTGCTTCCTCTAACCATCATACTTATTTTAAATAGTCTATCACCTAAGAAGTAACATGTAGTAATTAAAGCCCAGAATTTTTCTTAGTAGTCATTTAATTATTTTATCTTACATTTATTCAAAAGATATTTATCAAGATTTAATCTACATTATTTGAACAGATATTTATGGAGCCAGGCGGTTTTATTTGGTGGTGGAGAAGGTGGAAGGTAAAAATAAGATCTGGTTCTGGACACAAAAATATACCTAATATATTAGAGGAGATAAGGAGGGGGCAAAAATAACTGTAGCATAAAGTCAAATACCATAAGAAATTTAAGCTTTAAAATGTGTGTCTTTTGTTTGTACGTGTATGTAACTATAAAAGTTTTGGCAGGTAGAAAAAGGGAAGATTTCATCTGAGGTTGACATCTGGATTGCCCTTTGAAGGAAAGAACATTTCACCAAGGGGGAAAAGTGGAGAAGCCTTTTGACCACATGAAGGCAGCAGCATCACCAAGGCGTGATTAACCAAATTCATTTAAGAATGGTAAGTATAATTTTTAACAGTGTAGGGTGATGGAAGGGAACTTCTGGGTGCATAAAATTTAGGTACAACCTGATCTGTTGAAGGGCTTGAAAGCCAAGGTAAAGCCTTAGGGTTTGTTGGATAGGCAGTGAGGACCCACTGAAGAGGATAAAGATATGAGAAAAGGAGTGGCTTACAGCAATGAACTAGGAGACAGGAATGAGCGGGCAAGATAGGATGACCAGGAGAGGCGTCATTTAGGGAGAGAATACAGTAAAATGGGTAAAAAGTAAAATAAAACTCTAAACAAAATAAGGACAAAATAAGGAAATTAAATGGAGGTGTTGGACACAAGAGAAATTCCAGGAGAATCAGAGAGCATGATGACCATTGAATATGTGTGAATTTAGGAGAATGCAGGGACACTGAGAAGATTTGAGCTTGGATTTCTGGCAGAGAGATTAAACTACTAACATAAAATATGGGGATGGTAAAAAAATAAGACAAATATGGTAAAATTAACCGTACACACGTACTATTTAGGAAACATCCAAGTGGCAGCTGGAAAAGTGAGTCAGCTGCAGCAGTGTGACTGTGACACAGGGAAGTAGAGGGAGTCTGAGTTTTTTTCTCCTGGAAGGAGTAGTTAAAAGTGTTAAATAACTTCGGTGGCCAGATCATGAATCAGCTAAGACGGTTATCAAAGAGAATTGTCTTTATTATTTAAGTGTTCTGTCACCAATAAAAACTTCACATCTCCTTCCTCCCTTCCCTGACCTTGTCATGTTCCCAGTTCCTAGGCCTGATCTTCCCTCAAGCCTGGGGCTCCTGATAATGCCCTGAGTCTTAAAGTCTGGAGTTACAAAGTTAGAGCAAGGAAAAAGAGTCCGATGTCGTCTTCATAAAGGTGAAAGTAAAACTTTCAAAAGTGGATGATTTCACTAAAATCACTGGGAATAGGGACAAAGGCAAGAGGCCTTAGGGGAATGCTTAGGTTTAGGTTTGTAAGAGAATGGTGAGAAGCATTGGAGGAGAATCTGGAAAGGAAGTGTCAGGAAAGCTGAGGTTTCCTAAAAAGTTGAAAAGAGAAGTGGTCAAGAAATCCAAAATGCAGAGTTCTGAGAAAAAGCAACAAGACAAGAGATATAATAATAAGGGGTTTAAATAAGGCAAGATTTCCAGAGCTGCTAAAGGGAGACTCAGATTATATCGACTAAGACTGAGTAGGATAAGGTGAGCCCTAGGTGAGGAGGGAGGAGATGGGTAGATAGGATAAAGCTATAGCTGAAGAAAGATTAAGAAAACAAACAGTGGAGAGAAAAGTCCAGAATTTGTGTCAGACTGGTAATTGTGCTTAACGCTTAATGGAGGAGTCTGAAGGGACTTCTTGTGAAAAAAAGAAGAATGTGGCCAAAATAATGTATAGAACTAATCAAACTGTAAGTTGCAGTTGTAATATCAAAATGCCTTACAATGTGGAATCTTGGTGATCAAGGTTTATTGGTTCCATTGAAAACCTTGCTATCAATCCGATAAAATCAGGTCTCAGATTTTAAAACAAGAGTCTGCTATGGACTGAATTGTGTCCCTCCTAAATTCATATTTGAAGCCCTAGTTCCCAGTGTGATGGTATTTAAAGATGGGATCTTTGGGAGATAACTAGGTTTAGATGAGGTCATGAGGGTAGTAGTGCCCTCATGATGGGATTAGTGCCCTAATAAGAAGAGACACCAGAGAGCTTTCAATCTCCTCCAGAAATGTGGGAAAATAAATTTCTGTTTTTTAAGCCACTCAGTCTATAGTATTTTGTTATGGGAGCCCAAGCTGATTAAGATGCAGTCATTGATTCCCTCTCCCACCCCTTGTGGGGTATTTACAGAATAATATTCAATTGTAGTCTAATTTAAGATTTTGAAACTTTATAAAGCTTCAAAGCAGAATCCTACTCACTATATGGTTTGAATAGTAATAAAAAAGCAGGAAGAAATGAAAGAAGAAAACGAAGGAGCAAAGAAACAGTTGTTTGGAAAAATTTTAAGCACTTTGCAAATGTCTTAGAATAGACTAATGCTAGTTGAAGTTCATTGATCTTTTGCTATGTTCCTAGCATCTTCCCAAACGAACTCACTTAATCCTCACAATAACTCTATGAGGTAGGTAAAACAGTATAGTACCCTCTTTTCATAAGAGAAAAAAAGAGCCAGGAAGGTAAAATAATACTTGCTTAATATTACTACATAAGCCAATGAAAGAGCTAGGATCATGCTTCTATAGTATCAAATGCTTTTAAGATTTCCCTAAATAAAAAACTATTCTTCCCTAATTTTTGTAACTTCCATATAAAGCTACACTTACATAAAGTATTCCATGCTAACATTTACTTACTGCCTCTCAATCTTGAAATGGAGGTAGTAAAGCAATAGGGGTAGAGGCTTATATATATATATATATATATATATATATATATATATATATAAAATGGATGGATAAAGAATGAATGGATGAATATCCAATGAATGGATAAAGAAAATGTGAAATATATACATATATATATACACACAATGGACTACTATTCAGTCTTCAAAAAGAAGAAAATCCTGTAATTTACAACATGGATTGAGCTGGAAGACATTATGCCAAGTAAAATAAGAAAGACGTAGAAAGACAAATACTGTATGATTTCTCTTATGTGTAGAATCTAAGAGTCAAACTTATAGAAGCAGAGTACGATGGTTATTGTCAAGATCCTAGGGGAAGGGAAAATGGGATGATGCTGGTGAAAGGGTACAGAGCTTCAGTTGTGTAAAATCAAAAAGTTCTGGAGATCTACTATACAGCATGGTGATTATAGTTGACAATACTATATTGTATACTTAAATTTGCTAAGAAGATAGATCTTAAGTCTTCTCACCACACCCACACAAGGTGTGATGGATATGCTAATTAGCTTGATTGTCGTGATAATTTCAGAATGTATATGTATATCAAAACATCAAACCTTAAATATATACAATTTTTTAATGTCACTGATATCTCAATAATGCTGTTGAAAAGCTATGTTTCTGAAATGTCCATCATTTAGTTAAACTTTAGTTACTTTTCTACCCTATACAAACCCACAGCAAAGATCTAGTATCTTGATCAATCCAAGTGAAAATGAAGAACTTTTAACCCTCCTTTCTTACTAGTTTTTAAAAAGCTGTCTATCCAAAACAAGTTGTAACTTTCAAACCTGAATTTTAAAAAAAGAAAAGGGAAGTATAATAATCTTCTAAGTGTAAGTCTGACAGTTTAGGTGCACTGTCATTTCATAGAGCAAGTTAGAAGCTCCTTCTCCATCAGCCCAGGTAGTTTTACACTTAACTGTTTTTATTAATGAGAGCTCATTCAACCCCTCCAGTCTCTTGGCTAGAATAGTCATAGAAGTAGGCGGCCTCTGCTTTATTTAGATCAGCACACTGTGTGGCCATAGGAGAGTGACAAACTTCCTTAGGGCTCAGGGTTGCGAAGGTAAGAAAATTTTACTAGGTAGCCTTTGGGGGAATCTGTGGTTTTACACTTTTTCCAGGAACTGAAGAGCAACGGGAGTGACTTGATCCTGCTGGAGACGTTGCCCAAAAGTCCATCAACAGGAGAGTATGTCTAGGGCAGAGCTGGCCAACTCTGCCAGAGGCCAGCCGGCATTCATGTGGTTTATCAAGATCATCCCCATGAATGTCACTGAGGAAACAGCACTTAACTTCTTAAAATATCTCCTAAAAAACTAAAAGGAAATTGCACCAAGTATGGCATCTGGGAGTGAGGTACACAGCTGCTAAAGGCAGGAAACTTAAATTAAAGCTGCCTCTTCCCCCTACTCCCCTCCCTGCCCCCCATGATTAGATTCCTTTTTATATTTTTTTCAGGTCCCATGATAATATAAGATGAATACAGAGTATCAGAGAGATTTCTGAATTTCTCTGTTTTCTAAGCAGCTTAATCTAATGAGCCTCAAATTTTCCACTGGTGGCTGGTCTGACGATGCAAGCAGAAGGAACAGGTTCGCGGTTTGAAGAAAACAGAGGAGACAGAACAACTTCCAATTGCTTACAATTTACAGTTGGCCAAGCAGTAAACACAACTTCTAGACTTGCCAGCCCCCTCAAAACTAACCATTTTTATCTCCATTTCTCCACTAGCTGCTCAAAGCCATACCCCAAAGTGCCCTAACAGAAAACCACTGGAGGGTGTGGTCTCTGCTTGTACTGGACAATGAACAGGGAAGCTATTTATTTCTAGGGCATCTCTGTTCAGTGACTCATGTTTCGACTGGAAAATTGGCCACAGCTTTCTAGCAGCTCTTTCCTGCCAGCTCTCCTGGCATCATACCCAGTGCTTCTGCCACCCCTCCCCCTTTCTCCTTGCCTGGTCTGCTTTTATATTCCTAAAGCCCCCACTTAATAATAGTCATTGTTCCACGTTAACCTTGAGGATCTGGGAGGAAAGACAGTGAAGGGCGTAGCTGTGTGCTATAATGAGCATTTGGCTCTATAGCAGGTGGAAAAGGCTTTGGGGATCTGGGCAGATTAGGAGAAGAGGGGGCTCTAGCAGATGTTGAAGGAGGATGATGTATTGCTGCTCACTCTGGGATTCAGACAATACCAGTGTAAAAGTAGAACAGGGAAAAGGGGGAAAAATTGATCCCTTCTGATACAAACTGGGCTAGAAACCAGACACACTTGAAAGTGAGCATTTAAGAAAGACAAATTTGTTTCCAGGCCCTGGGTTTTTTCCTGTCCATTTTTTCTTCCTAATGGCAGATCAATTGCCAAATTGTTCTTTTAATTTGAATGTTAACTACATCCAGGGCTTGACTTATTTCCCATCAGCTAAAGGCTCTTATTAATCTGACTTCTTGGAGTAAAAGAAAAATAGAAATCGATGCATCAAAAATTTCATTTTAGCACGTATTCAGAACCAAGAAGCCGTATAAAGCGAAGGCAAATGGCACTTAATGATTGGTTTTACCATTTGGAGGAACATATATTTAAGTTATCCTTTTGCTTTGCACTAGGCAATAAAATATTAAAGAAAACGCTGATATAAACAAAAATGCCATTCACTTTACAGAGAATCTTAATAGATTTATACTGACTATTCCTAGTTCTGTTTTTTAATATTTATTTCAATGTGTTTTATGAAATTCTAGATATAGAGATAAAGATAAATTACCTGCTGTACTATATGGTTTGCATAATTATTCACATATATTTGTACATATACACACACACACATATATATACACATACATGCATATAAGCATATAACATGTTTGGAATGTGGAAGAACAGATGGGATCCAAGGGCTAATCAAATGTAACAAAAAAAAAATCACAATCTTCAAATGTTGACAACACTGATGAAGACAGTTATGACCAAACTATTTTAGGGAATTATATACGGACAGTTGTATTGTAAAAAAAAATATTTCCAGAAGTTATAGGCTCTTTGCTTTTCCCCAGCACTCAAAACATGTATTCTACCAAATCAATTTGGGCAAAGGGGGGAATAAAATCTATCTATATTTCACTCTAGTCAAGGATGACAATTAGAAGCTAGAGACTATAATCTCTAACCCGTGTCTACTTGGGCCACATTGTTTATGACTAAAATTGTTTAGGGACGATCTACATGATAGGGAAAAATGACACAGCAATAAAGAAATTATTATGCTAAAACTTATTATGAGAACTCTGATATGAGAACCCTGTATTAATCAGGGTTCTCCAGAGAAATAGATCAAAAAGGCTATTTATTTGTTTGTTTGTTTGTTATAGGAATTGGCTCACTGATTTTGGGGACAAAGAATTCCCATGATCTGCCTGGTGAAAGCTGTAGAACCAGGAGAGCCAGTGGTGTAATGTAATTCAGTCCAAGTCAGAAGGCCTGAAGACGAGGGGAGCTGATGGTGTTAAGTCTCAGTCCAAAGGTCTGGGAACCAAGGGGCCAGTAGTATAAATCTTGGTCTGAATGTGAAAGCCTGAGAACCAAGGCAGGAGAGGATGGATGTCTCAGCTCAAGCAGAGAGAGCAAACTTGCCCTTCCTCCACCTTTTGGTTCCATTCACGTCCTCAGTGGATTGGATTATGTCCTCTATCCTTAAAGACAATCTTCTTTACTCTGTCTAGGGATTCAAATACTAATCTCTTCCAGAGAGTCCCTCATAGACAAACTCATAAATAATGTTTTACCAGCTATCTGGACATCTCTAAGCCCAGTCAAGGTGACACATAAAATTAACCATCACATACTCTATAGTAGTAGTTAATTAACTAAAAATCTCTTTGAGTTCAGAGTGAATTATTTGGGTCTGCAAATTTAAACAGCAGCAGTTAATCAAGTACTACTATTTGCATTATCATAAATCTGAAGTAAATCAAGTCCTGTAGAGTTTGTGTCTGTACTGCCACACCTATAAAGTATTAATAGTCACTAGCCAGTTAGGTAGTTATTAGGAAAGACTAATAAAACTTTTCATTCTAAAGTTGTTAAATTTCCCATTTTGAGGAGTTGGAGTGGGAAATGGAGGAAGTGTTCAGTATTGAGGTACAGTAATTTGAGTGACCTAATCATTACGTCTTTTCCATTATTAATTAAAATAACTTTGAAATTTTTGTTTTCAAGAATCAGATTTGTGTGATAGTAAGTATTCATTCGGGAATAGCCTTTTATGGAATTTTGGAAATACTATTTTGATCTTTGGCAGGCAGAATCAGGTAACTCACTAAGACTTGAGTAATAGAAAATAAAATCGCTAGTACTAATATGTCTGATAGCTGCTTTGTGAAAAAAACCACCCAATTTTAGTATCATAAAACAACAACCACTTTATTAGGCTCAAAACATCTACGGGCCAAGACAGGACAGACTGGATATGCTTTATCTATTCTTGATTATGTCTGGGGGCCTTAATCAGGAAACTCAAATGGCTGGAGGTGACTAGTGTTGCTAGAGGGTGGAAAAATCTGGAAGCTGCTTCATTTATGTATGTTTCCTGGGTGGGATAACTCCATGTCTGGGCTCAGCTGTGACTATCAACAGAGCGTGTCCTGTGGCCTCTCCATGCAGTTTGGGTCTCTTAAAGAACGATTTGTGGAATCCAAAAGGGAGCAACTGGAGAGTGAACAGCCAGAGGGTAAGTGGTCCAGGAGGCCAAAGAAGACGCCTCAAGGCTCCCCTGACCCAGCCTTAGAAGTCATGCAGTGTACTTCCTATCTCATTGTATTGGTTTCAAGAGTCACTAAGGCCAGACCAGATTCCAGAGGAAGAGAAAAAGACTGTAATTTGATGGGGAGTAGCAAGGTCACACTGCAGAAGAGCATGTGGGATCAGAATCTACAGTTGTGGCCATCTTCGGAAAATGCAGTGTGTGGCATGTCTTTCTTACAACATACTACAACCAGTTCTTGTATTTTTTAAGCCATGTTTTACTCCTCACAAATCCTGGAGATAAAATTATGTGCATATCCCCAAATATCTGTACATATCTGTAGATTTCTAAAGCATTGCTGGTTAGTGGTGGTATTAAAGTATACTTTTTTGAAAGTTGATAAATAGCTTGAATCCCAGTTTTGCCACTTATTAGGTGAGGGCATGGGGTAACTTTCTAAACTTCCTGGAGCCTTAATTTTTCTTATCTAGAAAATGAGGATGAAAATAATACATGTTCCATACAATTACTAGGGTTAAGTGATATATTACAATTATACCACACAACTTTCAGGCTACTAAAACATATTTGTTGTCTATATGAGTATAGGCATTGTTTGTGACTATAGAAATAGGAATCAGACATTTCTAAATAAACATCAACAAGAGTATTATATGGTACAATTTGTGACAAATGTTCAGTAAAGTAATAAAATGCTTTATTTTATTACTTAATAATATTAAAATTTTGATATCAATTTTTTTCTGAGATTTACTAAAACCTCCAACACTAAGTACAACAAATACCCAAATCACGTAATTCCTTGTATACAGACTACATTATTGTCACCTCCAGAGCTATTAAATCAACACTCATCCACTCAATGACTATTAAACTCTTTTAAGCCAGGCCTCTGGTGATACACTGGTGATAAAGACAAACTTTTTTTTAAAAAAAAAAACAGAGCTTGCAAGTTGTGGTAAGGAGAACATCTTGTATTAATTCTGCTATGTGGGAAGGATTAGCAGGGATTAAGATGATGGAGCCAACAAACACAAGAAAAATTCATTCATTCATTCAATAAACATTTAATTGAATGACTATTATAATGCAGATTATGTGGTAGACAGTTAAGATAGAAACATACTCAAGACAAAAGCCCTGCTCTAATGAAGCTCTCCTTTTTAAGGAAAGTTGATACAGTAAAAGACAATTCCAAAATAAAAATTAGAAGTAATATACACATGTCTGTTTGGGTGATGAAGGCTTCCTGAAAGAGGTGATGCAGAAATTTTGTCTCAAGGACAATTATGCATTTGACAAAATCAGGTGGGAGAGAGGAGTGAGAAAAAATGGTTCACAAAACTTCCCTTGAAGGTTTACTCTGAAATTACACTACTTGTCTAAATAAACATGATAGAGTATACGGTGGACAGTTTGTCCAGATCATGAAATTTTGCCCAGTTCATCCTTTAAGGAAGAGCTTGTTGTCCAGCTACTGGGCATGCTATTGTCAGAAAACCTTTATCTGTAAGCCCCTTTAAGAAATTGCCTAAGCTGGGCAGAGCTGCCTCGTTCAAGGCCATGACCTTATGGGGGAGACCAACATCCCACATCTGATGGAGGGTTGGCCATTTTTGGCTCAACTTGGGGGAACAGTGAAGGGCCATTTTAGCCCCAGAGCCCCCAGTAGGGCCAACCAAGGATGACATAAGGCCTGTGATACACTTCAGCTTCTCCCTCAGTATCCTTCCCCTGCCCAGGTGATAATATCCAGAGCTCTTCTCAATTAGCGTCCTGCACCTCAGAGTCTGCTTACTGAGAAACTCAACCTGTGACAATGTGATAAGCAGAAGAAATTTAAAGGAATTTAATTGTGAATTTCTCTTTGTTCTTTGGATCCCTATAATATGAGCATTTTCCCCACACTGTGTTTTTAATAGACTGCTCAAATATTAGTCACATCAGTCTGCATTGTACAAATAATTACTCAAATTTGGTTGAAAAATATTACTTAGAAAGCACAGCATAAAGCTGGGTTTTAGTCACGAATTTCTCATCCATTTATCATTTGATCATATTTTTGGATAACTGCTTGCCAAGCTAAAAATTTTAATCAGAGCCATTTTTGAGTAGGAAAAGCAGAAAGGATGCCTTTCAAAGCAGTAATCCATTTTTTGTTTCTTTTTACTTTTATACAATTTAAAAATAGTCAACTGGATTTTTAAATTTTAAATTGATAAATAAAATTGCACTTGATCCTCGCCAAGTTGACTCATATATTTTATGCACAAAATTAGATTAATTAAGATACTACAAATTCCATGAAGTTATTTATTTCACTCTTCTGTTGAATAGCAAATATTAGCTTTGGTTACACAATGATCATGAGAAATAATTATCTTGAGAGGTTTCACAATACTTATTATGATAATTTGTTATATTGCATTTACATAATATTTTAAAATATTTTGTAGTCATACAGCCCACTCTTTCCATGCATACTCACAAGAAGGGTTTGTTTCTCAATGTGTGTATATAATGATTTTCCCCTTATACTGTGATAAAAATATAGAAGAAAAAACACAGCTCTTTTGCTTTGCTATCTTTGCTTTGGCTGATAACGACGTGGTTCCATTTTTCCTACATTTTTGCCCTGTTACTTTCTATAAAACCACAGGGACCATGTGAAAGATAATAACAATAACAATGACACCAACAATAATAATAGCTAGTATTTCTTGAACTCATACTGTCCACCTGTCATTGTTCTAATTCCTTCACATGTTTCAATTCATTTAATTCTTATAACAAAACTTTGGAAGTTGGTGCTATTATTTTCCTTATTTTAAAGATAACGACACTTATCTAGGATGGGGCAGAACCACTGAAAGACTGTACATTATGATCACTTCATTTTGGGGGTTAAATAAAATTTTCACCTGCTAATCAAATGGGATGCATAGCTTGTATGTCTATTAGGAGAGGTGTGAAAAGAACCAGAGGATTAATGTTTCAAATTCTTCCCAATATAATATAAAGAATTCAGAAAAAAAGAAATGAATCAGAGAGACAGGTGTTTTCTTTAGGTGTATTTAATATGAAAAATAGTTATAGTTGTTTGTGTTTGTGTGTGTGTTTGGAGAGGGGGGCGTTGCTGAAAATATGGGAGGGAATTTACCAAATTGTCCAAGTATCTGTCCATAGGTGTTGGAAATGTGATAGTTTTTCTTCTTTCTAATTTTCATATTTTCCAATTTTATATAATGAGCATGTCTTGCTTATGTATTTGAAATATTCATTTGAAAGAGTTTTAAATGCTAAGATTCTACTTTCATAAATATTTGTCTACCACTATGACAAATAACTATGTACTGTCCCCTTATTTCCAAAGAGTGACTCACTTCTTTCACTGTATATGATGGTAAGACTATGTGTGTCCTATTCAAACAGTGATGAGAACTGATTAAAGGAAGATTCCAGAATCATATTTATCAAATTCTAATGTAACAGGGAACGTCACGCCACTGAAACCTCTATATACTTTTGTAGTCATTAACATTTTAATTGGAAAGTTAATGTTACCAATACTACTAATTTATATTTTAGGGCCTCATTATAATGCCATCTTCTCATTCTTTGTGTTAGCATTTTCTGAAGCTAAACACATTCTGTGCCAGGCACACAGGGAATAGAGTGTTGAAAGAGAGCAATGTGATCCTATCCTTATCAAAATATAGGCAGGGGTGGTGGACCAAACTTCATTTCAGAATATCATTCAGATCTTTCATTTCACCTGGCTTTTTATTATTACTTATTTATTAGTTTAAGGATGGTAAAAATTTCATGTTGTATTAAATTTCATACTATAACTGATTTCTGGGAAGATCCTGATCAATAACCAATAAGAACAAAAACAAATCAACTAATCAATTTGCTTAGCACACTCCAGCCAACTTCACAAGCAAAGCTAAGTAAAGATGGAAGTTTTTTGGATAACACAGGTAGACATGGTGATTTTTCTTATTTCATGGAAAATATTAACTACTAGTTATTTGTATATTGACAAATAGCAAAACCTCTCACTCTGCCCAGTGTATACACTTCTGTACTCCACAACTAAAACTTCATAGTAACTTGAAAGTTTGAGTTTTTCATTTTTCTGGAGAAAATGTTAGGTTCTAGTCTGTTACCATTTTTAAATGTTAAACTTTTAATGAATTTCTTCTATGTATACCAATGGGCATAAAAATCTACTCTGAAATATTTACTATCATTTTGAATTTATTCAAAAGTCACCATGAACATGCATAAATTTCTTTTACCTTACTTAGCAAGTGTTATTGGTGAGATAATCTCTATGTGTCAATACCTTGAGAATAGGGACTTATTCAGGCTTGCCTCTAGCAAGTTCTAAGTGCCTGGGAACACATAATAAATATTTGATGATAGGAAGATGTTAGAATAAGAGGAAAAACCAAATTCTTAACCAAAGAAATTATACCTATTATATTCTTATTTGTATATTACTGTAACCATAACACATTTTTACTTGAGTTTGTTTTATTAATATAAATACCTGTTTTCTGGATGTAAGAATACCATGTCCATACTACAGAAAACTTAGAAATTACAGAAATTATATATATATATATATATATACACATATACACATACATACACACACACACACATATACACACACAGAGAGAGAATAAAATGATCATTCTACTATATGGAAATAACGATCATTTGACGTTATTTACCTTCTAAATGTATATGGTTTTACACAGTTAAGTTTATACAATAGTTTGCTTTTGAATCCCAGTTAGAACAAAATGTTATATCCATTAGAATGTTCATGACATTATATATGTCTTTAAAATATTTGAAAAAATATATGGTAATTTATGTCTCTACAATTATTTAAGTTATCTAACTTTTGGAGCCATTATTAATAGCAATTGCAATCACTTCGTGAGAGTTTGCTTTGTGCCAGGCACTGTGTACTCCTTATAACAAATCCATGATGCTAGATATTATCTTGGTTTTCAGGTGAAATAATTCAGTTAAAAGACATTAAACATTTGTCTCAAACTAACTGCTAGTTCATGGTCGAGGCAGAATTAAAAATGGGTTTTATCTTGCCTATTAACCACTTTGTTGTTTTGGCTCCATATCATATGTGACATCCTAATAAACACCTTTGTGCACTTTTTGGATTATATCCTTAAGCATATTCTCAGAAATAGAGTTACAGAATCAAACGGATGAACTCTTTTTGAAGGTTTTAACATATTTAACATAATAATAATTATTTTCCAAGATATTTTCCAAATGCATTGATCAATTTATACTGCTATCCAAATGAGTTTAGGAGATCTTAGTATTGGTTAATTCTCACTTCATTTAATATTTGTTAATTAGATGGGCCAAAATATAGTTTATGGATTTAACTTTTGTGTTTTAGATTTTTAAACATGGTAAACATCTTTTAATATATTAATTAGCTATTGGTATACTTCTTGTGTGATTACTCTTACATTCCTTAGTTTGTTTATTGTTCAGGTATTAAGCATTAATCTTATTATAAGGGTTAATCTTAACTGATCTCTAAACTCTTCAGATATTTAGGAAGTTACACATTGCTGACACTTTTTTTTGGGGGGGGGAAGTATAAAGGGAGATTTATTAACACTAAGGATACAGAATTTCACTATCACTTTTGTTTCACTATCATGATCTGCAAGTGAAGAATATCAAAGTGACAGCTCATTTCTTTCAGAAAAAAAACAATGGAGAGATCACAATATGAATGATTGATAGATTTGACCACACAAAATTATATACACTCATAATTCTCCTCAAAAACATCTATACATACATAACATAACTAAAGTCAAACAGCAAGTTTGTGAAAAAACTCCAATTCTTTATTGGAAAGTTTGCAGTCAAAGACAGGAGTAAAAGTTCTCTGATTCTACCATACAAAAGCAAATGGCTCACTACTTGAAATTTGTTGAGTAGAAAGATCTTAAATCTTCTCAACATACACACACTAACACACAAATCAGTAACCTGTAGAGATGATGGATATGTTAATTAGCTTGATTTGATGATCCTTCCACAATTTATACATATATCAAAGCAGCAGGTTGTATAACTTAAATACGTAAAATATTTCTATGTCAAAGTTATCTCAATAAAGGTTTTTTTTTGTTTTGTTTTTCACATCTTTATTGGAATATAATTGCTTTACAATGGTATGTTAGTTTCTGCTATACAACAAAGTGAATCAGCTATACATAAACATACATCCCCACATCTCCTCCCTCTTGCGTCTCCCTCCCACCCTCCCTATCCCACCCCTCTAGGTGGTCACAAAGCACCGATCTGATCTCCCTGTGCTATGCGGGTGCTTCCCATTAGCTATCTATTTTACATTTGGTAGTGTATATATGTACATGCCACTCTCTCATTTCGTCACAGCTTACCCTTCCCTCTCCCCAGGTCCTCAAGTCCATTCTCTACGTCTGTGTCTTTATTCCTGTCCTGCCCCGAGGTTCTTCAGAACCTTTTTTTTTTTTAGATTCCATATATATGTGTTAGCATACAGTATTTGTTTTTCTCTTTCTGACTTATTTCACTCTGTATGACAGACTCTAGGTCCATCCACCTCACTAAAAATAACTCAATTTCGTTTCTTTTTATGGCTCAGTAATATTCCATTGTATATATGAGCCAGATCTTCTTTATCCATTCATCTGTCGAAGGACACTTAGGTTGCTTCCATGTCCTGGCTATTGTAAATAGAGCTGCAATGAACACTGTGGTACATGACTTTTTTTGAAATATGGTTTTCTCAGGGTATATGCGCAGTAGTGGGACTGCAGGCTCACATGGTAGTTCTATTTTTAGTTTTTTAAGGAAACTCCATACTGTTCTCCATAGTGGCTCTATTAATTTACATTCCCACCAACAGTGCAAGAGAGATCCCTTTTCTCCACACCCTCTCCAGCATTTATTGTTTGTAGATTTTTTGACGATGGCCATTCTGACTGGTGTGAGGTGCTGCCTCATTGTAGTTTTGATTTGTGTTCCTCTAATGATTAGTGATGTTGAGTATCCTTTCATGTATTTGTTGGCAATCTGTATATCTACTTTGGAGAAATGTCTATTTAGGTCTTCTGCCCATTTTTGGATTGGGTTGTTTGCTTTATTGATATTGAGCTGCATGAGCTGCTTGTAAATTTTGGAGATTAATCCTTTGTCAGTTGCTTCATTTGCAAATATTTTCTCCCATTCTGAGGGTTGTCTTGTTGCCTTATTTCTGGTTTCCTTTCCTGTGCCAAAGCTTTTAAGTTTCATTAGGTCCCATTTGTTTATTTTTGTTTTTATTTCCATTTCTCTAGGAGGTGGGTGTGATTTATGTCACAGAGTGTTCTGCCTATGTTTTCCTCTAAGAGTTTGATAGTGTCTGGCCTTACATTTAGGTCTTTAATTCATTTTGAGTTTATTTTTGTGTATGGTGTTAGGGAGTGTTCTAATTTCATTCTTTTACATGTAGCTGTCCAGTTTTCCCAGCACCACTTATTGAAGAGGCTGTCTTTTCTCCATTGTATATTCTTGCCTCCTTTACCAAAAAGAAGGTGACCATATGTGTGTGGGTTTATCTCTGGGCTTTCTATCCTGTTCCATTGATCTATATTTCTGTTTTTGTGCCAGTACCATGCTGTCTTGATTACTGGAGCTTTGTAGTATAGTCTGAAGTCAGGGAGCCTGATTCCTCCAGCTCCATTTTTCTTTCTCAAGATTGCTTTGGCTATTTGGGGTCTTTTGTGTTTCAATATAAATTGTGAAATTTTTTGTTCTATTTCTGTGAAAAATGCCATTGGTAATTTGATAGGAATTGCATTGAATCTGTAGATTGCTTTTGGTAGTAGAGTCATTTTCACAATGTTGATTCTTCCAATCCAAGAACATGGTATATCTCTCCCTTTGTTGTTATCATCTTTAATTCCTTTCATCAGTGTCTCACAGTTTTCTGCATACAGGTCTTTTGTCTCCTTAGGTAGGTTTATTCCTAGGTACTTTATTCTATTTGTTGCAGTGGTAAAAATGGGAGTGTTTTCTTAGTTTCTCTTTCAGATTTTGCATCATTAGTGTATAGGAATGCAAGAGATTTCTGTGCATTAATTTTGTATCCTGCTAATTTACCAAATTCATTGATTAGCTCTCGTAGTTTTCTGGTAGCCTCTTTAGGATTCTGTATGTATAGTATCATGTCATCTGCAAACAGTGACAGCTTTACTTCTTCTTTTCTGATTTGGATTCCTTTTATTTCTTCTTCTTCTCTGACTGCTGTGGCTAATACTTCCAAACCTATGTTGAATAATAGTGGTGAGAGTGGACAACCTTGTCTTGCTCCTAACCTTAGAGGAAATGGTTTCAGTTTTTCACCATTGAGAACGATGTTGGCTGTGGCCAACGATGTTGGATGTTGGCCTTTATTATGTTGAGGTAAATTCCCTCCGTGCCTACTTTCTGGAGGGTTTTTACCATAAATGGGTGTTAAATTTTGTTGAAAGCTTTTTCTGCATCTATTGAGATGATCATATGGTTTTTCTCCTTCAATTTGTGAATATGTTTTATCACATTGATTGATTTGCATATATTGAAGAATCCTTGCATTCCTGGGATAAACCCCACCTGATCATGGTGTATGATTCTTTTAATGTGCTGTTGGATTCTGTTTGCTAGTATTTTGTTGAGAATTTTTGCATTATGTTCATTACTGATATTTGTCTGTAGTTTTCTTTCTTTGTGATGTCTTTGTCTGGTTTTGGTATCAGGGTGATGGTGGCCTCATAGAATGAGTTTGGGAGTGTTCCTCCCTCTTCTATATTTTGGAAGAGTTTGAGAAGGATAGGTGTCAGCTCCTCTCTAAATGTTTGATAGAATTTGCCTGTGAAGCCATCTGGTCCTAGGCTTTTGTTTGTTGGAAGATTTTTAATCATAGTCTCAATTTCAGTGCTTGTGATTAGACTGTTTATATTTTCTATTCCTTCCTGGTTCAGTCTCAGATGGTTGTGCTTTTCAAAGAATTTGTCCATTTCTTCCAGGTTGTCCATTTTATTGGCATAGAATTGCCTGTAGTAATCTCTCATGATCCTTTGTATTTCTGCAGTGTCAGTTGTTACTTCTCCTTTTTCATTTCTAATTCTATTGATTTGAGGCTTCTTCCTCTTTTTCTTGATGAGTCTGGGTAATGGTTTATCAATTTTGTTTATCTTCTCAAAGAACCAGCTTTTAGTTTTATTGATCTTTGCTGTTGTTTCTTTCATTTCTTTTTCATTTATTTCTGATCTGATCTTTATAATTTCTTTCTTTCTGCTAACTTTGGTGTTTTTTTGTTCTTCTTTCTCTAATTGCTTTAGGTGTAAGATTAGGTTGTTTATTTGAGATATTTCTTGTTTCTTGAGGTAGGATTGTATTGTGATAAACTTCACTCTTAGAACTGCTTTTGCTGCATCCCATTGGTTTTGGGTCGTCATATTTTCATTGTAATTTGTTTCTATGTATTTTTTGATTTCCTCTTTGATTTCTTCAGTGATCTCTTGGTTATTAAGTAGTGTATTGTTTAGCCTCCATGTGTCTGTATTTTTTACAGATTTTTTCCCTGTAATTGATATGTAGTCTCATAGCATGGTCGGAAAAGATACTTGATACAATTTCAATTTTCATAAATTTACCAAGGCTTGATTTGTGACCCAAGATATGATCTATCCTGGAGAATGTTCCATGAGCACTTGAGAAGAAAGTGTAATCTGCTGTTCTTGGATGGAATCTCCTATAAATATCAATTAAGTCCATGTTGTTTAATGTATCATTTAAAGCTTGTGTTTCCTTATTTATTTTCATTTTGGATGATCTGTCCATTGGTGAAAGTGGGGTGTTAAAGTCCCCTACTATGACCGTGTTACTGTTGATTCCCGCGTTTATGGCTGTTAGCATTTGCCTTATATATTGAGGTGCTCCTATGTTGAGTGCATAAATATTTACAATTGTTATATCTTCTTCTTGGATCAATCCTTGATCATTATATAGTGTCCTTCTTTGTCTCTTGTAATAGTCTGTATTTTAAAGTCTATTTTGTACGACATGAGAATTGCTACTCCAGCTTTCTTTTGATTTCCATTTGCATGGAATATCTTTTTCCATCCCCTCACTTTCAGTCTGTATGTGTCCCTAAATCTGAAGTGGGTCTCTTTTGTAGACAGCATTAAATACAGGTCTTGTGTTTGTATCCATTCAGCCAGTCTATGTCTTTTGGTTGGAGCATTCAATCCATTTACATTTAAGGTAGTTATCGATATGTATGTTCTTATTACCATTTTCTTAATTGTTTTGGGTTTGTTATTGTTGGTCTTTTCCTTCTCTTGTGTTTCCTACATAGAGAAGTTCCTTTAACATTTGTTGTAAAGCTAGTTTGGTGGTGCTGAATTCTCTCAGTTTTTGCTTGTCTGTAAAGGTTTTAATTTCTCCATCGAATCTGCATGAGATCCTTGCTGGGTAGAGCAATCTTCGTTGTATGCTTTTCCCTTTCATCACTTTAAATATGTCCTGCCATTCCCTTGTGGCCTGCAGAGTTTCTGCTGAAAGATCAGCTGTTAACCTTATGGAGATTCTCTTGTATGTTATTTGTTGTTTTTTCCTTGCTGATTTTAATATTTTTTTCTTTGCATTTACTTTTTGATAGTTTGATTAGTATGTGTCTTGGCATGTTTGTCCTTGGATTTTCCTGTATCAGACTCTCTGCACTTCCTGGACTTGATTGACTATTTGCTTTCCCATATTAGGGAAGTTTTCAACTATAATCTCTTCAAATATTTTCTCAGTCCCTTCCTTCTTCTCTTCTTCTTCTGGGACCCCTATAATTCGAATGTTCGTGCGTTTAATGTTGTCCCACAGGTCTCTGAGACTGTCCTCAATTCTTTTCATTCTTTTTTCTTTACTCTGCTCTGCAGTAGTTATTTCCACTATTTTATCTTCCAGGTCACTTATCCGTTTTTCTGCCTCAGTTATTCTGCTATTGATTCCTTCTAGAGAAGTTTTAATTTCATTTACTGTGTTGCTCATCATGGTCTGTTTCCTCTTTAGTTCTTCTAGGTCCTTGTTAAACACTTCTTGTATTTTCTCTCTTCTGTTCCCAGGATTTTGGATCATCATTACTATCATTATTCTGAATTCTTTTTCAAGTAGACTGCCTATTTCCTCTTCATTTGTTTGGTCTGATGGGTTTTTACCTTTCTCCTTCACCTGGTGTGTGTTTCTCTGTTTTCTCATTTTGCTTAACTTACTGTGTTGGGGTCTCCTTTTCGCAGGCTGCAGTTTCATAGTTCCCCTTGTTTTTGGTGTCTGCCCCCAGTGGCTACGGTTGGTTCAGTGGGTTGTGTAGGCCTCCTGGTGGAGGGGACTGGTGCCTGTGTTCTGGTGAATGAGGCTGGATCTTGTCTTTCTGGTGGGCAGGACCGCATCCAGTGATGCGTTTTGGGGTGTCTCTGACCTTATTATGACTTTAGGCAGCCTCTCTGCTAATGGGTGGGTTTGGGTTCCTGTCTTGCTATTTGTTTGGCATAGGGTGTCCAGCACTGTAGCTTGCTGTTCGTTGAGTGGAGCTGGGTCTTAGCATTGAGATGGAGATCTCTGGGAGAGCTTTCGCCATTTGATATTACATGGAGACGGGAGATTTCTGGTGGACCAATATCCTGAACTCACCTCTCCCACCTCAGAGGCACAGGCCTGACACCTGGCCGGAGCACAAAGACCCTGTCAGCCACACAGCTCAGAAGAAAAGGGAGAAAAAAAAAAAAGAAAGAATGAATGAAAAAAGATGAAATAAAATAAAGCTATTAAAATAAAAAATTTTAAAAATTATTAAAAATAAAAAAAATTAAAAGTAATAAAAAAAGGAAAGAAAGAAAAGAGCATCCAAACCAAAAAACAAATCCACCAATGATAACAAGTGCTAAAAACTATACAAAAACAAAACAAAACAAAACAAAACAGACAGATGGAACCCTAGGACAAATGGTAAAAGCAAAGCTATACAGACAAAATCACACAAAGAAGCATACACATACACACTCACAAAAACAGAAAAAGGGGAAAAAATATCTATATATTAAAAAAAGGAAGAGAGCAACCAAATCAATAAACAAATCTACCAATGATAATAATCTCTAAATTATAAACATAAAATCAGAAACAAATTAGATGCAGGAAGCAAACCCCAAGTCTACCATTGCTCCTGAAGTCCACCGCCTCAATTGTGGGGTGATTCATTGTCTATCCAGGTATTCCAGAGATGCAGGGTACATCAAGTTGATTGTGGAGATTTAATCTGCTGCTCCTGAGGCTGGTGGGAGAGATTTCCCTTTCTCTTCTTTGTTCACACAGCTTCTGGGGTTCAGCTTTGGATTTGGCCCTGCCTCTGCGTGTAGGTAGCCTGAGGGCATCTTTTGGGAAGTCTGAGGTCCTCTGCCAGCATTCAGTAGGTGTTCTGTAGGAGTTGTTCCACATGTAGAAGTATTTCTGATGTATTTGTGGGGAGCAAGGTGATCTCCACGTCTTACTCCTCTGCCATCTTGAAGGTCTCTCTCTGACATGTTTACTAACAAACTTTTACATAACCATTCTTTGGTGTCAGACACAGTTGAGGACATTTTATATTTACTCCTCGCAATTTCCCTTAATGTTGGGTACTATTATTATCCCGTCTTTACAGATGAGGAAATCAGCGCACACAGAGGTAAGTAACTTTCCGCAGCTCACAGAACTAGCAGGTAAAGAAGCTAAACTCTGGCAGGGTGGCTCGAGCGATCATCCTTTTATACTATGTATGTCTTGCAAATATTTCCCAAGCTTCACATTTTCCATTTTATTTGGTTTATTACTACATAAGTTAAGAATTCAGTATCATATAATCAAACCCATTGATCTGTACATTCCTCTTAGGTGTAGTAATTCTTTTAAAATATATCCTAAGGAAATCAAACAACTACAGAAGGTGTTTTGCCAGGTACATTTATATCAATATTTTTACAATAGCAAAACAACTGCAAGCAACTTAAATGTTCAACAAGAGGACTGAACTGTTTAAAAGACATATGTGTGGATACTTGTTTGTGTAAACCTCTTAATATATTAATAAAGGTTTCTTTTGGCTGCTCATCTCTCTTTTAAACATTCTAAAATGAGAACGGATTACTGGTAAAAGATAGCTTTTTTTTAAAAAAAAAATCAATGTCCTAATCTAAGTGTAACATCACCAATGCAAATGGTACACTGATTAAGAAACACCCTTATTTCCAGAAAAAGCCTTCCTTTATCAAAATTCCAAAGAAATATTCACTTGTTTTTTGGTTGATAGTCTTTTTGAAATACATACAAACAGTATTAAACAAATATGTTTTTTTGCACTGCTCTATAGATCTCTTTATGCACTATAGGTGTCAAATACAAGCAATCTATTTGTAGGTGAGACTGGACATGCCCTCTTATACACAGACCTAAGAACCCTCCCAATACACCATTATTAACTGGATAATTATTCTTGGAAACATAATAGGCACTTAGTAAATACATACTGACTATTGAATGAAGAGCCTGTACCAGCACACTGACCAGAGTCCAAATTTGATCCCACTGCAGGTTAAATTCAGAAGCCAGTTCTTAAAATAATTATGAAACATGTATTATGTACACCAAAGTGTAAGCTTTGAGAGGAGAGATTTTTATCAACTGATCACTTTTGTGCTCTCAGCTCCGAGATAAGTGCCTGGCACACAGTAGGTGCTCAAAACAATTGTTTCAAAAAGTAAATTAATAGGTAAAATTACCCATTCATCCCAACAGCTGACAAGGGAGGTCAGTTTTCTTGTTACCATCTCACAGATTACAGAACTAAAACTAAGAGAATTTAAGTAACTTGCCCAAAGTTTCACAGTTGGTAAGTGCTGGATCTGGGACTTGAAGCCACATGGTCTGACTTTAAAGTTCCTGTAAGCACACTGTACATCCTCTCAGAACAGACCACTCTGGGAGTTCCCTGAGGACACAGACTTAATAAACATTTTACACTGCTCTATTGCTATGCAAATATCCTTTCGTTCATTTCTTCAGCAAATATTTATCAAATGCTTACGATATGCCTGTTTTAGACACTGGAATTACAATGGTTAGAACAAAAAAGTCAGGTGAGGCCCAGTCACACAGTTCAAACATTCTTTTGGAAGGAGACAAACAACAACTGTGCCAACTAGGGAATAAATAAGATAATTTTAGAGACATACATGCTCTGAGGAGACTTTAAATAGGTCGATCAGGGATGGCTCTTCTGAGGAGAAGCGGCCCTTTACAGGAAGATTTAGTGCAGACTGTCACAGGCACAGGATCAAATAGCAAGTGCAAAAGCCCCAAGTAAGAAATAAGCTGGGCACGTTGAGGATATAAAATGGCCAGCATGCTTAGAGCAAGGGAACAAGGGAGAAAGTGGGAGCTGGGTCGGAAGTCCTTCAAAGTCATCTTTCTTTGGAATTCTTAACGCTACCATAGAATAAGTGTTCAATTTAGGAATATTAAGCTAATAAGCGATACAATACTTTTAAAAAACTAAGAGGGAAAATAGAGATAGTATAAACTAGCATTATGAACTCTGTGAATTTAAAATAAATCACTAAGAATGTAAGACTGGTTACAGAAAACGTTGCTTAAAACTGGCATTGGCTTTCTAGAGAAATCATGGAATCTCCCCTCTGGAGATGGTTTAAAATAGGATTAGATATATTCACTCAGTGCAGTCTTGCCTGAATGCCTCCACTGACCTCTCAAGGTCTTGCCAGTCCTATGATTCTGTGATAAAATTAGACTCTTTCATTGGGCGAAAACAACCCTGGGTTTACCATGCCAGCTGCAACCTGGAATAATTGGAAGGGACTGATTTTGGAGAATGTACCTCCTACAGCTGAGACAAGATGCAATTAACAGATCTCCCAACCTCTCTTATTTCATGTTGGTTCTCAGCCAATAATGGCTGGTATCAGTGATACAAGCAAAGTCAAGTGGTCTGATCCATGATTAAATAGATGTCTTTATTAGCTGCTGACCTTGCATGGCTTCAAGAATTGTGTACCTATTAGCTGATTCTTTGATTCTTGAAAATAGGAACCAGATAAATCCAATAATGCATTTTTATTTGGTCTCTTTTCCACCAGTCTCAAGATGAAATAATTCAAGTTTTGATGTCATGAGCCTTCACCTCATTAAGCAACTCAGCTCACTGTTCAGATATGTTATCATCAGCACTTATCCAGTGTATTTTCTCATTTAACAATTGCTGCTTTGAATAAAAATTCAAGGAAATATTTTTTTTCCCATGACATTGTCATTTAGAGGCAAATGGGCATAATGACTAGAGCACAACTCTGGAGTGAGGCAGACCTGGGCTTAGAGCTGACTCCTTCCCACCCAAGATGGGTGAACTTTATCTGCGTATCAGAGAATACTAGTTCCTGTCTCATAGACTTGATGTTAGAATTAAATGCAATAGTATAAAGTAGCTCTCTTCCCTCATCTTCCACACTGTTCTCTATCCTATCTCGGATATTCATTTAACGTAAAATACTATCAGATATAATGGTGGATTTACTTGCTTTTATTGTTCTTCCACTCTCCACTTTCCCTCACCCTCTGTCAACACACACACACGCCCCTCAGATATAAGCTCCATGAGGACAAGGGCCCTCTCTGACTCATGCATAAATGTCCCTGGATAAATAATCATGGAGTAAATGAAAGCATGACAACATCTTGCACAATGGTTTCTGGTGTGTGATCAGCATCCCATAAAATGTTAGGTGATTAATTTTTTCTTGGAAATAAGGTAAGGTTTAGCTACATCCATCAGTTCAACATTTGGAGCAGCCTGTGGCCAAGGTCAGAGTGAGGGGAGTTGCACAATGGACAAGAATTTGCTTCTGGCTTTGCCAACAATAATATGAGTTGGGGCAAACACTTTTACCCTTCAGTTTCCTCACATGCAAATTACTTCCATATATGAGATTCTCTGAGAACTATATTCTTACTAGTGTTGTCACATTATTTTGTAAATATTGGTCATGTTTCTTAGTAAAAGTGGTGTCAAAGACCAAGAAAAGCAAGTAGTTATGCTGTTAGATGCTCTCAGAACCAGCCCCCCGATTTCCTGGCACCTCCAATTAGCCTCATTACAAAGTGAGGAGACCAGAAAACAGAAAGACGAACGAATGCATTGATACATGAAGCCTTCTCAGTGAACATCTTCACTGCTTCCCTATTGACTCAGTCCACAAAACACAAAGGGAGGGAAAACCCTTCAAGCTTGGATTAGCCAAAAGAAACTGAGCAGCTTGGTGTTTGTTTCTGGATCAGTTTTGCTTGCCCTGCATGCTGAGTTATCTATAGGTTTGTGTCACAGAGGAAATGTTCTTTTAGTTTCTTTCAGAGAGTCAGCTTTGCTTTTTTTCACTTACTTTCTTCACTTATTCACCATGCTCATGATGTACATTTGGGCTTCATGGATAGGGCATGGTTGGGAAAGGCATGAGGCTCAAATTTCGGAAGGAGCAACAGCAAACCTGGAGATTCAGACTCTAACACAGCTCCTTTCCATGTTAAATTTTAAACACATATGCAAACTCAATATGAAAGCCTATATGCTGGTTTGTGTTTCAATAGGTAATTATCTGAAAAGCACAAGAGGGTGAGGAAAATCATGGAAAGAGAAGGAAAAGGGGCAAGAGGGCTGAATAAAGGCAAGGAAAAAGTGTGAAAGGGCAAAAATAATGCTCGAACTCAAAACAGAAAGAAAGGCTATCAACAGGTGGATTAATAACTAGAGAAAGTGGTTTAAGGGCAAAGTTTTAAATATTTTTTAAACTCTTTTTTTTTCAGAATTTAGAAATTAGATGGTGATTTGATTGGAGAGATGTTTTGAAAAGGGAAAAAATGAATAGTAGAAATGTCTAAAGATGCTGATTGAGAGGAACAACAAAGCCAGATGGCATAAATGGCATCTTTAGGGATTTTGTGGCATAAGAAGCTATGCTAAAAAGTGCCCCCTCTGTCCTAAAAATGCTGCAGTCATACTCTGAGCATGCTCTGTGTCCTTAGCTAGCCATGTTAACCCACTTAATGTGCTTGACCCTAAACCCTCTAACTTTCTCTCCATCATTCAGTCTCTTGGTTTTTTTAGCTCTCTTCAGTACTTAATCAAGCTGATTTTGCCACCCTTCTGGACATCTTAATCAGCAAAGGTTGTCTTCTTTGTGAAATATTTGTGGCATATTGATACTAAAGAACTTGAAGCAGCTATTTAAAAGAATGAGGACATCTACATGAAGCGAACCTGGATTAGGTTAAAAAGTTAAGCTGAAGAATACTTTGTATAGTATGATCTAATTCTGATCACTAACAACAACATGTATATCAATTATTTGTATAATTCTAGAGAAATGTAGGAATATACGTATAACTGCTAGCTTTGGTTTTCTGAGAGGGGGGAGGGAGAACAGAATGGCAAAGAGGAATGGGGTGACTGTTAACAAAATAGAAGCTTTTATCTCTATACAACTAAGAATGGTCAGGAGAATAAGATATAGCCAAAGTACCATAAGCAGAAGTTATTGTGTGGGACTTGCCGAAGAACTTATTTAAAAGGAAAACAGGCAGCTTGCACACACCCTTCTGCCCTTCCCACTGTGCTCTTTCCTGCTGCCTGAAATACTGACATGAGGACTAGACCTCTAGCAGCCACTTTGGACCATGAGGATGGAAGCTACACACTGAGGATGATGAAGCAGAAAAAGACAGAAAGGAAGGTTTTCTGATGACTTCATGGTGTCAATTACCACACCTGAACTGTCTACTTCTGATGAATTTAGTCCTAATTTACATAGACAGATACAGACAAACTAGATGCATATGGAAAATAAAATTTCTTATGGGAAAAAAGTGATAAAATCAGATTTCATATTTTTGCTTTCATAGTACAGGCATATTCCATTTATGCTCAGATCTAGAGGAGCTCACTTGTTAAATCATGATAATTCTGGTCGTGTCTATTTTGCTTCTGTAAAAACACTACAGATCCCAATGAATAATTGAGTGTTTGGAGTTGTCGTGAAAGTTCTTGGTCTCTGTGTTTCTCCTGCTAACAATAGAAGGTCCTGATGAATTGATTAAGCAAAAATAAAAGTGCACTGAGGCAAGAGTGCTACAATCACTTAAACCTGTTTTTAAGGGGTCAAAGTGCTAATGTGTGAAATTTCAGACAACAAAACATCAACTGGAAATAAGAAATCTGAGCTGAGACAAAGCACAAGCCTTGTTCAATGACATGAGAACAGACCTGGAAGTAAAGCCGTCTAATGGGTTCTAATTCCGGCTCTACCATCTAATTATCATTCGTGCCTGAGTGACATCACTTAGCTTATCCATGCCTCATTAGTGAAATGGGATAACTGACCCATAGGGAAAGGAAATATCCCAAGGTGGAGTGAAGCATGGTTGAGGGAACTTTGTGGAAGCCCTCCCTCCATGAAATAAGGTATACTTCTGAATGTATATGTGCCCAGCCAACCAGATATTATACTTACACTCAAAGCATGATTTGATCCTTGGTAAATGATGTTTTGAACAAATGATGACTGGCAAAGAATAAGGAAGGTGATGGTGTATACAGGGTTGTGAGCAGATAGCACTCCTCCTTCCTCACTCTTCCCAGTTGTCAATGGCCGTGAGTGTGGGAAGTAACTGTAGTACAAACTCCTTTTATTACATAGAAAGGTGCTAATACTACACAATTAAAAGAACTGCCCTGAATCTCCTAGGCAATGCAATTTCCTTTTTGAAAAATTTGATTAAGCAATGGGAATTATTATCCCCATTTTACAGATGAGATTATTCAAACTCAGAGATAAGAAGTAAGTTGACCAGGGTCACTTAGGTATTGAATGGTAGAGCTGGAATCCAAACTCAAGTTTCCAACTCTAATCTAGTAGCTAAATATACTGGTCTACATGGGATATAGTGGAGCAGGTTGTAACTAATATGCAAGCTTGACAGGGCATATTTAAGATGTGAGAGTTATTTTCTCATTCCATTTCCCTCCAAGTTGCATATACTTTTTCTTTTTTTTAACATCTTTATTGGAGTATATAACTGCTTTACAATGGTGTGTTAGTTTCTGCTGTATAACAAAGTGAATCCAAGCTGCATATACTCTTGACAAAGTAAATAATCCCAAGTACACACACACAGACACACACACACACACACAACCATGTTTACAGTTTTAGAAGGGAAAGAAGAGCCAGGTCCCGGGCTCCCTAGGAAGAGGTTCCATATGAGCATAAACATTCATATGAAGATTAAAACTGTGTTGTTAATAATTTACTTATGACCCAGACTCTTAGTCATTAAGCATGGAATTTTTCAAGCAGAATCTAAGATAGCCATGGGTCAGAAACTCTAGAGGACAAAAGGCACATCTGTCTCATTTACTCCTGATTCCTCAGGGCTTAGAACAAGACCAGTTAAATCAAACGAAGTAAAACAATATTTGTAGAAGAAGCGGAAGCTTGAAACTAATTTTTCTACCTGTAGTTGAAGGGTCCTTTTGAATGTCTAGTCATTTTCTTAACTTTGATTTCTCTATTTAGCCACAAAGTTCAGGTTCTTGGATGTATAAGACTTGGAATTTAAGAACTTTGCATAATGACATCCACAAGATTCTAAGCCCGCAAGGGCAGAGAAAGATGACTTATCTTTGTTTTTAATTATTATATTCTCAGGAATATCATAATACCTGGCGTAGGTTTAATGCTTGCAGTATTTATAGATCAGTGATGTACTGGGTTCATTTCCATGTAAATAATGACTTCACTACAGGAACTAGAGATCAAATGGCTTTGAAGAGTTAATGCAGCTTTTACAAGAGGCTAACTTTACATTTAGTCTTAATTTTGGCACTACAAAGCACAGTCTCCAATGGAATCATTTATTTATGTAGAATTAAGAAAATCTTAACAGAAAAACAAAATCTATAGTTTAGGTCATCAATTACCATTGGTTTGGATTTAGACCAAAAGGAAAAAGAGAACTCATCTTTGTAGCCCCAGTTCAAACACAGATAAAAGTGAAGACCCTTACATTAATTTGGATCACAATTGCCTAAACTATATGTAACAAAAAATTAATTTTTGTTCCTGTGACCACATGATGTGTCCCAATCCTGAGCTATGGAATTTCCCAGAAGCAGATAGGAAGCCATTTACTTTGGTGAGGTCATAACCCTTTTTAAGATTTAGATCTGACAGGAGAGCTGTGTCAGCACTAATGAGAGAGAGAGAGAGAGAGAGAGAGAGAGAAAGATGGTGGCTCTGGAGTGAAGTCCCTCTGCCAACAGGACCAAGAAGGAATTTCTTTGGGAATCTTACAGGAAAAAAATCCTTCAAAGGATAAGTAGTAACTCAGACCACCAGACCCTCTCAGCTTCTGCTAAGGAAAAGAATTAAAAATCTAAATGAATCCAAAGGAATCTGACAACTGATGAAAAAACGACCTAGAAAACAATGCTTATTTTGTCTACATGTGTCTTTCTCTCTACTGAGTACAGAGTCAGGGGCCTTCCCTGGCCAGAGATGCAGACTAGGACAGAGAATCAAATATTTATTAAACCATATATGTTAGAATGTACAGCAAGTGTACAGCAACACAAGTAAACTCTTAATTAATAAGTGAGGAACCCAAGAACCAGTAAAGAAAAATGAATTGTCCAAGATCACTGTATCAGTTACTGGCAGGCCTAGAATTAAAACCCAGTTCTTAACTCCCATCGAATTCAGTGTGGTAATATTTTGGTGTTATTTTGTAAATAATTCTGCCATGGGAGCTGGTAGCCTATTCTATAGTTGCACAAAATTTCAATTATGAATTTTTGAATTTAGTGTCATAAATCATGGAAATTCACATTACATGCACATAAGAATATACAACACTACACATCTACCAGAAGAGCTAAAATTAAAGTACTCACAATATCTAGTGTTGGGAAGGATTTGCAGCAAGTGGAATTCTTATATGTTGGTGGCAATTTAAATTGCTTCTGTCACTTTGTAAGACTATCTGTCAATATCTAATCTACTAAAGCTATACATATAGCACTCTATGACCCAGAATTTCCATTCCGAGACATAAACCTAAGAAAAATAGAACTGTGTTTACCCAAAGATCTGAAAATGAATGCTTAGTCCAACTTTATTCTTAATGGCCCAAAACTCAAAACAGCCCAAATGTCCATTAACAGTGCACTGAATCAATATAGTTTGTTATATTCATACAATGGAATACTACACAGTCACGAAAAAACTAATTTTCTGCTTCATACAACAATTTGGGTGGCTACCACAGATATAATGATGAGTGAATGAAGCCAGACACAAAAACAACTATTATATGATTCCATTTATGTGATGTACAGGAACAGGCAAAACTAATCAATGATGGCAGAAGTCAAAATAGCAGTTACCTCTTGGCAGAAGAAGGAGTGAGAGGTGGGTGGATGCTGGTATTGACTGTGAAGGTACACAGAGAACCTTCCAGTGTAGCCAAAATGTTTTACAGTGTGTGTGTGTGTGTGTGTGTGTGTGTGTGTGTGTCCCTTTAACTACTACCAAGGTATACACACTTATATATACCATGGGTATCAATTGAGCTATACACGTCAGGCTTACACACTTTCCCCCCTCATTGTATATATATTTATACCTCAATTAAAATTCTAGGGGATTTATCCTGAAAAAAGCTTCTAAGTATGAATGATTTATATTCTCCTTGAAAAGAAGGGTACAGTAAACTTTTCAAACAAAGTATAGCGTTTGAATACTTAGGGCTACTTAATGGCATGTTAAATGAATAGCTATTTATTTATGTTGGAGAAGCAGAAATGCTCATGCTAACTAAACTGTGAGTCGTAATAACTCATGGAAGGGTTATAAAGTCATTCCTTAGAATATTCCATGCTCTTTCATCATTGTTCCTTATGTTCAGGAAACATAAATCTTGAGATGAGTAATAATAGTTGAGATGAATAAGAAGAGATGACTAAGGTATGGACTAAATGACACAAAGAACTGAGAGAAAAGACAGTATGGGCAGGTGATGTATTGTTAGTCAGTATATTTTCGTTGTGAGTCACAGCTTAAGCATGGAGAGAGGATAAAGAGGTGGCTTCAAGAATAAAAGGAAGGGAAAAATTGTAGGACAGAGAGCAAGGACCAAGATGGGAGACATTTCATCACTAATGCTACCATCTCATCCTGCCATGTCTCATAATTTTCTTAGGCACCTCTACATGGAGAAGAGCATGTCTACAGGTCTACGCCACTTCTGAAGAGTTCGTGAACGAAGTCTATAGTTTCAATTTTGTCAAAAAGTCAAACACCAATTTTTCTCATGCCACTTTTGTCAAAGACTTGATCTACCTGTCAGAATAATGAGGTTATATCAAAATAGGAGAATAATAATTATAAGCCAGAAAACTTTGGCAGTTTTCAAGGCCAAGAGCTGTTCCTATACTTTATTGTATCTCACGTTCTGCCCTTTAAGCCACAGAATTAATTAGCTCTAGTTTTCAGTTTCCATTGAACTCAACTTACGTAATGTTTGTCTGGATGTCTGATCCTTACTAAGTTTAATTTTTTGCTCTTCTGTAGCACTTTGAGAGCTCTTTGCTCAAATAATCTCAGTAAATAATGTTGACTGACAAACCATTTCCTCTTCATATCAAAATATCTCGAAAGACTTCCTCTTAAAGAGTTCTGATGTCCCATAATTCATCATACAACTGGTATTACTAACCTTAAATATATTTTTATTTCAAGTGGATTCTGCTGATATTTCAAGTGGATTCTGCATTCTGGGGTCTTGAGAGGTTACAGAGTAACCTGTTCCATGATTACCCAGTGTTTGGCAGTAATTCTTGCTATTTAGTCACCAGGTTTTTTTTCCTTTTCTTAAGATTTATTTATTATTTATTTATTTAATTTATTTATTTTTGGCTGCATTGGGTCTTAGTTGCAGCACATGGGATCTTTCATTGCGGCGCATGGGCTCTTCGTTATGGTGTGTGGGCTTCTCTCTAGTTGTGGTGTGCGGGTTTTCTCTTCTCTAGTTGTGGCGCTCAGGCGCCAGGGTGCGTGGGCTCATTAGTTTGCCTCACGTGGGCTCTAGTTGAGGCACGCGAGCTCAGTAGTTGTACCCGGGCTTAGTTGCCCCGTGGCACGTGGGATCTTAGTTCCCTGACCAGGAATCAAATCCACGTCCCCTGCATTGGAAGGTGGATTCTTTACCACTGGACCACCAGGGAAGTCCCTTTTTTTTTTTCTTAAGGTCCACAATAATTCTTACACTTGGAGTCCTCATCTTTGCTGTCTAGCAGGTCACTCCAAGTGCCTTTCTCACAACCGGTCTAAATAACTCTCTTTTTTTTAAAATAAAATTTTCACAATAGTTTTACTATCTGTGCCTACATAGTTGTGAGCTATCTTAAAGAAGTTTGCAGAAAAAACTGCCATCAGAATTCTACCAGCATATATTGAAACAACTTGAATATTAAGAAGCGTTTAGAAGTTGCCTAATTTGATTCTCCCATCTTGAAGATAGCCCACTTAAGACCCAGAGAAATTACATGACCTGTCTGAAGCCACATGGTTTACTGGCAAATAACAACAATAACACAACAATAAAAACTGAATAAGAGCCACCATCTGTTGGATGCCTACCATGTGTCAAGTGCTATGTTAAATGCTATACGTGAATGATCTCATTTCATCCTCACAACAAACCTATGAGGTAGGTTCTAATATATCCCCTGTCTGATAGCCAATCTGAATATTCTTTCCACTGACCTATAAGACCCCTTGTTAATGCTGAAGAATGATGATGTCCTTAGTGTTGACATTAATCTGTTTGCAACAGTGAAATGATAGAATGGTAAGAATCATAAATGTTTGTTTTTGCCATTTTAAATGTCAACTAGGTGATAGCCATACTATATTTCAGACACAGATATTTTCTTAACTTTATCCTGATGTTATTTTGTTATCATCCTCCGACCCTGTGATTTTTTTTATTTTATTCATAAATCTATGACCCAACCTTGGCTGTAAAAGCCAGTGGCTTTTATTAAGGAATTCTGAGATAATCACTGGTTGCATTTTTATTATATGAAATCTGGCTAGTATATGTTAATCCATAGGTCTTTGCAGAATATGCAAAATGGCCTGTTTCATGAGCTTGTGATATAAATGAGGTCATTTCTTATTTTAGTATTCAAATTAATCTCTAGAGCCTTCATATGCCTATTAGCAGGAACTCAAGTATCTCTCTTGGAACTCTTCCAACTCCCTGAATATTTCAAGAACTCTGGAGACTTTCTCATTCCAAGGGGATCAGTTCCGCTTCACACTCAGGAGAAAGAACTAGAAAATCTCATCGATTCAATGGTAGAGAGTTCCTCAGTCCACTGCAAACACATGTGGACCCACACATTGGTATGCTAAATTCATCTGCTTCTCTGATGTCACTAGTGTCCTGGCAATACTTTTTCGGGTCTCAGGATCTAAAGGGCAGGAATTTTATTTCCCAAATGTTTCCTTATATCACTCTAAGCATAAGTTCCAGTTCTGAAATCATTCCTACCATCTTTGATCTCAGCCCTGAAAGTAAAACCCAACTGTATCAGTGTGCTAGGGATGAGGGTGCCCCAAGCTTGGGATCCCAAAATGTTACAGTGCAAAAATAGGTAGACACAAGAGTCAAACTGGTTAAGGTAATCCCTGGCTCAACCACTTAAGAGCTGTGGGAACTTGGTCAAGTCATTTATCCTCTCAGCTTTCCCATGGGTAAGATATGTATTGTAAAGTTGTTTTGAGACAATTCATGTAAGGCACAAAGAAAAATCTCTGATACGGTAATATTATTATTATTCTATTCCTATTAACTAATGTATAGTTATTGTTTCAAAGCACACACAGCACTGGGAGAGGCTACAAGCTTTAGACACACACACTCCACTGCCTTTGTCCACCAACCCATGACCATAAATGTCTCAACACTGAACTAACTCAGTTACCACTCCAGGCATCCCATGTGGTATAACCCCACTGAGATGCTCCTAGGGAATCTCTTCCTCCTGTGAACCTCTGTTGGCTGACCACCTTAATCAACAAAGATGATGGGCTAGGATTGAACTTCAAAAGGAAAGTGGTTTAGGTCTTGATTCGCTTGTTTCCAGAAGGTTCCTTGACCCCTATACAATTTTTTTCACCTCCTCTTCAGTGATTATCATTACCTGTTAAGTGCATATCAGAGATACAATTCTTACCAAAATGGACATCTTGTTATCCCCTTTTTTTCCAAGACAATAATACATACTTGCCTTATAACTGAAGAGTTGACCTTAGAGAGACATTCTAGAGCCAAAAAAAGAACTCCTCCAAGGCAATTTTCTCTTAACACCAAGACAAAGACATGGCTGGTGGCTTTTATAAAACAGCCATTTGCTTTTTCTAAAAATAACTGAAGTTCTATCTAAATCATGTGCAGTGGTCCCCATATATTTCATATCTAATTACACAAGTTTTCTTTCTTTTATGAGAACTCATGGGTGTGCCTAAAGGAAATGAGACTGAGAACACAGTAGGATTTTAATGACAATAGAAATCAAATCCATAATAATACAAGCACAACACGTTGTGCTTCCTGAAACCATGTATATCTTCACTATGCTATTGCTAATTCAGAGAAGGACTGATTAAAATTTTCCAGGCTGACAAATCATCTGTTATGATGACAAATGGTATCATGGCAATATCATGACAAATCATGGTCCCAAAAAGCTGTTTGTGAAGTTGCATTCCGGTAACCTAATTGCACCCTATACAAACATAAAACTCCCTCAACATCACACCTTTTGTTCTGCCTGCATATCTGAATAACGTAACACTGGGCCTGGGCATCCAGTAAACATTTAATCCCCTCTATTTATTACATGCCTTTAATCTGTCTTTATACTGTATCCATTTATTGCTAGTAAGTTTTCTATGTTTGTGCTGTCTCTTGTAAATAAAAGGGACCAAGGGTTATAAACATCATACACTTTAGCATGCTCATATTAAGGACTAGACAGCAATGGTTGTACTTCATTGCAATCTCATAAAAGAGGATTTATAAAAAATAATATTTTTGAAGGGTCAAGAGGAAATGACACATCACACTTAAAGAAAAAAAAAAGGAAAAGAAAAAACAGTCAAGTTAATGAAAAAACCACTCGAATTTATATAGAAAGTGCATAAGGTGAGATCTCCTGACCTAAGAATCTAGGGTTCTTTCATCTGGTTATTTGAGAAGTGATTGTTCTTGTTTTATAAAGTACACTGAGGTCAGGACATTACTTTTAAAGGAAAAACCAAGATACTTAAGTGTGAAAAGTAGACGTGCATTACTTACAGTCTTTGCTTATGATACAACAGAGCATCAATATTACTTTAACTGTCTTAGTAGCAATGCTGCTATGATGCCATCAAGAGAACCAAACTTTGGTAGCCCAAGTTCATGGATACCCTATTATAATGCCATTATAGTAGGAAAATGATTTTAGTGCAAGTTAATGGAAACCACATTACACTGGTAAGCAATTGTATTGTAAGTCTATGAAGAACACATTATGATGGTCAAACAATTTCCCTGTTAAGTCTGTGAAGACTGCATTAATAATGCCATTAGAAGAGCAAAACAATTTCAAATAAACTCTATGGGGACTCAATTCAGTGTCATGATGGTGGCAAAATGATTTCAGTATATGTTTATGGAAGACCCCTTACAATGCCATTATGACAGCATTACAATAGTAAAAAGAAATTTTGGGGAGCCCATCATAAGGCCATTATAATTCCATTACATTGGTTAAAATATTTCAGAGTAGTTCTACAGCAACACCACTACAATGGTAACAATTAGGTCACAGAATATATCAGAGTATGTGACACTTAAAAGGAAAAAGCAGGTTCAGGTTTAGAAAAATCAGATTAATATCCAGGAAAGAATCAGGTCTATAAAGATAGTCTTACCTTACTGAGTTTATCTGTCATCATGGCTGGAGATATTTGTAATTCAAATTAAAATTTCAGTCCCTCTCTATGAAGTAAGATTTTTATTGCCCCTAATATGTTGCCACCAAGAATATGGTGCCACTGGGGAATCTATCCTACCTGTGGACCTCTGTGGTCTAGCTGCCAGAATCTATCAAAGGAGATAGAACTTTTAGCCCCAGTAGGGAAGTGGTAGAGGTTTTGATCTCTTTGTTCCCAAAAGGTTCCTTGACCTCTATAAACATTTGCTCAACTCTTCTCACATTATCGATACCACCAGTTTAGTAGGCACTCATTAACCAATTCATAGTTGGCTAATGTTGAAAATTTTGCTACTGTATCAGTCATTTAGTTTCATGGAGATGAATCTATTGTATCATCCAGCTGATTGATAAGCATGGGCTATTGATAAGAATGTAAAGTATGTAAGGAAGATTACAGATGCTCAGTATGATAGGCTGAATAATCCCCCTGCCAAGGCCCCCAAGATGTCCACATCCTAATCCCTGGAACCTATGAATATGTTACCTTACATGGCAAAAAGGACTTTGCAGACATGGTTAAATTAAGAATGCTGAGAATAAGGAGATTATCCTAGATTAACTGGGTGGGCCTCATATTATCACAAGGGTCCTTATAGGAGGGAAGCAGGAGGGTCAAAGACAGAGAACGTGATAAAAAGGTAGAAACACAGATTGGTGAGATGACACCATGAGCCAAAGAATGCTGGAGGTCTCTAGAAGTTGGAAAAGGCAAGATATGGACTTTTTCCATAGAAGAAACCAGCCCTGACAACATCTTAATTTAAGGCCCATAAGACTCACTTCAGACTTCTTACCTTCTAACTGTAAGAGAATAAATTTGTGCTTTTTTAAGTCACTATATTTGCGGTAATTTGTTAAAGCAGCAATAGGAAACTAATACACTGAGTAAAATGGATTTTTCATCTGCTATGAAATAAGCAATTTAAAAAAATTTGTTCTAATGACAAGACTAAAATGATCACATTATGCTCTACTTTTATAATAGACAGAATGTAAACATTTATTTTTAGATAATCCACTTACTTGTTTGCATGTCTTTAGGTGTGGATTATATATTTTAAAGATAACCATTTAATTTTTTCTACTCTTATTGCATGTTCCTCTTGATTCTAGTTCTTCGAATAACATCCTTCAAATAAGACATTTGGAAAAAAGGAGAAATACCAAAAACTTTGAAAACATAAAAAATAATACTGGCATCAAGAAACACGTGATGTTTGGATGAATATTTTAAAGTAAAGGTATGTCTAGAAACATCTCATTCTTTCTACAAATATTTGTCCTTTCTTTCCTGGTAAAGGAGAGAATATATGCATGTGGACTGCTTCATATATGAAACAGTCACCCCAGGCTGGAGTGAGAATAAAGTTGGCAAGGTGTGCAAAAACAAATAGTGCTCAACAAAGGTCACTGTGCTTATTTATATTTCCCAGCATCCTTTTCAGTTGGGCTGGAGACACAGAAGTAAGTTCAGGCAGATGAGAATGTGAGTGGAAGTCATATGTCACTTCTTGTTCAGAGCATTTAAGAGCCAGTATGCTTCCTACTCTCTTTTCCTGCTACAACCAATTTATAGTCATATGATGATAAGGGGACATGACAAAATGGAAGAAACCTGGATTGTTGAGTTACCAAATGACAAAGAACGCTCCGCAAAACTATGCTGGATAACTTTTGTTAAGATATGAAGATTTTGAAGTTTGTCTGTTGTGGCAACTAGCATTAATTACCTTAACTAATAACATATGGGAAGCAAAAAGAAAGCCGAAAATTCCTTCCCAAAGTTATTATTATGTTTGGAATTAACTCCAGTTTTTCCAGAGGTCATAGTATCTTCCCCCCAAATAAAAGTTACATAGCTCTTAATTGCAATACCAACATAAGAGAAAAGGCAACAGGAGATGGGACTTAGAGATATGTTTCCTCAGAAAGATATACAGGACAAATAATTGAAACTCTGGAATAGCATTATTGTGGGGAGGATGTTACAAAGGAACATATTTTATTATTGTTATTTATTTTGTTTTCTTAAAAGAGACTTAGAGGATTCAAAATTAAAACAAAAGAAATTTTAAGAATTAGAAAAGCAATGTAAGCTTGGAAGGACTAATCTCACAGATATTTGGGCAGAGAAGGGGGATGAATCTAGCAACAAGTGTTCCAGTGGAAGATTCCTTTTAAGACACTTTGGTGAATTTTAGGCCCCAACAAAGACTCACACTTTATCACATGAACATATGCCACTAAGCTCTCCCCAAGAGAACATGCTGTGGGTGTAGCTAGCTGACACCCTCCAGCTGTAGCACCTCTAGATCCACCGTGTTGTTAATGCTGAGTCCATGCTTCCCCCAACCCATGACTAAGCAAGTCTGTGTACTTGAGCCTGGTCATTCATGCCCAGTGTTGGGCTCTAGTGAGAAGCCTTTGTTAGGGGACTCCTCATTGGCCTGGTTGAACATATCTCAGAACTGCAGTGAATCTAAACTGTTTCCTATCCAGCTCGCCTTTCTTCCCATTCTCCTTTCACAAATGTCAGATGTGTATTGTACCCAGATGCAAGTCTTGCCCTCTTCTGCTCCCTCTCCCTTCAAACTCCACAGACTTATTCCAGCTTGTCAGCCATTGTTTCTTGAAAGACCTGAATTGACACAGTTAGGACCTAGGACTGCCTCCCTCCCCACCCAGAGAGCAGTGAAGAAACCAGCCTGGTTGAAACCAGGAGCATGGTTATATCCTAGCACAATGTGAATGCTCCTTTCTTCAACACCAATTTTTTTAGCCAAAATGTCTGTATATATCTATGTATTTGTTAGTTAGTTTATTTATATATTTGTTTCCTCATTGCCCTATTCATGGGTTTGTTGGGCTGTTGGGCAATCCAGATTTGTTTGGGGCCAGTGTAGACTGAAGCTGCATCAGTAAGGTACAGTGAAGTTTTAGCATCAACACTTCCATGCTCAACCTACTTTTCCATATTCATTTTATCCCAAAGAAGCATAGAAATCAGGCTTTATTACACTCCCATCCCAAAGCTGTCTAGTAAATCACTTCATGCAAGTAATCACTGTATGCATGTATATATAGTGTATGTAGATCTTTCTTTAACCTTCAAGCTTTATATCGTTCAGATATTGATCTTAGGAGTTTAAGATCTTACAGTTTAAAGAACTGGTCTCATGATCCTCTCATATACAAGTGGAGCAGAGCAGACTGGTATATGGATCAATAAAGATGTCCTGGTGTCTTTACCTATAACAGCTTCTGCACTTACAAGCAGGTGAAGTACAGCACTGCTTCTCATAGAAGCATCTTCCCCTGGACTCCCATATTGTTTTTAACTGCAATATGTAGTTACTCAAAATATTTGGAGGAAATTTTGTGGAGTATGGCCAGGTGGCAGCATGGGGGAGGAATGGGAAAGGGCAACAAAAGGTATAGAACATTTGCCTTTGGAAAGAAGCTACTATTGGGCTTACAATTCTGTGCGAAAAGTTCCCAAATGCAAAAGCTCAATAGATATAAATCTTTTGCATATTTGTGTGTGGAATAAGCACTCAATTAATGTTGTTTCTCAACAAAATTATAAAAGTAACATTACATTCAATGCCAAGTGTTCACTAAAAACATTCCTTCAAAAAATCCATACAGAAACTGCTAGAAGAAAAATGAAATGCCAAAATAAATGCCATTAAGTAAAGGTAGACAAAACTTACTAAAAGATAGATTGGAAGATTATATCAAGCCTGTCAGGTAAATCAATGTGCCTGAAATCCAAGTATGGAAATGTTCAATATCACTGATATGGGACTATTAAAAAATAATGTAGTAATGGTTCAGGACTGTTTAGACTTCTCACCAAACTTGACCCAACAGAAGTTGTAGGCAATCCATGGTAAAAACCACAGACTCATCCCCAGAATTTGGTAAGACCAAAGCCATGTTTCTTACAAAGATTTATTAATGGTTCTCTTAATAATACATATGGTTAGCAGAATTAAAATATATTAGCATAAAGCAGAATAGGAAAAGAAGTGAAAACACCTCTCTAGAGGAAATTTGAGGTTTTTACTACAAACATTCAATACAAAGTTCTCCTCAATTCTATTTCATATTAAAAAAAATAAGGAACTGTAAGAATTTATGCACACCACCCTCCAAATTTTCCAAAAGAATATTCGATATTTATGGTTTGATGAAGTCTAAAAGAAGTTGTTTCCATCTTCTTTCTTCTAGTATTAGTGGCTATGTGCAATTTCAGAGACATTTCATCCTTATGTTTTGAATTCATTTGTAATTAAAATGATTTAAAATGTAACTTTTGAAGTTTTTAGAATTTTTCTCCATGAAGAAAGGGAGGTCATGCTTTGTCAAGAAGGTATGAACTTGAATATTCACAAGTTTAAGTTAGGTTTAAAATTTCAACCACAAGAACATTCACTGAGCTCTCAACTCAGGAGTAAGTTCTCAAATTTTCTGTTTCTTACCTGCTAAACTTCCCAGAGTCATGTAGGAATCTTAATCAGTAAATTCTAGTCTCTCTAAAGGTGAAAAATGGATTTTGTGAGGGCTAGGGATCTATGTTCTAGATAAACCCATCTCTAATCTTGAGGGTGTGGGAAGCGGCAGGATTGCACTTTTGAGGAATAAGGCTAGACACAAAAAAGTAGCCTCTTGGAACCCACTGGCACCACCTATACAGTCTCCTAAGTTCTAACAGAGATTAGGATCTAAGTAGAGATTGGTATTGCCAAGCCACATGGACTTCCAGTGTTGCATCCTGGGAAGCAATGCTCCCCAAAGCAGTTGATATTCCACAAAGAGTTATCAACAGCTAGATCCAGGTATACTTTATACAATCAGAATGAGATTTATCTTAGACTGTATACATAAAGGCGAAATTCAATTGGATCTCCAGAGAGTTTCTAACTTTTTTTTTTTTAGAAGAAAAACCATTAGCACATTTCTGAGGAATAGTCAGATGGACTTCTGACGTTAAAATGGAGCTGGTTGGACTTCCCTGGTGGTCCAGTGGTAAAGAATCGCCTTCCAATGCAGGGAACGCAGGTTCGAACCCTGGTCAGGGAACTAAGAGCTCACATGCCACAGGGCAACTACCGAGCTCGCGCGCCACAACTACTGAGCTTGTGCACCTCAACGAGAGAGCCCTCGTGCCCTGGAGTCCACGTGCCACAACCAGACAAAGAAACCCCGCATGCCACAACTAGAGAGAAGCCTGCACGCCGCAACTAGAGAGAAACCCAAAGAGACCACGATCCATAACGAAAAGATGCTGTGTGCCTCAACAAAGATCCCGTGTGCCGCAACTAAGACCCGACACAGCCAAAAAAAAAATAAGGAAAATAAATAAATAAAATAAATAAATATTAAAAGAAGAAAAAAGATGGGCCTGGTTCAGAGCTGAGCTACACCAGGAGAACTCTCAGCCATCTGCATCTTGCACTTCTGCATGGCCTATATTTTCCTGATTTTTCCAGAGTAGTAGAAGGCACAGAAATGGCCTGTTGCTCTGGAAACTGCTCAGTGGCATGCCACAGGACTTTCCTGGCCTGTGCGGGGAGGTAGACGAACCCTACTCGACTGCTGTCACTATTAAATGCAGGAGGAGAAAATAGTAACAGTTAAGTGCTTCACAAAATGTCCTACTGTTTATACCCACTCCTGTCCTTCCTCCTAGTTGCCTTTAAGGGCCAGGGTTGGGACAAAGTCTATCTTTATTTTAAACATAGCAACAACCATCACTGACAAACTAGAGAGGGCAAAGAGTGTGGTCGAAAGGACACTGGATTGAAAGTCATAAGATTTGTTTTTAGCCACAAACCAATTTTGTGACCTTCAGTAAGTTACATAAATTAAGCAGTTCCCAGTATTCTCCTTAGAAAAAAAATTGACCTAGTATCCTTTGGTTTCCTTATGTCTGTACAAAAGTACAGTCTGTGTTTCTAAGTGGTGGCATGAGGATTGGTTGGAGTTACAGAATGTCCTTTACTAATACATAGATTATTTTCAGGGAAAGGTTAAGCTGTATTTGCGGCAGGTTGAAATTAAATTTCATCCAATTTCCTGGTGTTTTAATTCCATCAAAGGATGGAATCGGTGCTCCTGAGTTTAGAGATAGATGAGCTATGGGTAGGTAGGTCAGCCTGGAAAAATGTGCTGGTTGCATTTGACAGTGGCTACAAGTGATGGGGAAATAGAGTCCAGTGGGTTCATCTGGTGTCATACTTGAAAGATCATTTGTGCATTTGTGCATTTATTCTTAAAAGAGCTGACTCAGGACTGCTGTGACAGCTTTTAACTTAGAATTCTCTTATTTTTCTGGATTTCTGTCTCCTTCTTAATGGTATTTTAATGCAGTTTTTGTGTTCAATTATAATAGTGTTGCTAAATACAGTAGGTCTGATTCCACAGAAGAAGAATAGTTTTTTCAAAATCAGCATTTTCTTGCTGATTTGCCAGCTGTTTCAATAAATACTCATCTCCCAACTTCAAACGAGTATATTGCACTCTTACTAAATATAAATGCCATCCACAGCTACTGGCTTTTGAGTTCTCTGTAAAATCAAACACAAAATCTGCACTATGAGGGACCCCTCTCTCAACCATTTGCAGGTGATTTTGCTGACTCGGGTGTCCTAAAGAATAATAAATGATTGTTTTTCCAGTCATTTCTTCCCAATGTAAATGTCTAAGAATGAGCAAATGAATTAGCACCTCCTCTTCTAGTTCTGCCATCTATACTATTTCTATCTCTAAACCACACGGAATGATTAGTCAGGGCAACTTAAATTTGTAATGATAATGCCACATCTATTTCATACCTGTTTCACCAAAAAGACTTTTGACCTGCCTGGTAGGATAGGATCAAATATGTATTAGGTTCCAACCATAAATTTTTACTTTTGGACAAGGCTGAGCAATAAGATGTACTGATTAGGTGTAAGGAACAGACATCGTGAAAGTAAACTAAGATAGTAGTATATTGTATCCTCAGTATACATTTTGTAGTTTTATTCATTAACAATGTAATAACCCCGCCTGAGGGTCAGTGGGACCATAAGACTACACGTTCAGCCGTACACCGTTTTTCTCACAGTCCTCATTGAATTGTATGTGTTCATTTCTGTTTTTAATCAGCATTACAAGAAATACAAGCAATTAAGCCTTCAATATCTCCTAACAATAGTAAAAAGGCAGCTATAGTAATCACAGTAAGCATATTTGTTGGTGTTTGTATTTAGAAAAATACTAGTTGGCCTTTTATTTGACAGAAACTAAAGCTGGGGAATTGTTACAGAAACAAATGCAATTCAAAAGCAAAGTCGCTTCACTTTAAAAAAAATTGTATGCAAGTCTATGCTTTTGACTAAACGTTTCTATCTAACAGACCAGTCAGGTTAATTAAGGAAAAGTACAAATTGCTGGGTCCTTAGGTAGCAGCCCTTGCTGGTTGATCCTTGGATTGATAACAAGCTTCTATGGTAACTATGTTTCCATAACCACCAGGTTGACTATTTTCCAATCAAACTATTTCTTCCCACACCTTCAGAAGATGAGAAAAAATATGAGGTCCTAAGGTACTGAGCCCAGTGTACCGCATTCTCAGACACGTGGGTGGCCAAGAGCAAATGGCCAGAAAACACTCTTATTTGGTAGCGTGTTGTTTTCACAAAATGACATTAGTGGCCCACCCTGAATTCTTGATACACAGACTATCTACACATAAGAACCAAACTGAGGGGGCAAGTAGGCTGAATGCAAACAACCAGGTATTGACTAGATTTGGCCCTTTGGGTTGTTGGTTTTGCCAAAATAACTGGCCATTTAAATGAATTCAATCATTTTTAAAATCAGTTTGTGGATGCAGACACAGCCACAGTCTAACATAGTTGACATTCTTTTCCTTGCAGCTGGAATTAGAAATTAGACACTTTTTTAGACTCTCATCCATTCATAGCCCATTTTCTTTGCATACTTTATGGTTTGAGATTTCTGAAATAAATTTTATATGCAAAGTTTGATTTTAAATGTTTTAAGCCAATGTAATTGGAATTGTTTACAGTATTTTCTATGAGTTTTATCAGATGATCATCATACTTACATTAAATCATACACATTTGGAGACATTCTGAAGTTTGATATGAGGTTTATAGATAAAACTTCCAGCTTAGTATAATTTTTACACTTAATCAGAAATTTTGGTACTACAAATAAAACCTGCAATTTGAAGAATAGCTGTCTTTCTGGTTGTTACAAAAAAGAACTGGATAGAGGTTTTTTAATGACTCTACTTTTTTAACCACTTAGAATACAAGTTTATTTATTTATTATCCCTACTGGAATGTAAGCTCTCTGAGGGCAGGGACTTTGTATTTTTCACAGTTGTATGCTCAATGCCTAGAGTAGTGCTTGTCAGGCAGTATGCCCCCCCTAAATATACATTATATTCAGGCATCTCACAAATTTTTATCTCATGGCACATTCTGGGTTCACCAAGCAAAAGGAGCTAACAGTAAAGAGAGATAAAGAGATGATACAATATACGATAAATACCCTGTTAAATGTAAACATGGAAGTGTGTGGGAGCACAGAGGACAGGCCCCTAACCTAAAACAGAGGAATGAGGGAAAACT
Source organism: Lagenorhynchus albirostris (assembly GCF_949774975.1). NCBI lineage: Eukaryota > Metazoa > Chordata > Mammalia > Artiodactyla > Delphinidae > Lagenorhynchus > Lagenorhynchus albirostris. The sequence continues at coordinate 71,352,599 of NC_083097.1, forward strand.
ACCTGTAATAAGTGATGTCTCAGCAAAGATTTTAAGGATGCACAGGAATTGACCAAATGAAGGAGCAACAGACCAACAGCTGGAGAAGTACATCAGCAACTAAATCTCCAAAAGTCCTGTGAACTTAGTTTTTAAAAAGTGGACTGTAATTTGAAGGGAACAAAATCTCTCAAAGTTTGTTTATAGGAACTTGGCATAAAAGAGATAAGTTTTAGAAAGATTGTTAACTGCAGTATGGAGAATGGGTTGGAAGAACCACTGAAATAATCCACTTGGGAAATAATGCAGATCTAAAATAAGGCAGTGGCTTCGGAGCTGGAGAAACTACAGTGGATTTGGGAGATATTTAAGAAGTAGGATGGAAAGAATTAAGAGCCTTACAGGTTTAGGGATGGGATAAAAGTGTTGGTAGAGCTAAGAATGATTCTTAGCATATGGGTTGGAAGACTTGGATGGATGGTGATGCCATGCAACAAGATAAAAATATAGGACAAGGAGAAGTTTACAGGAGGTGGGTGCTTGGGAAGAATCATAAAATTAATTTAAGCATATTGAACTCAAGATGCCAGTGTCACACAGAAGTGGAAGTATTCAGGAGAAAGTGAGATATGTGTGATGTTGAACAGAGTGATACATGATGACAGAAGAAACTTGGAAGTCACCAACGTATAGATGGAAGTGAAGTCATAAGAGAACATGAGAACATGAGGACAGAGTTGAGGATGGAACCCTGAAGGACACCAACAAATAAAGAATAACCAGCAAAAGAGAAGCAACCTAAATAATAATTGTTAAAAGTATAAGAAAAGAGAACATTTAGGGAGGCAGTGAGAGAAATGTATTTTAAAGGGAATACAGTTACAGTCAGAAGTGACATTAAAATCAGGTAAAATGAGGACAGAAAAGAAGTACTGAAAATAAAAGTCTATCAGACTTGGCAATTAGGTGGTTATTGGTCAACCACACTAAAACAGAATAGTGTAGTCAGTGGCCTGGAAAATAGAGAGGTTAGGAAGTGAAGGACAGACAGACTCCTTTTTATAGACATGACTAGAGCATGAAAGAAATTCAGCAGCTTATAAGGCATAAAAGATTTACAGAGCAGCATTTTAGTTTTATCCATGATTATTTGTTTACTCATTTATTTGCTTCAATATTGGATAGACTTGAGTATAATTAAAAGAATACAGTCTCTGAGTAAGTTGACGAATCCAGGCCACAAGGGATGTTATTAACACTGGATGGAAGAGCAGTAACATTTTATGTGAGATCTTGGGGAAAGAATGAAGCATATGTGGGTACAGATAAGCGGGTAGTGGGGTGGGGGTAGGGGGCTTATGGCTTCCATTGGATCTCTGAATTTTGGCTGATGTTGTGGTAGAGGCTTTGGAAGCTAGGAAGGTTTTGAAATAACTCCTGTACAGAATATGAGAGTTATTCTGGGATGCATTTTGCAATATAGCAGCATACGTTTAATCTTATGCAACTTTAAGTATTCTTCATTTCATACGTTTTGTGGTTGCTTGTTAACATCTGCAATCAATGCTAATTTTGTCCAGACGTATAATCTCTCTTGCAGTTCATGCCTAGTGTCCACCTGGGTAAGGCCTCTGGGTAGGAGATGGATGAAGAGGAAGTAAGTGCAGGGGAAAAGATAGTAGACGCGTATTCAGCTGCCCCTGGCTTTGAGACCTGCTTTTCTATTGTTTACTGGGTGAATCTGCTACCACCTAAATTCCTCTTCTGTAGCACAGAGATGATAATCTCCCATACTCCAGTTTCACACGGTGATTAGGAGGATCAATAAGCATCATGCATTTAAAATTCCTATACAAATATAAATTCCTATATTCCCTTACAAAGTACAGTGTTCGTTATGGCAGAGACACTTAGATCCAAAAGGATGGGATAGGGAGGGTGGGAGGGAGGGAGATGCAAGAGGGAAGAGATATGGGAACATATGTATATGTATAACTGATTCACTTTGTTATAAAGCAGAAACTAACACACCATTGTAAAGCAATTATACTCCAATAAAGACGTAAAAAAACCCCAAAAAAACAAAAAACAAAAGGAGCTGGTTCAACTAGGGCCCATGCAATTGATTTATTGGAATGTATCAGAGTCAAATAAAAAATACACACACTGAATGGATAATCCTGTATTTCTGTGCAAGAGAAAATTTTACCAAAATGCTTTAAAGTGTAAAATGTTTTGAAAACATCTAACATTTATACCAGAACAAGCTCAGAAAAGATAGCCAATTATCTAAAAACCTTTAATTTTATCATCTCTGATTTACTACTAGACGTAATACATTCTTTACACCTGGGATAGCAATAATTCAAGTTATAGTCAGAGCACATTAGTCAGAGTAATATATATTAATAATTAATATATAATAAATATATATATGTTAAAGACATAAGTAGAGTAAGCAGAGCAAAGGGGTCAGAGGAGTGGAAAGGGGTAAGGGAAACAGGGAAAAAACACACAGTACTAGACATTCAGCAGTTACTGATACCTGGTTGGAGATGCTGGACATTCATTCAGATGTTGGATTTAAATATATTCACAAATTCATTAAATATAACCATAATAATATTGAGAACCATACAACTAAGTACTTCCTGGACATCTGTAAGTTCCCCACCTGTATGTCCCTCGAGAACAACTAGTCAAAAACTAAACTCCTATATGCCCTGACCACCTTCCTCCTCACACCAGACTTTTCTCCTCTTAAATAACCCTTTCAGGAACTGATATAATATTCAATTTGGACACTGAGTATTTGCTAAAAAAACTCTCTGGTTTCTTCACCTTTATCTAATCAGTCATAAATTCTGATATTTGTGCTCTTTAAAATCTATTTTTTTGGGCTTCAATAATACTACTTTCATTCGGACTCTCATTTCCTTTTACCTGGACTGTTGAAATTTCAATTTATTCAGCAAATATTTATTGAACATCTGTCATGTGTCAGGCACTACTCAATGCTGGGGGACAAAGATGAGAATCCTTGTCTTTCTTGAGTTTACATTCTAGTGGGAGGAGACAGAGGATAAAAATAAATATAATCAATAAGTAAACTAAATTCACTGAATTTAACTTTCTAAATAAGTCTCGCTGTATCAGGTACGTATGGTCTCCAAGCTCAGATTTCTTAGCACGGCTGTTAAGACTGCACAAGAAACGACTCTGCTCAAATATCAAGCTTTATCTCTCTCCATCTTTTTGTACATTAGTTTTTACAAAATTATTTACAATTCCCAAAGTTCACTATAACGCTTTATCCCTCTTGTCCATGATGTTTCACCCACTTAGATTTCAACCTTTCTCCTGGCCAACATTTGGGTGAACACACCGCAAGATTTAAAGACTCAGCTCATGGCAACTACTCTCTGAAGCCTTTCTGGTTACTTACACACAGGGAGATTTGAGATATCCCTGTCTCCCATGCATCCCAATGGCATCCCATGCCTACTTCCACCATTCCAGTTATGATACTGTAATGGATTTTTTTGTCACAAACTGCCTCCCTAGTTTAGTTCTTAAGCTCTCTGAATGGAGCAGCCATCTTTGTGTCACCAATATCTAATAAAGTATATAATATAGTCTAACAGTCATAATATATGTACTGGAAAAATATTTGCTAAATGAATGTATATTGAAGAGTTTAAAATGGTGACAACTAAGACTTATGTCAATGAAAAAATATTTCTAAAAATTATTCCAATTGCCTCGTAGAATATAATAGTCATAGCTAATATTCATGACTGCTTTTTATATGACAGGTATTGTCTTGAGCACTTTATATGTATTATTCCATTTAAGGTCCACAAGGGCCATCGGAAGTGGGTGTTACTATAATTCTTATTTATGGGTGAGGAAAATGAGACACTGAGAAATTAAGCAATGCCCTACAGTCTGACTTCAGGACTCATGCTCTGCCTCCTCACATTGTACTGTCTTCCCCTACATAATTACCCATTATATTTATTCATGGATGTTCCCCTCAAATTAAAGATGATGATTAAAATTAAACTTAAAATTCATGATGATTAAAATTAAAGACAGGGTTTCCCTGGTGGCGCAGTGGTTGAGAATCTGCCTGCCAATGCAGGGGACACGGGTTCAAGCCCTGGTCTGGGAGGATCCCACATGCCGCGGAGCAACTAGGCCCGTGAGCCACAACTACTGAGCCTGCGCATCTGGAGCCTGTGCTCCACAACAAGAGAGGCAGTGACAGTGAGAGGCCCGCGCACCGCGATGAGGAGTGGCCCCCGCTCACCGCAACTAGAGAAAGCCCTCGCACAGAAACGAAGGCGCAACACAGCAAAAATAAATAAATTAATTAAAAAAAATTAAAGACAAAGGAGAAATGGGTGAAGGTGGCAAAAGGTACAAACTTCTTGTTATAAAATAAATAAGTCATGGGGACACAACGTAAAGCACTGTGACTGAAGTTAATAGTACTGTACTATATATCCGAAAGTTGCTAATAGAGTAGATCTTAAAAGTTCTCATCACGAGAAAAAACGCTGCAACTATGTGTGGTGATGGATGTTAACTGGATTTAGCATGATGATCACTGCACAACACATACAGTTGTCCCTCAGTACCTGTGGGGGATTTGTTCCAGTATCTCCTGCGGACACCAAAATCCTCTTACATAAAATGATTTACTATTTGCATATAACCTATGTATACTCATTCCTGTATACTTTAAATCATCTCTAGTTTACTTGTAATACCTAATACAATGTAAATGCTATGTAAATAGTTGTAAATACAATGTAAATGCTATGTAAATAGTTGCTGGCAATGCAGCAAGTTCAAGATTTGCTTTTTGGAAATTTCTGGATTTTTTTGTAATATTTTCAATCCACTGTTGGTTGACTCCATGGGCACTGAACCTGCTAATAAAGAGGGCCAACTGTATAACTGAATATATACCAACCTTCAATTCCTTTTATTGAAACCCTTATGTTTATTTATTATTTACATATAGTTTCTCTAGAGCTATCCTTTTCAAATCAGGGTAGGTAAGTATTTTGACATCAGGTGATTTTATATAACATCAGATGTTTAAGTAAAATATACATTTCTTATTATACAGAGACAGTGTCTTGTAGACACAAAATCATTACTGAATAAGAAAATACACGTGTCTGAATATGAAAGTATTGATACTTCACTGCATGTTTCAAATATATGGAACACTCCTCTTTAAACAGGAATTAAATTATTGCAGTAAATGCAAACCAGCTATATTACATTCATATTTCTAATTGCAGAAGCTGGAAACAAGCCTAACAACTTTTTAAAAAATCAAAACATTGTATTTATGAAAAAATTCATTCAGCTTTTACATCTGTTAATCCCTGCACGGGCCTCAGATAGGCGTCATGCTGGACATAAGAAGGAGATTAAAGAACTTCCTTTGCATTCCACTTTTTCTTACCATGTAAGCTCTGAACAAAACTGAAAAAATAAAAAATTACTGTTATCATGGTATTGTTCATTTCTGTTCTCTTCTTGGGGACAGTAGATACAACTGTGCAATAGGGAAATTTTAGGCACCGATCATTTGCAGGCGGACGGGATATGGAAATCAGAGAGATCTTTGGGAGGACACTTAAATCTAATCTGAAAACCAAGGCCTTTCATTTGAAAATAAAAGTGACATGAGTGCAACAGAGAGAGGCAGGAAACCCATAGCATATGAACACAGACACAGATGCAAGAGACAGGATCTGCTATGCTTGCTTTAAATATGGATCCTGGGAGAGTCCTGGTCACACTGAATTTAGGAGAATATGAATACATAAAATGCATTCTGTTCCCCTCAAACTTAAATTCACTGCTTAGCATTTTTAATTATTCTTATCATTGAAGATTTTACGTTTATTTTTAATACATGCAAGTTTTGTTCTTTTCAGTAAACCATAGACTCTTAAAAACTAAGGTTGTATCTCATTCATTTTTATATCCTAATTATATACCATAATGTCTCTTTCATAATAAATGCTTAATTAAGGTGTAAATAAATTAATGAGTGGATAAATGAATGAATTTCTTTAGCAGTGGAGTCACGGGTTTTGCTATACTCAAGTCTGTTTAGTAATTTATGACCTGAGCATGGTAGTTTTGAATGTTGATCCTAATCATATGGATATCCTGGCAGTGCCTTTTAAAATGATGGCCCTGCACAAATGTTTCCCCCTTCCCCAGGAACTGTCTCCCAAGTAGGGGGTGCGGGTAGCGGAGTTCCTCTGATTGGTTTTATTCATCCTTCCTGAACTTGTGGTTGGTCACAGAAAATTGATTCAGGAGTAGTCACCTGATTTAACTTGATCCCTTCAGACTCTCTTCCAGGATGTTTGGTAGATAAAAACCCCAAGACCAAGAGTCAGTGGAGTAAACTCTCAGTAAGAATAGCATTCTAGAAGGAAAAATGTACAAAATTCTGTTGCTGTAGTTTAGTTCCTGCTTTCAAGTCTGGGTTACTTGTTTTCCTAAATTTCATAAGCTAATTTTCTGTTCTTTCACTAAGTTTTCTCTTAAACTAGTCAAGGAGTTTTTATGCCTTATGAACGGAAAGAACGTAACCGGTAAAGATATGAGTAAGGAATGAGTCTCAACCCTTTCTTCTTCTCTCCCATCCCCTATAGAAAGCTGACTGTTATGCTTTGTATCATGTATTCTATCTCTGTAAGAAGTTCAAATTTTTAGCTCTGCTTCAATTTTCAGGCCAACTTGCTAGTCCATGAATGGCACAGGTGTATTCTTTCTAGAAATTCTAAAATATTGGGAAAGGCTATAAGGTCAGAGATCTAAAAATAGTATCGAGGATTGTCATTCACCAGGAGATATTCTCTGACAAGGAAGCCTAAGTTTTATTGTTATTTCTATGGTTACCGTTTTCATCCCAGAGATTAAAAAAAGAGACCAGTTCTTTTGCAAATTTTTTTTTACTTTTCCCTGAGGGAGAACAATCTGTTTCCTTCTGAATTTCTGTTTCCCTGTTCTTTACCCGTCTCTTATACTGTTCTTTGAAGTTACAAAATCCTATTTCACTTCCATCAGACCATTTAGATATAGGTAATATGGTATAGACATTTAACTTCAAACACAGACACAAGTAGAACAAAAAGATGCAGGTAACAGGCAAAAAATTCAGATATTTTGCTTGAATTAGGAAAAAAAATCCTGTGTTAGAGAATTTAAAATAAAGAAAAGCTCCTGTTTAACAAAATAGCCAAGAAGTACCAAACACTACTATTAGGACGATAGACCCAAAGTGAGTAAATAGTGTATACAAAAAATTAAATTAATTTTGCATTTTATAAAATTTACTGCAGAAATAATGCATCTGGAAATTCAAAGAGACTTTATACTGAAATATTTTAACTAGCATTTAAATTTCCTGTGAATTGCACATTTAATTTTGACAGGGTGATAATTTTAAAAAAAAAAAAGGAAAAAAAAATTTCAGTGTTAATACACATTGGTAAAACAGCTAGGACTGTTTTTTTTTTTTTTTTTCCTTTACAATTTGGTCTTTTCACCCTCCTCAAAGTACTACCAAGCCACAGACATTAAAAGAGCAACAGGTAACACATGCTTTGGAATTAAAATCATATAACAACCTACTTTATAATTAGTGCCACGAAAACCTTATTGCCTAATTCAAAATTCCAAATGTCAAATGCCTTCTTCCTTTATCATCCAAAATAGTACAAAGACTGCAGTTATATTCTTTATATTTGTTAAAATAAAAAATTGACTTGAAAATGGCATATTCAAATCTCTTTTTAAATTAATTTTATTGTGAAATATTTCAGACAAATATAATGTTAGACATTAAAATATATGTTTGATTGCATTCTCACTTTTTCACAATAGAAGACACGGTTAAGCCCATTTTATATTCAGATTCTTATATTTCTGATGATTTAACAAATTACCCTTCAAATATACAAGAATGGTGATTTCCAAAGTATTTACAGCTTCTTAAAATTTATGAAGTACTTTACACAAGTATATAGAAGTATATAGAAGTAAAGTTGGTAAAAAATAAAACAAAACAACCTTGTTGTTTGTTTTCTTAAATGGTAGTCATTAATGAATGTGGTACTCATCTATTTAGCCCTGATCAGGACATATTCAAAATGCAACAGTGACTATAGAGGTGAATGTCTCGTGGACCCTAGACCTGATTCCCACAAAACATACAATCTGGTAAGGAACTGATCGTAATATAATATATGGCAGTATATGGGAAATACCACAATACTAGTACCAATACCATGTTCTTAGAGTTGGAGGAAAGGAAAACTATTTTTTAAATGATATTTTAAGTCTAAATATTTTTAGCAGCTATTAAGCGCCTGAAATTTGCTTTGCCATTTAAACCCCTAATTTTTCATTACTTCTGGTTACTTTAAAAAGTCAAGAAGGATTCTTCAATTAGCTTATGATCAAATGTGAATTCTTGCTCTTTGGTAACTTCACTAGCCTCTGTTGGAAACTACAAGAGTACTAACTAATACTTTTGCAATTATTATCCTAGCTTCTGTACCTCATTAGCACTTGCTTTGCTAAGTTCAAAGAAGAGAGTTCAAAGTTAAATGTCATCTTGTGGCTCCAGGTTTCTAAGGACTGATAATCTGGAGGCACATTACGAGGAAGTCAGCTCCAGAAGAGTGTTGTGTTGACTCATGATGTTTTTCCAGAGACAGTAAGACCCAGGCTATATTTACAGTCTTTGCCCCCCCACAATCATGCTGGCCCTCCCAGAGCAAGGTTTTTAAGAACTACTGATGTAACTCTCCCACAGCTCAAGCTGTTGCACGGGTGTAACTTTACCAACCCTTGGAATCTGTCTCTCTCAGGTCACTTGGGAACAGCTGTATTTAGGTCACTCATAAGCAGGATTTATAAAATAGTACATAATACTCTGATTCATCTTCCTAATGTGCCTCATGTACTTCTAAGGTGTAGCTCAGAGACCAAGAAATTCTGATTTTATGTTATGTGCTTTTAAATTTACCAATATGTTGTGTAGCTTTTCCTCATTTTACTTTACCTTTACTTTTATTTAAAAAGTATGTATTTTTGGTTCCTCTACTATTAATCAGAGGATTATAACATTATGTAATAATCTTATGGAACAGTTAACTACTGTTTATGAGAGATGAAATGTAGATAAGACATGTAATATTTCAGGAACTACTGACCATCTGCAAATGTGTATCTGTCTATATGTCTGTGTGTGTGTGTTTCATTCTCTGAGTGGTAAGCAAAGTAGTTCTCAAAGCTAGTTCTTGCTGTATGTTGAAGATGTCTAGAATGCCCCAATAAAATGGTTGGGCAAATGACATTACATTCATTCAAAGAAGGAGCTTTAAGAATGTCCACTAAACATATGCAAAATGTCTAATCATATTAGTACTAAAATATTTTAGATTAAGGCAACAGTATTTTTGTCTACCAAGCATTTTTTTAATACTCATTGGTGGCAAGGGTGCAGTGAAACAGGCATTCTTGCATATTCCTGATGGAACTTTAAACTAGATCAGTTTTTCTCAAAGGCTAGCTGCCATTTTTAATCAAACGCCTTGATAGTCACAGGTAAAATGGGGGGGGGAATACAAAAAGCATTCCTTTCTCTTTTCTCTGCTTTCCACTTTGCCATATATAGTTCTTACTTGTTTTTTGTAGGATCTAACTTTGCATTTAATGGAAGAGACTTTACCAGAATATTTCAACAATACTAGAGGAAAAATGACTGCCACTGACGGTGAAATCAGAGAAGTTAACCCCATGACACGTGGATATAGGAGTAGAATATGATATGGTGGTCAGAGCAGCAAGTGCAGTGGAACTTGAAGTGTATACCCTGGTAAAAAGAATACACATGGACAACAGAATCTCACATCTGGGCAGAATGCAAGACCATGGAGATGAGAATCAACAATTCCACAACTGAGCCACAAGGTACAGTGATGAAAAGGGGTAATAATACCTCAGCTCCTTTTCTCAAAACCCAAATATTATTCTATTAAGTTCACAGTACCTGATGATGACCATACATTTAGTAAATATATCAAATCGTAGAGGAAAGAGGACAAATTCCAGAGTTGGTACCTTAGATAAGCATTTTCCAATATTCTTTTCAGCCAGCTGCTTCCTGGTGAGGAATATATGTTAAGGCCAGTAACATACCATATGCTAGTGTCTATTGTAACACCTCATTTATCATGAAACTAGGTTATTTGGTCTGAAGCCACACTGTGCGGGTACCATGTGAATAGATGAGGCATCTCAGTAAGCCCTGAGGTGGTGGGGGTGGAAGCAGCATTTCAGGAATGGAAGGCAAATCAGTATCCACTGCAGGGTAAGGATCGACCTGGGAAGGATTTACTGCTGATCAGGTCAGGTGTGGAGTGGACTGATGTAAAAAAACTGCCACAGAGTGGCTGACTAGGCACCTCTGAGCAATACTGACAAAGGCCCCAGACTCTATGGATCAGAAATAAGATGTCCCTGAGGTACGCTGTTTCAATTCTCGACCCAAAAAATCAGGGTTAAACAAAATAATTGCCTTTTAAGCTATTATTTGGGGGGATAGTTTCCTATGCAAAAATATTGGGTGTGCCAAAAGGTTCCTTTGGTTTTTAAAGTAAAAATAAAAAACACATTTTTCATTTTCACCAAGAACTTTATTGAACAATGTATTCACCCTTTTGTTCCCCTACCTTCTGCCATTTTTCAGGCAGCTTCATAATTCCATCTTCCCAAAACTTTGTATCTTTTTGAGCAAAGAACTGTTCCAGGTGTCTTTTACAGTCTTCCAGGGAATTTAATTTTTTTCCATTAAGAGAATTTTGTAAAGACCAAAATAAATGGAATTCTGAAGGTGTAATGTCTGGTGAATATGGTGGATGAATCAGAACTTCCCAGCCAAGCTGTAACAGTTTTTTGCCTGGTCATCAAAGAAACATGCGGTCTTGGGTTATCCTGATGGAAGACGATGCGTTTTCTGTTGAATAATTCCAGACACTTTTCATCGAGGGCTGCTTTCAGTTGGTCTAAATGGGAGCAGTACTTGTTGGAATTAGCTGTTTGGTTTTCTGGAAGGAGCTCATAATAGAGGACTCCCTTCCAATCCCACCACATACACAACATCACCTTCTTTGGATGAACATGGCCTTTGGTGTGGTTGGTGATGGTTCATTTCGCTTGCCCCACGATCTCTTCCATTCCACATTATTTTACAGTATCCACTTTACATCATCCATCACAATTTGTTTTAAAAATGGAACATTTTTGTTATGTTTAAGTAGAGAATTGCATGCAGAAATATGGTCAAGAAGGCTTTTGTCCGCTTAACTTATGTGGAACCCAAACACCAAAGAGATGAACATAACCAAGCTGGTGCAAATGATTTTTAACGCTTGATTTGGATATTTTGAGTATGTCGACTATCTCCCGCGTGGTATAACGTTGATTGTTCTCAACTAATGTCTTGATTTGATCACTGTCAACTTCAACTGGTCTACCCAACCATGGAGCATTGTACAGCAAGAAATCTCCAGCACGAAACTTCGCAAACCACTTTTGACACGTTCAATCAGTCACAGCACCTTCTCCATACACTGCACAAATCCTTTCTGCATTTCAGTTGCATTTTTATCTTTCTTGAAATAATAAAGCATAATATGCCGAAAACGTTGCTTTTTTCTTTCATCTTCAATATTAAAATGGCTACAAAAAATTCACCAATTTTGATGAGTTTTTTTTTTTTTCAATGCACGCTGATATGACAGCTGTCACAATACAGTCTAACAAAATTGTTTCGAATGAAGTTAAAGACAACTAAGCGCTACTGGAGCCATTTTACAGAAAAAAACAAATGAACCTTTTGGCCAACCCAATAGATAATGAAATGTCTAACAACAAGAAACATAAATTATAGGACATTCACTAGATAAAGTTTTATGTATTCTGTAAAAATGATAGCTGTGCAAACAACATAGCAAATGCTTACAAAGTAATGACAGATGATAAATTGGTATGCAAAATTATGCATGAACTCATTAAAATCAAAGATCTATATAAAATAATGGAATGAAATATAGGACTATTATATCAATGACCTAATATTTGTGTTTACAGTTGATATTAACTAAATTTACTAACTATATAATAAATGAATTTATTTTTATTTCATGAATATGGTATCTCAAACACTACGCTTATTTACTAATTTCATGCCCAGAGATTTGTAAATGCTCCAGGATTACTGGGATAATAGAAAAAGAGCTGAGCCTAGAAAATCAGCAGAAAAATGATTTACATTTTCTTTCTGAATCATGCCCGGGATGTGTAAAATCTTCTATAACAAAGTGCCTGGCCTCCTGGCCTAAGTATTTAAATAAGTATTGGTTGAAAAGAAGGAAGGAAAAAAATATGACAAATTTTAGCTCTTGATTTCAAGAAGGAGGCACCCTAATATAAAAACTGCACCTCAGGAAAACACTATGAGACTTAATACAATAGTAGCTAATGTACAGTTATGCAGTATAAGTTAATACGGGATATTCTCCCTTTATTCCTAGTTGTTATTACCAGCATTCACTTGAAAATTATTTGGTTGAATAGTAGAACACATCTTCTCAAAGAAATGACTGAACTATGGTAGCATGCCAGAATGAGGTTTGGCCCTAGAATGGAGCCACGAGATTTGCTGCTAGTTACGAAACTTGCAGAGGGCCAAACAGTCCACAAATCAAACTAACCACAAACACTTTAGTATATTTTCTGGCTTCAAGATGAGATTAGGTTTGGAGATCTATTAGAGTTATGAAAATATGTAACTCCAGAAACATTCTGACACTGCCAGGATCTCACAAATTTATAATTATATTCCTTGACAAGTTATAATTGAATAAGACACTTTTATTTATTGATAAATACATGTAGAGGCCTTTTTCTAGAGTACTATAGTATATAACTTTTAATTATCATTTGGTCAGTGAAAAATTTACTTACAAATAGTATTTCAGCAAAATGGCTATTTAATCAAGAACTATATATTTATCAGATATGAGTGGTCACTAAGGGTATTTAAGTTTATAGCTCTGAAAACAAATAAATATCAGTAAAAGTAAAATAAATTTGAAATATATAATTTACATAGATTAAATATATCTCCAAATGTAATGAATCTACTACTGTATACAATTCATATTCATTAAAATCTCCTTTCCTGGGCTTCCCTGGTGGCTCACTGGTTGAGAGTCCGCCTGCTGATGCAAGGGACACGGGTTCGTGCCCCGGTCCGGCAAGATCCCACATGCCACGGAGCGGCTGGGCCCGTGAGCCATGGCCGCTGAGCCTGTGTGTCCGGAGCCTGTGCTCCGCAACGGGAGAGGCCCGTGTACTGCAAAAAAAAAAAAAAAAAAAAAAAAAACCTCCTTTCCTTTTATTTATAAACATATGCCCTTCCTAACTTGCTATCCTAAAGAGTTTAGAGGTTCAAATGTGCGCTTTAACTAGGTTCCTATCCTGAATCCACTACTTGCAAGTTATGTGAACTTGGAGAATTTAACTTCTCTGTGCCTCAGTTAACCCATCTGTGATGTATGGATAATATTAACTTCCTCCTAAGCTTGTTAAGAAGATGAAAATATTCCCAAATGAAAGTGTTTAGAATAGTACCTAGAATTAAGAAGTCCCGAATAGATTCTAACTTTAAGAACATCCAGCTTGATTTAGTGTACAACCTTTCCATGAAAGGACACATGAAAAGAAGATCATAGTCATTGATGATGCAGATTGAGTCATTTTCTGAAGAATGTATGTTATGAAGTATTGACTTCAACCATAATTTAACAAGAAATTAATAGGAAAAGTAAGTGTGGAAAATACACATTTGGAAATTAAACAACACACATCTATATTCATCATGGGCTAAAGAGGAGGTCTCAAGGGAATTTAGAAAATATTCTAAATTAAATGGAAATAAAAGCACCATGTATCAAAATTCTTGGAATGTAGCTAACTCAGTACTTCGAGGGAAATATACAGTATTAAACATTTACTTTAGAAAAGAATAAGAGTCTGAAATCAAAGTTTATATGTTACTGAACTAGAAAAAGAAGAGTAAATGAAAACAAAAGTAAACATAAAGAAGGAAGTAATAAAGAAAAGGACATAAAAGAGTAATACTGAAAACAAAAAATGCAATAGAGAGAATCATTAAAACCAAAAAGTTGATTCTTTAAAAAAAATAATAATATGGACAAATCTCTGGTCAGACTTGGCAAGAAAAAAGAGAGAAGACATAATTTACCAATATCAGGTATGGAAGAAATGAGATCACTAAAGAACCCACAGATATTAGAATAATAATAAGGGAATTCCAAGAACAATTTTATGCCCATAAATATTGGTGAAATGGATAAATTCCCCAAAAGATGCCAAAAACCTAAGCTCACTCAAGAAAAACAGATAACCTAAATAGTCTTAAATCTACCAAAGTAATTGAATTTGTAGTTAAAACCTTCCAACAAAGAAAACCCTAGATAGGTTCACTACATGGCTTCACTGGCAATTTTTACCAAACATTTAAGGAGGAAATAATGCCAATTCAATGCAAAATTTTCCATAAAGTAGAAGAGAAGTGAATGTTTCTCAACATATTTTATGAAGCTGGCATTAGCTTGAAACCAAAATCAAATAGTGCCTTTGCAAGAAAACAAACCTACAGTCCAATATCCCTCATGAACATAGATGCAAAAATATGTAAAAATTTGAATCCAGCAATATATAAAAATGTTACTACATTATGATAAATCAAAGCAATTCTATCATATCAATAGAGTGAAGAAGAGAAAACAAACTTATGATCATCTCAATCAAGGCAGAAGAATTGTTTACAAAAATACAATGCCTGTTCGTAATAAACCTACTGAAGGAGAAAAAAGACCTATATGCAGAAAATTATAAGACACTGATGAAAGAAATTAAAGATGATACAAATAGATGGAGAGATATACCATGTTCTTGGATTGGAAGAATCAACATTGTAAAAATGACTCCACTACCCAAAGCAATCTATAGATTCAATGCAATCCCTATCAAACTACCACTGGCACTTTTCACAGAGCTAGAACAAAAAATTTCGCAATATGTATGGAAACACAAAAGACCCCGAATAGCCAAAGCAATCTTGAGAACGAAAAAAGGAGCTGGAGGAATCAGGCTCCCTGACTTCAGACTATACTACAAAACTACAGTAATCAATACAGTATGGTACTGGCACAAAAACAGAAAGAAAGATCAATGGAACAGGATAGAAAGCCCAGAGATAAACCCACACACATATGGACACCTTATCTTTGATAAAGGAGGCAGGAATGTACAGTGGAGAAAGGACAGCCTCTTCAATAAGTGGTGCTGGGAAAACTGGACAGATATATGTAAAAGTATGAGATTAGATCACTCCCTAACACCATACACAAAAATAAGCTCAAAATGGATTAAAGACCTAAATGTAAGGCCAGCAACTATCAAACTCTTAGAGGGAAACATAGGCAGAACACTCTATGACATAAATCACAGCAAGATCCGTGCTGACCCACCTCCTAGAGAAATGAAAATAAAAACAAAAATAAACAAATGGGACCTAATGAAACTTCAAAGCTTTTGCACAGCAAAGGAAACCATAAACAAGACCAAAAGACAACCCTCAGAATGGGAGAAAATATTTGCAAATGAAGCAACTGACAAAGGATTAATCTCCAAAATTTACAAGCAGCTCATGCAGCTCAATAACAAAAAAACAAACAACCCAATCCAAAAATGGGCAGAAGACCTAAATAGACATTTCTCCAAAGAAGATATACAGACTGCCAACAAACACATGAAAGAATGCTCAACATCATTAATCATTAGAGAAATGCAAATCAAAACTACAATGAGATATCATCTCACACCAGTCAGAATGGCCATCACCAAAAAATCTACAAACAATAAATGCTGGAGAGGGTGTGGAGAAAAGGGATCTCTCTTGCACTGCTGGTGGGAATGTGAATTGGTTCAGCCACTATGGAGAACAGTACGGAGGTTCCTTAAAAAACTACAAATAGAACTACCATATGACCCAGCAATCCCACTACTGGGCATATACCCTGAGAAAACCAAAATTCAAAAAGAGTCATGTACCAAAATGTTCACTGCAGCTCTATTTACAATAGCCCGGAGATGGAAATGACCTAAGTGCCCATCATCGGATGAATGGATAAAGAAGACGTGGCACATATATACAATGGAATATTACTCAGCCATAAAAAGAAATGAAATTGAGCTATTTGTAATGAGGTGGATGGACCCAGAGTCTGTCATACAGAGTGAAGTAAGTCAGAAAGAAAAAGACAAATACCGTATGCTAACACATATATATGGAATTTAAGAAAAAAAAATATCATGAAGAACCTAGGGGTAAGACAGGAATAAAGACACAGACCTACTGGAGAACGGACTTGAGGATATGGGGAGGGGGAAGGGTGAGCTGTGACAGGGCGAGAGAGAGTCATGGACATATACACACTAACAAACGTAAGGTAGATAGCTAGTGGAAAGTAGCCGCATGGCACAGGGATATCGGCTCGGCTCGGTGCTTTGTGACCGCCTGGAGGGGTGGGATAGGGAGGGTGGGAGGGAGGGAGACGCAAGAGGGAAGAGATATGGGAACATATGTATTTGCATAACTGATTCACTTTGTTATAAAGCAGAAACTAACACACCATTGTAAAGCAATTATACCCCAATAAAGATGTTAAAAAAAAAATTTCAGCAAGCTAGGAATAGAGAGGAACTTCTTCAATCTATTCAAGGGCATCTAAAAAAATAAAACTTACAGCTAACATTATACTTAACATTGAAAGACCACTAAATATGAAAAAGAAGCATAAAGTTGGGCAGCTTATATCATCTGACTTTTAGTTACTTTTAAACTACAGTATAAAAATAGTATTACATTGGAGAAAGAATAGAAACGTAAATCAACTGTGAAGAATAGAGTCCAGAAATAGACAAACACTTATATGGTGAACTGATTTTTTGGCAAAGTTGCAAAGGCTATGGAGAATGGATGGTCTTTTCACAAGTGATGCTGGAAACTATTGGATATTCATTACCAAACTAATTAACCTCAAGTATACCTTGTACCCTAAACAAAATTAACTAAAAAGAATCATAGACCTAAATGTAAAACCTAAAACTAGAAAAATTCTAGATAAAGCGTAGGAGAAAATCTTTGTGAACTTGAATTAGGCAAGTGTTTCTTAAATGTAACACTAAAAGCATGAAGCATAAAAGAAAAAATATGATAAAATAGACTTTATTAAAATCGAAAATTTTGCTCTTCAAACAATAATGTTTAGAGGATGAAAAGACAAGGCACAGGAGGGAGAGTATATGTGTAAAACACTTATCTGATAAAGAACTTGCATCAAGAATGTGTAAGAACGCTTAAAGCTCAATTATAAAAAACAAACAAACCAATAATAATGGATAAAATATTTCAACAGACACTTCACTGAAGAAGATATAAAGTTGGCAAATAAGTATATTAAAAGATGCTCAATATCATTAGCCATAGGGAAATGCAAATGAAAAGAAAACGAGCTACCTTGTAAGAAGGATTCTAAAATGGTCCTTCAATGACCCTGCCCTTGTACAATACATTCCCCTCTCTATTAGTGTGGGTGGGGCTTGTGACTATGATAGGCTATCACTCCCATGATTGGGTTACATTATAAGGCAAAGGGGAAGGGATTTTGCAGATATAATTAAGATCTCTCATCAGTTGATTTTGAGCTAATCAAAGGAAGATTATCTTGGTGGGCCTGATGCAAATAAGTAATCTCTTAAAAGAGGGTTTAGTGGTCAGAGACGGAGGAAATCAAAGAGACATGCTCCTATTGGCTTCAAAGAAGAATTAAACTGCCATTTTATGAGGTGGCCTGTGCCGGAGATCTCTAGGAGCTAAGTATGACCTGAGGCCAACAGCCATGGAGGAAATGGGGACCTCAGTCCCACAATGAAAAAAACTGTATTCTACCAATGACCTAAATGGGCTTGTAAGAGGACCCAGAGCCTCAGATGAAGAATTTGTAGTCCTACTGATACCTGATTTCAGTCTTTTGAGATCCTAAGTAGAGTACCTAGCCAAACTGTGCCCAGCCTTCTGACCTACAGGAACTCTGAGATAATAAATTTGTGTTGCTTTAAGGTGCTAGGTTTGTGGTAATTTGTCATGTAGCAGCAGAAACTAATACAAAATACTGCTACACACTTAAAAGAATGGTCAAACAAAACAAAAAGTTGACAATAGCAAGTGCTGTTTGCAATGATGCAGAGCAACTAGAACTCATACATTACTGATAAGAATAAAAAATTGTACAAATACTTCACAGAAAAATTCAGCAGTTTCTTATAAAGATGTACATACAATCACCCAGTAATTCCATGCTTGGGTATTTATTCAGGAGATGTGAAAATGTATGTTCACATAAAAATTTGTAAGTGAACGTTTACGGTGGATTTATTCATAAATGCCCCAAACTGGAAATAACCCAAATGCCCTCCAACAGGTGAAAGGTTAAACAATCTGATACATCCATACAATGTAATACTGCTCATCAAAAAAAAAAGGGATAAACACTTGATACATGCAATGTCATTGATGGATACAAAATGTTTATGGGAAAAAAAAGGTCTACATACTGTATGATACCATGAATTTTACATTTCAGATAAGGCAAAATTAGACAAATAAAACAGGTCGGTGGCTGCCAGGGATTGCAGTGATCAGACATATTGGCTACAAAGAACATGAGTGATTTTGGGGAGGTGATGGAACAGTCTGTATCTTGATTGTGTAGTAGTGCCTACATACAGCTGCCAAAACTCAAAAACTATACACAAAAGGGTTAATTTTCCTTTATATAATTTATACTTCAACTAAATTATTGATTTGAAAACTAAAATATAGCTCCTGGATTAAAATCTCAGTGACTTTACATGGTAAAGTTATCTCTTGCTCAGGAAAGTTCAAAAAATGTTTATAATCCATGGGCAGTTTTCCTGCAAGTACGATTCAGGAAACCAAGCTGCTTCTGTCTTGCCCATGTGTTCTTCAGTATATGGACCCCAAGTTCTCCAGGCTGCTCTGCCTTGAGCTGGCAAAAAAGAACAAGCATGGGCTGGCTCTCATTAGAGGGCCGGGCCTGAAAGTGGAATGCACCACATTTGCTCACACCCACTGTGAGCAAACCACATTGGTTCACATCCATTGTGAGCAAATCCAGTCACAGCTACCTGAAGGGAGGTAGTCAAATTTAGATAAGCAGTTTGTATAGGAAATACAGGAAAAACTTTTTGTGAACAAATAAGCAATCTATTTATTATCCTATAATAAGTACTTTATAGTAATAAAAGCATAATATAGTTTATAAAAGCATAAACTGAAAATTTCCCACTTATAATAAAGCTTGGGCCTATCAAGTAAGAAGCAAAAAACAAAGAGAGAAAAGATAGAACAAACAATACGAAGGATGTTTGTTAATTTTTGTAGGATCTTAAATTCTTCTGGAATATTTCTGCTTGAATAATGTACCATTTAAAATGAATTGACAAAAATACCCTTGCAAAAAATGTTCACCTATTATGTAACCTTTCAGAATTTTCCAATTTGTGACTTATCTCCTGAGTTGCAGTTCAGATATTTTCCCGCTGTGTCACCTGGCCTCTCCAAATTCTAGTTAGAGTCGTGTGCACTGGAACAAAGATGATCTCCTGAAGGAAATCTTCACAAATAACTTTTATTTTATTTTATATGGATAACCTTTATTTTTTTTTAAGAATTAGGCATTATTTTATTTTCCAAAGAGACCTGCTGATAATACATGAGAAGAAAAATTTGCAAAATATTCTCTGCTGTTGCAGGGCAGTATGGAATACAGAGGGACCAGACATGATCTTTTTCTTACACATAACTTGCCAAGCAGAGTGAGGTCAATCTTTTGCCCTGATTCTCTTCTAGCAGGCACAATATTTCAATTTTCTGTCCAACAATTTAGTGCTATCTCAGATTATGGATAACTTTTAAATGATACTTTAGTCTATTTGTCCAGCATTAGTATTTTAATAATATTATACCTTGAAAAATGTACTTTCCTAATATAAGATACATAGGGGTAAAATAAATAAAACAATTGTGTTCCTTGCATCAACTTCAGGAAAGGCTTGAAAACTGATGGACTCTTCAAAATAGTATTTAGTGACATAGGTTGGGAAATCATTCAGAGAAGTTGAGAATAAAAAATAAGTATAATTTTGTTTCTCATAATATTATTGTTGCTATGTGATAGACCGTATAATAGCACCTATTAATAATGCTGATTATCTGTTTCTCTATATGTAAACTCTTCTTTTAGAGCTGATGAGTGAGCAGCATTACCAGATTTCATAATCTACAAAGTGATTTTGTTTTAGAGTCATATAATCTTAATATTGTTTTCTAAATATCAGGGTTTTTAACTCGGCTTGAATAATCCCACAAGTTGCCAGTGACCAGTAAGAGACATTTTGTAAGCAGCCAGAATTAAACAAAATCATTTTCACATCCCACAAATATTACCCAACTATTGTTTTAATAAACTTCTAGAAGAAAAACTATATTTAAAAAGGGTATTCTGGTCCTCTTTGAAGGACTGGAAACAGTAAAAGGGCATAAATGCTTAGTGCCTCGTATGTGTAATGAATCATATATGGCATTAGAGATTCTGGTCATCTGCATGTAAGTGCAGATACGTTTTTTCTGTATATCTAAATTTCATTACTCAAATTATTTTCTGATCTATAAATGGATTTTAAGTTTCAGTCTTATGAACTTCTTCTGTCAGTCATCATCTATGGTTATTAATGCAAGGGATGTGGCATGTTTGTGTTGAATTGGCACAGTATGAAGCGTGAATTTTATGATATATTTTAAACTCCATGTTCATGAATTGTTTTCTTCTGAGTGGGTGGATCACAGCTATATAAAGACACGTTATGTTTCAAGGTCTGTCTCAGTTTGAAATATATATACTTATTTACAGAATATAAATAAGAAATAAAATGAGGAAAATTAAATGTGAAGAACTCAACATTTCAAAGCTTTGAGCATTATTTTAAAAATTAGTTTTAAGGAGAGGCTAATCAGTGGCACAAAGATTCAAGAAAATTATCAGCCTGATTCTAACGAAAAGTAATAGTGTCAAGGAAAAATGCGGCCAAGTAAGGAAGAAAACCACAACCAAGCAAGGTCAGGTAGATGCTTGGGAGTGGGTCTTTGCGTTCCAAGGGATTTCAGTGCTTCTTCAATTTTATGCTGCATGATAAACCTAGTTTTGAAAGGTAAAAATCAATTACCACCCAAGTAACTAATGTTTGAATGGATTAATCTAATTCTTCATCTAATTTGGTTAAAAGAACTCAGAAATTTAACATACTGTATATTAATACTAGATTCTTACTTTTACATGTATAAAATGTCATACAGTGTAAAACTAGGACTAATATATGGTACATAAGTTCAGGAAAATATTTAATACATACATATGGCAACCTTTTAAAATTTACTATCTCCCTTTTGTTCTAATCTCTTTCTCTGCACTATGGTCATGTTAGATGAAACATAAAATTAATACTTTATTGAAGTTGTAGCCTAATAATAACATTGTTTACTAAGGATAAGAGTTTAGTGCTGCCCACTTAATTCATTTATTCATTAATATTTATCATACATCTATTATTGCCAGACATTATTACACTTCGATGAGAAAATATTACATGGTACCTACAGGGAGGGAGCTTATAATCTAGGACTAGAAGCTCTCATCAAAATAGCTGAATATTGTGAGTGGGCTATGGGCTATGAAGAAGAGTTTTATGGTGATACGTGAACATAGAAGAGATCATGGAAAACTTGAGAGAAGAAGTAGATCTGTGTGATGAGCTGTGATCCGAAAGATGAGCATGTCTTACTTATCTACAGTATTTATTCCTAGGAGAGGAAACAGGGTGTGGAAATACGGTATGGCAGAAAGAGAGCAGAGATGAGGAGCTGTAGTGGCCTGACAGTAAGAATGAGAAGAATATGAAGTACGACGATGGGGAGGTGTATGCTGGCTGAACCTTGCAGGGCCTGGTAGGTCCTGAAGAGGTCTTTTCTCATTTACCTGAAATCAGTGAGAAGGTCTCAAACTATTTTAAGTGTGTGTGTGTGTGTGTGTGTGTGTGTGTGTGTGTGTGTGTGTGTGTGTGTGTGTGTGTGTGTGTGTGTGTGTGTGTGTGACGGTGGG
Source organism: Lagenorhynchus albirostris (assembly GCF_949774975.1). NCBI lineage: Eukaryota > Metazoa > Chordata > Mammalia > Artiodactyla > Delphinidae > Lagenorhynchus > Lagenorhynchus albirostris. The sequence goes on from NC_083097.1 coordinate 71,375,023, forward strand.
GGTGGAGCATTGTAAGGGGAAGATTTGCATTTCAAAAAGATCTTCCTGGGCTTCCCTGGTGGCGCAGTGGTTGAGAGTCCGCCTGCCGATGCAAGGGACACGGGTTCGTGCCCCGGTTTGGGAGGATCCCATGTGCCGCGGAGCAGCTGGGCCCGTGAGCCATGGCTGCTGAGCCTGCGCGTCCGGAGCCTGTGCTCCGCAACGGGAGAGGCCACAGCAGTGAGGGGCCCGCGTACCGAAAAAAAAAAAAAAAGATCTTCCTGATTTGCAGTGGGGAGAACAGACTCTTGGGGTCAGGGAGATCAGGGAAGAATCTACTGCAGTTGTCTAGGAAGAGAGTCTGGTAGCTGGCCAGCCCAGAGCCTTGCCTTGAGGACTAAGAGTAAATTATCTTCCAAGACTCTGAAACTCTACCCTACAGATAAGAAAGCTTTCATGGTCTTACTTGTAACCTACTCAATTTTATTACAGTGGTGGTCAAAATCTAGCTTCCTATAAGAAATTAGAAATCCTCGTCAAGGGCTTCCCTAGTGGCTCAGTGGTTAAGAATCCACCTGCCAATGCAGGGGACATGGGTTCGAGCCCTGGTGCGGGAGGATCCCACATGTCACGGAGCAACTGGGCCCATGTGCCACAACTACTGAGCCTGCGCTCTAGAGCCCACAAGCCACAACTACTGAGCCCACAGACCTAGAGCCTGTGCTCCCATCAAGAGAAGCCACTGCAATAAGAGGCACGCACACCGTGGCGAGGAGTGGCCCCCACTCGCCGCAACTAGAGAAAGGCCCGTGCGCAGCAACAAAGACCCAAAGCAGCCAAAAATAAAATTAATTAATTAAAAAAAACGCATTAAAAAAGAAATCTTCGCCAAGAAGTGTTGGCAATTTATAAAGTCTGAAGTGAAAGGAAACAAAACTACAGCGAAGGACATGTTAGAAGTTAGGAAGGTCTCTGGAAAAAATGAGGGCAGAAGATTAGTTATAAAGTCCATGTATCAACATGATAAATCCAGTCTGTTCCAGGCTGTATTACCTATTGCTGTTTAACAAATTATCCCAAAAGGTAGTGGCTCAAAACAACAACACTTATTATCTCATGGTTTCTCTGGGTCAAGAATCTGCTTGTTGGCAGGATTCAGTTGCTTCTGTGCTATAGGACAGGGTGCCTCAGTTTCTTGCTGACTGTTGGCTGAAAGTTGCCCTCAGTTTCTTGTCACATGGGTCACTCCACGAAGCAGCTTCCAACATAGCAGTTTACGTCACCAGGGAAAACACACTAGACAAGCCAGAGAGAAGGTGGAAGCCCATTCATTTATAAGTCAATCTCAGAAGGGACATTCCATTACTTCTGCCATATTCTATTTGTTATAAGCACGCCACTAGGTCCAGTCCACATATAAGGGGAGGATTACACAAGAGCATGGATACCCTGAGGTGGGGATCATTGATAGTTATCTGAGAAGCAGCCTACACACGCTTTAAAATGCTACAACAAACATGTATGGGGGATGAAATAAAGTCATTATTTAGAAGTTGCCTATTAGAAAATAGCATAAATAAAATGCATTCTTGTACATTCTAGGAAACAAGATTGAAAAATAGAATAGAGAGTGGGAAACAAAGGAAGAGTTTCAAACTCCTATGAAATAATGCTGAAAAGGAGACAAATAACAGGCTCCAGGAAAGCTGGGGACATATACCACGCTGCCATACAATCACCTGTTTACTTTTCTGAATCTCCCACTAGACTACAAGCTCCTGAAGAACAGGGCGGTCTTTTACCCTTACGATCTCAATATCTAGTACATCATAAGAACATCTAAAGTGTTCAATAAATATTACATGAAGGGCAAAGAGCTTTGACCTCTTACCCTTGTTTCAGAAGGCTTTACCTAGGCAGGAGTGAGTGGTTATTCCTACAGAAGATCAGATATCAGATGCCAATGCCTTTCAGTTTCATAATATTTATTTGTAACACTGATAGTGGTTTAGGAAAAATAGGTTACGTTTGAAAATCTGTTTGCACATTACCATGAGTAAGGTTATATTTCTGTTATTTTAAATGACACTTACTTGTTAGAAAGTGGACAAGAGACAGGAGGAAGTAGGAGTAGGATAGCTACAACTCCGGGCAGCCATCCTCTCTGTTTTTAAGAAGTTTACAAGGGGAAAGTCTTCATACATAATGGAAACTATAACCAAAATTTCAAGACAATTTATAACAAATATCAAATAAATTATTACAACTTAAAAGTCATGGACTTTTAAAGATGAGAAAAGTTACTAGAATTGGGATGGTCAGGAAAACTTTGTAAATGACATGGGAATTCAAAGGATGAAATTTTGAAAAGAAGAGAGGAAGGAATAGACGTGCTAAATAAGCAAGAATGTGTGAGTATATTTAGAGAATAGCTGAGCAGAAGCACAAGCCTGTGTAATGACTGCTGGTTTTCTTCTATCCAGTGTCAGGACACACATGTGGCTTGTTACCAATATATGGAACTTGAATTTAAGAAGCAGGAATGCTTTAAAAATGCCTTTGCCTCCTTGCTTTTAGCTTCAATTGACCCACCTGAGTCTACCTGAGTTTCTGTAAAATTGGGAATCATAGCAATTCAACCTCCTGGGATTTGTGTGAGGATGTAGTCATAGCTGTGTTTGGGGAACATTATTAGTTGGCGTGCCCAGTCAACAACCATTCCTAATAATCTTCTCCCTTGATTTCTTCTACCACTTAGGCTGGAGACACATATTCTGTTGTTTTAGCCATCTTCCAATCACGGGAGCATCTTTTCTGAACCTGCGATTTCAGAAAGCTGTCTAGGGATGGTTTTCTCTTTCTTTTAAAAGACAAAGGCTATATCCATCGACAGATGAATGGATAATGAATGTGGCACATATATACAATGGAATATTAGCCATAAAAAGAAACGAGATTGAGTTATTTGTAGTGAGGTGGATGGACCTAGGGTCTGTCATACAGAGTGAAGTAAGTCAGAAAGAGAAAAACAAATATCATATGCTAACGCATATATGTGGAATCTAAAAAAAAAAGAAAAGAAAATGGTACTGGTGAACCTAGTTGCAGGGCAGGAACAGAGAGGTAGACATAGAGAATGGACTTGAGGACTTTGGGTGGGAGGGCGAAGCTGGGGTGAAGTGAGAATAGCATCGACATATATACACTACTGAATGTAAAATAGTTGGCTGGTGGGAAGCAGCAGCATAGCACAGGGAGATCGGCTTGGTGCTTTGCCATGACCTAGAGGGATGGGATAGGCAGGGTGGGAGGGAGACACAAGAGGGAGGGGATATGGGGACATCTGTATGCATATGGCTGATTCGCTTTGTTGTGCAACAGAAACTAACACAGTATTGTGAAACAATTATACTCCAATAAAGATCTACTAAAAAACAAAAAAAAAGAAAAAAGAAACTTTTAACATCTCTCCAAAGCTTTAGCAAAGGCAGCAATGTCCACAAAGATGGGTATGTAATAACATACATACATTTGTGGGTATGTAATAACAAAACATGAATGATATCACCACTGGAGGATAGTGAGATGATCCATAATCTAAACTGATATAGCAGAGGCTTGGAATCAGACAATGTGAGTTCCCTAGGGACACATTCCCTGGAAACATTCCCTAGAATCCAATGTGTTTCACAGATTCCCTGGAAACACATTGGATTTTCCATGGACACGTGTAGGGACAAGCAAATTTTATCTTGAGCCTGGTGACCTGCACTGACATTGGTGTGATAGGCATAATAAAAGGTAATTCTCCTGAGTAGGGCCCAGACTGCATAGAAACAGCTATAATATGAAACTAATATTTGAATGACGTATTACGTGAAGTTTCTCATATATTTAATATTATTCAGTAATAGAGCATGTCTATATAGTAGTATCTCTCAATTTCTGATCCAAAAAATTAGAAGATTATCTCAATTAGGGTCATATAATTTATAAGAACCCAGAAGAAATTTGAAGAGGTTTTTCAGACAACATTTTGGAAGGGAAGCTTTTCGGGGGAAATCTAGGATCACTAGGTGAATATTTCAGAAAGTTGAGTGATACTGTTTTCTGGCCATATTTCTTATTTTTATTGCAAATATTCCCATTGGATGTACAAGCATCAGTGGATTCCTTAAGGGCTTCTCCACTTGGCCACTCAGCATCTGACAAAGTGGCACCTCTTTGGCACAGGTGTCCATGCTGTTAGGTTTTTCTGACCCTCTTTTTCCTTTCCAGTTTTATATGAGAAGTTTTCTTTCTCTTTACACCTATTTTGACAATTAGTGATCCTCAAGTTCTTCCCTTGGCTTGCTCTTTTCTTTCTACTCACGCTGCACGTATTTCTCTGCCCATTAATGACACACACTTCTGTACCTTTGACCCATACCTCTCTTTGAGCCTTTTCTGGATCTCCAATACAGCAATTCCAGTACACATTCCTCATTATCCTGTCCGCCAAATCTATACTCTTTCTTATTCTCAATCTGATGAGTGATACTTCCAATCTCAGACTTGCAACCAATCACCAAACCCACCTACACAAATTATCTGTCATGTACACCTCTCTAGCCACACCACTACTTCTCTTCAGGCCCTTAATATAGTTTACCTGAAGTCGTGTTCTAACCAGTTTCCCTGCTTCTAGTCTCAGGACACCACACATATGTCTTCCATATTTTCACAAAAATTGTCTTTCTAAAATGTGAAGCTGTTGATCGTTCCTCAGATTAAGAGCTTCTTAAACACATTTACAGTAAAGTAAATGTTACACAGCATTTAGGGCATTCAATGATTGTCTGTTTTTTCTCTTGGCCAATCTTATTGTGCCTCACACACTGGGCTCCAGTCATACTAAAGGAATTGCCCACCCCACATGCTCAGAAGTACGTTACAGTTCTGTGCCTTTGCTCAGGCTGCTAGCCCACAGAAATGCCTCTTTCTGCCTGGTGGCAATCTCTGTAAAGCCTTTCTTGATCCCTCATAATTAGGAGTTGAATATATATATACATTCCCGGCAATGGTATATTAAGTATTTAATAACCATCTGTTTAATTAATTAATTAATGCACACATGGTGTGCATTTATTATTTAAATAATAAATATTTAATAAATATTAGAATGAGTGAATATTCTTGGTCATTTTGCTAATTTCCAATTAGAAAGCTACCATGTTTTCTGCAGCTGCCATCATCAGTACTTGTGGCTATCTCCTGCACACTAACTATTACACAAGTCATATGAGCCTTTAAGATCCATGAACCAATCCTTATTGGCACTGACATTTTCATCCTTTGATACCTCATCACTCTGCTGTTTCACAGTGTCCAAGAGTCTTAAAGTGTACACTGAATCATGGTTAAACCTTTACACACACACAGCTAGTCTGTGTCCTAAAGGTACAAATCTAGCTCCCTTTTCAGGTCATATTCCATGTTTAACTTACAAAATCCCATACTATTGAGTGCAGTCAGTACCACATTGACTGGGCTGTAACTTGGATCCAGTAGCCTCTCTCCCTCCTAATCCCTCAGAGGAAGTGATGAAGGGCTACTCTGAGAGCAGACCCTGGTGATGCTTGAGCAGAGTCCTTCAGGAAGCAAGTTTAGAAGGCAAGGCTGCATACTGCTCCTTCTCTTTCTATGTGTGATAAACGGATAACACAGCAGCAACTGACTGCAAGTCATTAAATCAAGTCACTTTAAATCAAGAATCTCTGTTCTGTAGAGTGTGTTGATAGTTAAAGTGTATAAGTATCTGTGGTGTTAACCGCTCAGTATCTTTATTACAATAAAAACCCATTAATTTTCTTTTGGGGAACATGCTTTATCCTCATTTTTCAATCCCTCTACTATGATGGCCTGACCTGCATAGTTCAGGGTTGCACGTGTGACCCAGACTAGGTCTGTGAGAGTCAGGCCTGGAACTTTTAGTCTAATCGCTGGGGAAAGAGACTGCCACAGAACAAAGACAACAATGTCTAGAAGTGGAAAGAGACAGATTTCTTATGTTGTCATATGAACTCCTAGATCCATATATGCCTAAAGCCAATTAACGCCCCTGGACTTTTCTGTTAAATGTACTGATATAGCAGGAGGGCAGAGTAAAATTATTTATAGTTATGACTAATAAATAATTGATAGCACATATATGCAAACCAGGTAATATTCACTCAAACTGATTATCAGCTTGGCTGGACAAACATTAACTAACACACTTTTTCCAAGTATCTGCCAAACATGTATCAAGCCTCAAGTACTCAATAAGTTCATTCGTCTTCGAGTTTTCAGAGAAATGTTATAAAGTTTGAAAGCTCACATTCGTTCATTACAAATATTGATGACGCATCTACAATGAGCCTGCCAATCTATTTGGCAAGAGGATACAATACCGAACATAATCAAACCCATTTTCTGGCTTAATTGAGGCCAGAGACTTGTAGCAAGGTAGACATTAAGTACATAATCATACAAAAAAAGTAAAAAATACCAAATGTTCAAGGATTGTCACATGATGATCTAAGGGCTTATAAAAATAATAGAGGCATTTGACCTTATCATGGAAGTTAGGAAAGACTTCCCTGGGTAAATGATACCAGGATCACTCCTTTTATGGGCCAGACATGAGTTCTGTGGAGGCTTCCGAGCAGCCACCCACCACTTTTCCTTCCACCCCTGGACCATCATCTTCATGCTTGCTTAACACAACCTCCATCTCCTTCTCCCCTTTGGAAAAGGCACACTGGTGCCCTCAGGAGAAGGGACCTGGAGGATCCTCTAGCACAGGCCTGAGGAGCCTTCTCAGGTATATTTGTGCAGGAAATTATGGGGTCCCAAGGTCCTGAGATGTCATCTAATTGGAGGATTACATATCCCAACTGGGTTTGTCCCCTGAGCCAGCCCAATGGATTCTGTCTACCTTAGGAGGGGGGGTCAGTGAAGGGAGGGTCATAGTGGGGGTTTCCAAAGCATAGGGCCCAGAGCAGGAGCCACGTCGATCAAGTCCAAGGGCAGAATGCAAGGACACTTACATGAGTTCTGAAGGCAAAGCCTATATATGAGACAGGAGCGGAGGAGATGCTTGGGGGCAGGGGATGAGTGGCATGGACCAATATTTTAGGAGAAAACAACGTTCTTCATCATTAGAAACCTAGCTTGTCTTTCAAGTTACTTGCTTATGTTTTTAAATGTCTTAAATATGAATATGAACAATGCAAAAAAATAGCAAATGCCATGAAATGTAGGTGGGCTAAAACTGCTGCATGGTGTAATTCTCACACTAAGCTATTGTCTCAAAATAACCAAATTACACAGAGAAAGAGATGTACAACAAATATAATACTCCCCCACCCCCTGAAAGATTCTTGCTTTGTTTTTGAAAGAAATGATATATTCCATATAGCCTGCAGCTAGCTAATCACTCAGGGACTAGTTTAGGTGAGTGACAGTCACTGAATGTGTCCACAGACTTTATAGTGACAGGAACAATTTACCTGCACTTTTCTTCTTTAATTAAATAGTAATCAGTGAGTGGTAATTTAGATCCCCATATATATGGGTGCATGAGAAAGTATGACAGCATGATTTGCTAGACTCAGCTTGTTAATCATACTTAAGGCACTGGCTAAATTTCTAGGTTTCAAGGTGCTTAGTTAGGCCTGCTATTGAACTTGAAAGAATTTACAGCTCTAAGGCATGTATAGGTTTGTTAAAAGGACACGTTAAACCCACAAACAGGTGATCCCATATATAAAAAAATACTTTTTAACCAATTCTATCAGTTACTGTTATTAAGAATAAAAATCTTTCTTTTAAAAAATGGTTGAGTTCACAGTCTGCAAAACGCTTTAAAAATAACACCTTAAAACAAGGCTTTTTTCACTATAAACTAGATACAGCTTTAACGGAATGAGATTTTATCTAATTTTCTTTAGAAAATGTGTATATTCATCAGACATTATCATAGCACCAAGTTTAGTGAATTTTGTCATTTAAATAACTTCAGTTATAATTCCAGTTTCCTCCTTTTATGTAAATAGCCTCAAAACTGCTTTGGAGCAGAAGCTCTCCAAATATGGTCTCAGCCTAGAGGTAATTTTTTTTTTAACGGAGCGATTTTTTTTTTTTTTTAGCTATATTAACTCTCCAATGTAAAAATCCATGAAACCCAGTGAAAAGAGAATCTGAGAAATTCTTTCACTTTGATAAATCTGAAATGTTGGAACTTTCAAGTTTAAAATTTTCCCTGGGGCACTGTAAGAAAACTGACAGGAGATAAGTTTTAAAAGAATGTTATAACATTTAGAAGTTATAAATAAATTAAACAACATAGGTCATTGCATAAATGAGCATTAACTATTTCTATCAGGCTTGAAATTTTCATGACCTACATTTCTTCATATCATATTATGAGGTCTATATTCATTCCCAGATTTTTTTTTTTTTTTTTGAGAGCTACTAGAGCTGTGTGGAAAAGAGGTGAAGCAAGAGAAGTTTAATGAGGGTGAGAGTGAAGGACCATGCTCCTGCCACCTCTCATTCACCAGGCATTGCAGGGAAGGGGCTCCTCCTTCCAGGACTGACAGCCAGGCACCTTGCATCACGCAAAAATGATGCCACATTCAATTAAAGTAAGAATGAAACATTTAATACATGGCAAAGGAGGCCAAACCCTTTGAAGTGTAAATGTATTTCTCCATCCTAAAGTAATGGTAACAGGGGTGAGGGAGTTTCCAGATACCAATACGCCAAAAACTGCACTATTTACCATCTCTTTTATATAGCCTATTTAAAGGGCGCTTTTCCTCTGCAAAATTATCCATGGTATTCTCCTTCAGATTGAACTCTGAATTGATCTTTGTAAAAATTTCAAATTAAGAGCCATGTTCCATCCAGAAAAACTCAAACTGCCATGTGTCCTACACTTGACTAGAACATTCTGGGGCAACTGTGTTTTCAAGCCAGGAAAGCTATAAAAATAATGATTATATTTATTTTCGTCTCTGTGTCCTTCCTTGGAGTAAAAAAGGGCAGGAACATTTTGGGTACATATTTGTTGAATGGACAATGGAATAATCATCAGCTATTTGTAAGAAGAGTAACAAATAAACCCTATGGCAAAGAACAAAGCAGAGCCAAAGTATGCAAAGCGTAAGTGTTCAAAGTTCCAGAACATCAATTTACTCAAACTTTCCAACACTCACAGAATGTCTCTCCCCCTGTGTTCCTGACAACTCCCAATTTCATATCATTTGCAAATTCAATTAGCCTGCTCTTTACTCTTGTCATGTAACCCATCTGACCTCTTCTGTCTTTCTGCTCCATTGCACCCTTTTATCCCCACGGACTCGCCTAGGAACCGAGGACTACGTATCATAAGTCCTATTCCTCTCTGCTTCCTATTTTCTCTCCCGCACTCAAAGGAGAAGAATTATGAGAACAAATAGCTAAGTATATTTTGTAACTGAATAAAAAAATCTGTGAAATGATTTTGTCCTACTCATTATTATTACCTAATCTATGCAGTAATTCAATAAATTTATACATGACTAATAATTTATGGAACATTTCTATGTGCATTTATTACATATCATTATTATGTACAAATGACCTAACACTTAAAACTGCCATGTGGGGAATTTGATGTTACATGTCTGTGATATCAAATTCATATTGTGTATCTCAGTGTGCACAGCAAAAATAAATTTGTCTTGGGTACTAAACTACCTTTGTGGTTATAGGTTAAATATTATCATTAAATAAAAAAGTATTTATGTGTCAGTCTTGACCTTTTAATTAAATGGAAATGACCAGAGTCAATCATCTATTGACAGGTATTTACATAGCCAGTAATTATAGAGTAAAGAAATTATTTTGGTTATAAAATCAGAGGGCAAGTCATACAAACTTTAGAAATAGAGTCACCAAGTAATCTGTAAGAACATGTAATTGCTATGTTTTTAACTGGCATTTACCAAGGAAAACTAAATTCTTACGGTAAGTAACATTGTACATTGACTTGTAATTGAGGGTATTGGTATGGTTTTATTTTCTTAGTGATTAGGAGTCTGAAATCTTTAATAATATTTACAGTCTTACTAATATGTGAAAGAATTTGAGAGCATCTCAGCATAGAACCTTCTGCACAACTGCTCCGCTCTAGTGTTGGAAAGCTAGGGCGTTCATTTCAAGGCTGCTTGAGGGATCACCTCAGCTTATCCTGCTTTTAGCCCCAAGGGCAGTACCACACACCTTTAACTGCCCTAGCAGTAGTATTTCTTGAGAATTCTATGTCCAGTATTGACAAAAGATAATAAAACTGATAAAACTATGGAGAATCATTGCAACAGAATTTCTGACAATTTGAAGATTTGATATGTTTAAAAACATTATACCGTAATATAAAGGTATCGGGATCCTGGCTCCAGAGATTGAATCAAATCCCAGAAGTGAACACAACCCATCTTCCATCCCTTCCTCCCTGTCTCTAGAGTCACCTAAATAGTTACAAATCACTATTCAGTTTTCTTAGTCTCTAAATTCAGATCCTCGTTTGCTGAATAAGGTACCAATTAGTTCTTATTGCTATGGATGCGATGATTTTTAAAAAACTGAGTAACACATTTGCTGAAGTTATTTACTTAAGTTACTCCTTGGTTATTTATATAATAATGAATGGCTGTTTCCAACGTCCTACTGCTAACTCGGAATTTCAGCGGACTGTGAATTCAGGCTACTGTAAGTCTGCAAAACAGAGGGTTTATGTAGCTCAAGTGATGACAAATGCTCCAGGTTAACCTCCTGCTAAGGCATCGTAGTTTGTATGTCTTTGGGCCTTAGGTATTGCTGACATTTAAGGAGGAGTGTCAACAGATCTGGGTATCAAATGAGGAAGTCCTACTCAACTCTATGAGCGGAATAAACGAGGAGACTGGGAAGATGAGAACAGTACAAATGGAAATGAAAAGCTACCTTCAAACTCAAAAGATTTTTTTTTAAGCTATTGCTAAATGATTGTTAAAGTGGGTACATATAGTTGCTATAGTTGCTATATTTAAGCAACTATACATATACATATACATATACATATAGTTGCTTAAATAGTGCCAACTTCTACCTGTCATTTGGAGAGGTAGAAGAAGAGTCTTTGATTAGCATAAGTAAAACAAATTCAAATAATTTTAGCTCAAGAGGGAAGCATGGGCAATAAGAATTCTAAGGGGAAAACTTACCATGATCAGATTTTCTAAGTCTATTGGCACTCAAGGACTAAATAATAAACACCAGGGAAGACGGAATGAATACTTTTGAGCGCTTGCTGTGTGCCAGGAAAATTCAGAATGTTTCACATATTTTAACTCATTAATTAATGCCTACATATGAACAATAAAACGAAAACATAGAGATAGAATTCTCAGTTCCTCATGCTGACCTTCCTGTGTGCTCCTGCCTCTAGCATTACCGGCTTCACAGAGACCGATGGCTTTGTCTCTTGCTCTAGTTTTCCCTTTCTTCATTATGTTTACTATATGAAGCCAATTTGCAGGGAATAAAGTTTGGTATTAATCTGGCTTCATACACTGAGGATAAAGTGAGAGAAAATATGCATTTAACTATAAAAATATACACACACAATACATTGTTAAAAGTAACAGTGCCCTCCCTTTTTTTCCATCTTCTTTACTTAAACAGTCCTCATAAAAAACGGTATTTCTTGGCAAGAGAAACCACTTTTCCTTTACGTCAGAGTCACTGTTAAGTTCACATTTGTGTTCGCAGGCTCTGTTTCCAACTTTCCACTCTGGTTCTATCCCCTACAGCAAGAAGAAAATCACGGAATTTGCATAGTGTGCTTATAAAGTAGAGTAGCTCTCTCTGAGAGAAGCACCGAGGGGTTAGAAATCATGAATACGCACACACATTGTCGCAGAATCCTAATCCAACATATTTGTCCTCTACTTTTATACATTTCTCTGCTTTCAATTAAGACGCCTTATTAAATAGCATTCAAACATGTGAAAGCAAAGACAGAGCCTGACAGAATTTCAACAGGTTCTTTGCATTCATACTGTACGTCACCTCTTAATTAGCAACCAAAATGCAATGAACAGATTGTACAGTTTACCATCCTAGCCCAGCTCCTACACTTGCTATTTGTGCGTATACAGCATATTTAAAGAGACCCCCATCCAGCAGGATTTTCGTACTTGCTCCATCCCTGGAACAGAACCACCATCAACTAAATGCCACTTCATGGATGCCTTAGCCTGCAGCAGCAGCTGGCATTACCAAGCAGTTGAAAGGACATTTTAATCTCCTGTTTAATGCATTTTTCTCCACCTGGGATAAGAAGCCAAAATTGCTGTTAGCAAAAAATGCCTTAGTCATTAACTGAAAGTGCCTTTTTAAAAAGTGTTCCATTACTCCCCTACTGGGAAATTTCAGACTTTATTAGCATTTTTTGAATTTGTATTAGTGGTACCTGAATGCTAAAATGCTAACGGATGAACACTTAGCTATTTTCCACAGATTTTGCTTTTGGGCTCTCCTTGTACAGGAGCAAAAAAAGAGAACGGGGTCAATAGACTGTACTCCTCATCTAGCTCTCTGGGATTGAAGTTCACAGTCAGAGGAATCATCTTAATTTTCTATTATTCTATCCCTGCAGAAGCACAAAAGACTGGATTTGGGGACTCTCTTTTACCTAAGGGCAACTAAGAGGATATTAAATGTTCTTTAAATGCAAGTCTTGTGTATTTAAATCACATGCATGCTGGGCTGGTATTACCTTGCTTTGGTGATCAGACTGCATTGAATTCAGGCTGTAAGAAAATAGAAATTCTCCCACTGAAACACAGGCTGTTAGCAAAAGGGTTGGTCTGTCATTCTGGCACAAGAGACCTGACATTAAAAAATAAGAGCCATCCAAGCAATGATTTGAATCAAACATAATTTAGATTGAGATTCTTTCACATTTTTGTTTATTTTATTTTCTGTCCACTAAACACCCACCTACATTTTAGAAATCTTCTGAAATATGAGATAAGCCTGATACAGTTGTGGTTTAGTTTTGCTTAGTTTCTGTAAGGACTGTGTTAGTCGTGAGCTAAAATAAATATATAAATATAAGATAGCCACTAGGGTCCCCGATTAAAAATTTCAGTATACTGAAATCTTCTACCAAAATGCTTGACTGTCTAGTAAAAACCAAAGGGGACAAATAGAAGGTCAAGACATATTTGGAAAGTACTGTAGCTAAATTTATTCCTTGCTTTATTACCATATTCAACCAATTGAAAAATATATTGTCATCTTATATAACTGCCTCAGAGATCCTCTTTATGTCTGAAGTTTTACTTCTGCTGTTCCCTGGTTTGGTAACAGAATAAGCAAGCCTCCTTTGATATGCAGAAACTATGGTTTCCTTAAGGTATGAGTGAAAATGAAGTCCTTTTCCAATAAATGATGGAGGCAGCAGGGATAAAGAAAGAATATTGGATTTAACAGGGATTACGGCTAACAAGGCACAAGTCCCCAAGAATGTGAATTTTCTGGAGAAGTTTGAGAGAGTAGGGCAAAGGGCCTGAGTTAGAGGATATGGTAGGAAATATAATGGGAAGAGAAATAATTAGGAATTTTCTAAACTTGCTCTTTATTATGGGAATACTCAGAAATTATAATTAAAATAACATTGAAAGTCACAAAATATTGGCCTTCTAGTGGCTTAGGATAAATATTCCATACCAATCAGCCGTATCCTTATTACATTCCTGCTTCTAAGCCCTGCTGAAAATATAAGCAGCTCAAATGTGGTGAACAGCTGCAAATGGCCAGTTTGGCTGGTTTATTTGAACGCAGAGGTATATATGTGGATATAGATAGATAGATACATAGATAGATAGATAGATTCAAATTCCACTGAGGTGTTAATCTTCCTAAAGCAATCCCCTGAGTGAATCATCAGCAAATTTGACTGCATCTGTTATGCAATATGGCTTCATTGTGCATGTTTAAAATTTTAATAGAAATTTTTAGAGTACCAATTGTGACTTCTCTTTTATAGTCTAATTGAAAACCTTCTATAGTCAGAAGACCACAAACATATTGTTGCCTTTGGAGTGGAAGTCAATAGAATACTTCTGCACAGAATCCAAATGTACCTTCAAATTCTATCCTCAACTATATGGGGGTTTTCTCTTAAATTCCTTTCTCAGAAGCTCATAATTTTGAGGAGCTTTCTTGTTATTTAAAAAAAAATCCCTTTATAATTTTATGTGTATATGGAATGTGACAAAAAGGTTACTTTAAGAAGATTAAAGAAATTTATATTAGCATGTTAGAAAAGATTATAAAATTGTCATATTCTGATAAATTTTATAGCATATAAAGACAAAATTCAACATTTGCCACTTAACAAGTCATTCATAGTATTTACTTTAATTGTGTTATGAAAAAATAACGTCTTGATTTTGAACAAATTTATAAAATAACACATCACGTTTGAATTGGGAGACTGAATGTCTATTAGCATGTAGATTGAAATATAACTTTTTAAATCAAAATAGACAAGAATTGTTAGCTGAATTAAAAATTAAAATTTTTATATTTTTAACTAAAAACTTTTTAAAATATAATTTTTATGTTATTTTCCCTCTAAGTGATGGGAAGTTTAGGGGGTTTGCAAGCACATCCCACAAATGACACATAATGGATATTTAAGAATCTTCATCTTAGTAGATAAAAATACAAATCAGATATATTCAGCACTCTATTTTTTTTCTTTCAACATTAGGTTTTGTAGTACTAGAGACATCTTGCTTCTGCTCAAGAGGAAAGCAACTTAGAATTCTGATATGAAAGCAAATAAAGACCATCTTTAGATAATTTTGTAGAGTTACATTCTCCTTATCTATCTTTGTTTCATCTTTTGTTATGTTTTCTGTCTTTTATCAACATTACATTATAGCTAAAAATGGTATATGATTAAGAATAAAAATTTGGAATTGTATAATGGTTAACCATCATAGTTCCTAGGGGCGTTTAGTTGATTAACAAATTAAGTGACTGTGTCATGACACCACTCACCACTCAGTCGTTACACCCTGGGATTTACTCAGACTACTTCATTTCAAAGAGAAAATATGGAAATAACAGTTTTATCAATTTAAAATGAAAAAATACACCATTAGCTCTATTAAAAATGTGACCCTGTATTTGTGTTATGCTAACATTCCTGAAAATTTCTCAGATCTTAATTTCCAGGAACTTAAAATCCCCTAAGAGAGGATAGCGACCACCATGCTGTATCATCCCTAAGGTCACATTCCAGGTAGAATACAAGGTTGAATGAACCATGGAATTGTCTCATAGAACTCTTTAATTCATTTACTCAACACATACCTCTTGAATCATACTATATATTAAGCCAGGCAGGCAGTGTACTAGGATTTAAGGATAAGGAGATGAAAAAGCCAGAATCCTAGTTTTCAAGCAACTCACTATCTAAATTAGGGCACCACAACCAAACAAATAAGAGTAATACTGTTCTGCTAAGTGCTGAAACACAGAAGTATGAACTACTGGATGATGGAGGCAATGGAGGCAAAAGGTACACAGAAATGATAAATTGTGCAGGGGACAGTTAAAGAAATCCTCACAAAAGAAATTACACTTGAACTAAGTCTTCAAGTATAAGCCAAAGTTTGTTGGGCAACATCAGATGAGGAAGGGCATTTCAGCACAGAGAATGGCACATGCAAAGCAGAGTGTGCCCTTTTCAGAAGATATGTGAGTAAGCCTGTAATTTAAGTTCACATGTAAGAGTAAACAAGTTGAAAATGGTGGACAAAGAATTTGCATTTATATATAGGCAATGCGGAGATACTGAGGAATTTCAACACTGCAATAAAATGACCAGATGCATTTTAGAAAGACGCTTTCTGACAACCAGGACTCTTCCTATCCTTTACATTATCCTTGCCTCTGATCCTTCCATCACCAACATCTGATGAGAGAAGAGTGAAACTGTAGGATATTGATAACATTTAATATAGATGTGTTGTTATCTGAAGAAAAATAAGTTGAATGAATTTGAACATACTGGATTTTTAACTTATATGGGTATTCAGTGACCAGTAAGAGAATTATTGCTGATATTTTTTGAGATGCTTAGCCAATACTATTTTAAATAACTTTATTTGTTTTTCATTTAGTCACAGCTCACATCTATCCCCTAAGTTTCAAAGAGAGTAGTTATGTTCAACATGTATAATGTTAAGGAATATTCACATTTTGGAGTTTTTTTAAAAAAAAAACTTATTTACTTGAAATTATAGCCTATAAACAAATTCCTCTTCTTTTTTATGAAACCACAATATTATAGATCTAATTTTAGAAATATATATATTCATTTCATGCATGTATATTCATTATATGTATGTGTGTATATCCCATTTTTAAGCTTTTACTTCATTTATATAAATTAACATTGATATTGGGGGTCTGGACACCCATGCACACATGGAGGGCAGTGACACATGAATTGTCATGTTAGCCTGTGTGGAACAGAACACTTTCGTGTTTGAGAAACACCGTTTTACAGAAAATCTTAAACTATGAGTCAAGGTCATAAATATATAAAACACTAGGGTTTTCTTCCCTTGTAGGGCCATTTATTGGGTTACAGCCATGCCAGGAATTGTTAGGTGCATTTCATGCAGTATGTCTAATCCCCACAACTCAAGCAGTTATATCCATATTCGAAGAAGATGAGCAAGTTAAGGGTCGCAGAAGTTATACAGATGTTCCAAGAGTTCTCTCTCCCCTTCTATACCTTACGACGAGAGCTTGATCTGTAATATTTTCTCTTGTCTTCTTGATTGCAATCCCTGATTTTCCTGACCTAGGTAGCAGCCTAACTCTGTCCTCCCAGGTCCCTGATTCTGACATAACAGCTTGACTGAGACTTTGTATCTCATTGTGGACCACACACCTGATTTTGATCTTCTAGATCCTAACCTCAATGCTGTCTTTGCTATTAATGCAAAATCTTAATCTCTCTGTTCACCATAAGAAAATAATTTGACTCCAATTTGAGTCTCACTGTCACAGAAGCTGATTTCTTCTGAAGGTCACTAATGTAGACAAAAGACATGAGTCTAACATTCAACTTACAATAGTGATATATTCTTTTAGAAAATGCAATAGAGAGATTATTTAACATTGTCTTCAATTAAAATATGATTAAAAAGAAATATAAAATGACATGGATTTATTTTCCATTCTGCATCATGATTACCTAAAGGAGAATATATGTGAGAGAAAGAGACAGACAGAGACAGAGAGAGAAGAGGAGGAGAGGGAGAAGGAGAAGAGAAACGGAAGAAGTATTTTTTGTTTTGTTTTGTTTTGTTTTTTTTGCTGTACGCGAGCCTCTCACCGCCGCGGCGGCCCCTCCCGTTGCAGAGCACAGGCTCCGGACGCGCAGGCTCAGCGGCCATGGCTCACGGGCCCAGCCGCCCCGAGGCATGTGGGATCTTCCCGGACCGGGGCACGAACCCGTGTCCCCTGCATCGGCAGGTGGACTCCCAACCACTGCAACACCAGGGAAGCCCGGAAGAAGTTTTTATAGCTGAGTAAAGAGCATTGGCATGGAGTGAGGCAAGACTGGGTTTGAGTTCTGGTTCTTCCCTAATCACTGTGGGACCACCTAACCTCTCAAAGACATGGTTTCCTTTAAAACAGGATTAATAACATCTTCACATGGTTACTGCGAGGATTAGATGAGCTAATCTGTGAAAAGCTCCTAGCCAAAGTAAGAGTCCAATAGAAATAAGGGTATAGAGAAAGACAAAGTAGGTTCTGAAGAGTAAAGTAAACCACTCTTGATTTTATGCTTTAGCGCTTTCATTTTAGAGTAACACTTGTTGTCATCAATAGAAATTCCAGTAAGTCTAGCTCACTCCTCTTTCCAGCTCTTCATCCTTCCTTTAGATTTAAACTTAAAACCATTTACAAGCATAGAAATAAAGGACCACTGATAAAAAATACTCTCTTTATATAATTCAAAGACAATGGCTAGAGCTGTCCAAATGGAAGGAGCTGATTTAATCTTTGAAACAGTTTCCTATCAAACCCTATATGGTAAGTAATAAATCATTGTTGAAGACAGAATAAGATACTACTCGACTAAAATGCCTGAAAGAACATTAGAGAAGTATCAAAGTGATCCCCACAGTAGCTCTGCAGAACTTACGGCCTAGAATCTGAACCCATAGAAAGCAAAACATTCTAGTGGCCCAAGTGGCAAAGTATAGAAATGCTGTGTAGCAGAATTTAAAGTGACATAGACATGCTTACTGAATGTAGTATGTATACCAAACATACTCACTAGGTACCAGTTGCTGTGCCAAAACTTCTACAAAATTAACTTTCTAAAACATTATGGATCATAACAACCAAGAAACTATTATTCTTATGTTACAGATAAGGAGTCTGATGCTTACATAGGTGACTTGTCTAGAAAGTGGTGGAATCCTTCACGCAACTGAGTCTGAACCCAAGCGAGTGCCATCTAAGATCTTACCTTTGACATCATGCTTCTTCAATGAATCTGGCCAAATAACTACCATTCTTCTCTAAGATAAACTTATTAGAAAGAAGCCTCAAATAAACTTTTCATCAGAAATATTGTAATTGAGCATTGAGCCAACTACTGTATTTCCCTCTTCTCTCTTTAGAAAATTGCTTCCACTCCTATTTGAATTTCAGCACTGTTAAGTATTTCATCTGTAGACAAATCACACCTTATTTCCACTTGTAAGTTGCCCACATGAAATTCTTACTAGCACTTCAAAATGCAGGTTTTTGAAATGCTACAGATACATAAGACATATTTTCTAAAAACAAATAATGTTGGTTTTCTAAATAAAAATTATGTGAGGAAGCACATAATATAAAGCATTTATTAAAACACTTGCATTAAAAATCTTGATAACAAATAACTTATTCCAATATTAGGAGACTTGCTGTTCAGTTTTATTCTCTTGATTTTCTACTCTTTTGAAAAATAAAACATGTTTTGCTATTTAATGATTATTACAGTTAGAGATGATAAAGAAAAATTGTTTAGTTTATATTTTAAATTTTCATTTTACTTACTTAGTTTTATGTATTTAAAAAAAAAAGCTCTGGTTTGGAAAAAGAACTATCATTAGGTAAACTTCCATATATTTTAAAAAGTTCAAAAGGAAATTAAAATTCTAATTTAAAATCTAACATAAATAGCCATGAAAAACTATAGTTAATAGCTACATTTTAGCACTAGAAATCATGGCTACTGTAAATGTACAGACTTCAATAATTTTAAGGAGCAAACACAAATCTTGTTTTTCTTTCACCCTGACTACAGAGAAAGTTGTTAAATTATATACAAAGCTGTTTCCTCTCATTTTCTATATACTTTTACCACAGCAAAAGTGTTTCTATTCATTATTCTAAATACTGCTTTCAAGGCAATAGTACAACATGGTAGCCCTTCTCACTAGAGATTGCTTTGTTTTTGAAGAAATCCCCTTTAATGTTTCAGTGACAGAATTAAAAGGCATGGGAAACAGCCCAGCTAAATGAAGGCTTCAAAACAATGCCCCTGTACAGCTCTCGCCGAACCCATTACCACTTCCCAAGTTGACAGAGTATTTTTGCAGGTACAGTAGGGAAGGACAAGTCTTGGCTGTCCTGCCTCTTGACAGAGGAAATAAATCACCCTACACACTGGAGGATACCTTTCCAGACTGCACGCTGGGAACTTCATTACACAAGCTGTGCCACATATTACTATGCATAATGCTGCTGATTGGACATAGACGCATATCCACAGCCTATTTCTGTCACTGTCTTATGGGGAAAATATCCATTTTTCCTCCATAGACAGATACAGGCTTGAAAAAGACATGAAGAAATGATACCGTGTGCCCAAAGATCTCGATCTTTAGCAAAATATGCTCTTGACTAATGATTTGTTTAACTTGCCCTAACCCTATCTCTTGGTGCATAAAACAGGATCATATTATTTTTTTATATTCACACAATCTCCCTTGATCTGAATGTGATGTTATCAAATATGTCTTGTTGCCCCTGGTTGCAGCCTCATTAAGAAGGGGGCAACATATTTCCCCATAGAAGAATTTTTAGTGCTTTTTTCGTTTTAATTGGTAATCCTTTTGGTTCATTCATAAAATACAAACTTTATTTACTTAGTTTTGCTCATATGCCATGAATGTAGTTTAATTTAATTTGGACCAGTGTGCTAATGCAAAAAATTGTAACGGAAGACTTATAATCTTCAGACTGGAAGCACAGTGTCATTTTCGTAGTCAACAACATAAAATTAATGAACCAAAAGAGATAAAATTAATGAACATAACTATTAGCATGTTTCTTGTAGTTTGAGAACACTAATGTAATTTTAGATGGAGATTCCTCAAAATTTAGCTTCTTCTTGGGGAACTTTCTGTGTTGAAATACTTCTGCCACTTCTGCTTTGGTCGAATAATACTGCCCATTGAAAAGTACATGCAACGTTCTTGTTGCTAGGTGTGACACCTTAAGCATTGTAAAAGTAGAAGAAGGTTATCTTTAACCTTAATCTACATCAATTTTTTTAGTAAAATAAATTATAGTCTCAGTGTTCAAAATCTACCAATACAGAAAAGAAAACAACCACCACCACCAATAAGGCTTTGAAACACCAGTTGCCAGCTCTTAAAAGTTGCTTGTGGGCAAAAGAGAAATACTTTCGATTTTACATTCCTTTGCTCCAGGACTGGTCTAATATGCCATTTTAGGTGCGTTTACGGTGTTAAGAAAGTTGGTTGTCATTAAACTATGCTTCCACTGCAATTAACATCACTAATGCTCATCAGAGAAATGCTTCCAAAATTCTGTGAGACCCCAAAGATAAGCTTCAGCGTGGCAGCTGTCACATGATGCATTATACAATCAAGTTACTCCTATCAGACTTAATTTTTTTAGTTAGAAATATATTTGTCATTTTTAAAAATTATCAACATTATCTTCTGTTGATTGACATTTGGAGTCTGAGTTTACTAGTTTTGGTCTGCTTTTCGGATGTACCAATTCTCCTTAATCCCCATAAGAATAAAATAACACAATTCCATCTGATTTTCTGATTTTAGTCCCTTGTGTCATATTATATGATCTCAAAATATTAGGAGAAAGTCTCCAACAAGTTTCTTAGTGGGGAGGAAGAACAAAACAGAGTTGGGACCGCAAAGTGTCCCAATCATGAATAAATCCCCAGACCCTGCATCTGATCTGTGACTTGAAAATTACTCCCATTATTTTTTCCAGCTTTACTGCGATATAACTGACATATAATATTGTATAAGTTTAAGGTGTACAACATGACGACTTGAGACATGTGCATATTGTGAAATGATTGCCATAATAAGGTCAGTTAACACATCCACCACCTCACATAATTACAATTTACTTTTTGTGGTATGAACATTCAATATTTAATTTCTTAGTGACTTTCAAGTGTATAATACAGTATTGTTAACTATAGTCACTATGCTCAATAGCAGGTTCACAGAAATTATTCATCCTGTAATTGGCAGTTTGTATTCTTTGACCACTGAAACTACAGATGGATTTTAGTATGGATATTTTAGCAATATTAATTCTTCTGATCCCCAAACATGGGATATCTTTGCATTTATTTGTGACTTCTTCAGTTTCTTTCCTCAATGTCTTACAGTTTTCAGTATACAGATCTTTCACTGTCTTGGTTAAATTTATCCCTAAGTATTTTATTGTTTTAATGCTATTGTAAATGGGATTGTTTTCTTCATTTCACTTTCAGATATTTTGCTGTTAGTATATAGAAATGTGACTAATTTTTTGAACATTAGTTTTATATTCTGCAACTTTACTGAGTTTATTTATTAGTTCTAATAGATTTTTTTTTTTTGGTAGGATTCTATAGGGTTTTCAATATATATCATGTCACTATCTCCTACCTAGATCCCAAAGCTCCTGTGATTGTGGATTGATGCAAAATCATTGTTGGTGAGGCAGGTCACACCAGGGATGTCTTATTCAGTCATTTTGCTGATGTAATTCTTCCTTTCATTACTGTTTTTACTTCGTGTTTGGAATGTAGAGTGTTTTTAATCACAAGTATCATCAAGTCAGTACTTATACACATACAAATATTTAATAATGTCAGGAACCAACACAAAAATGTGGATTCACTTTGTATTTCCCACATGTATTATCCAAAATTATATTTTAGCTGAAGATATAGTAGTATGTTGGTTAAACACTTTTTTTTTTTTTTAAGGCTGCTTCTTTCAATGGTAAAACCAATGTGGAAAAAACTGTGATTTCTTGTTAGCATATATAAATTAACTTCTGTATTTATTTTCTTTCCATTTACTCAAATAATTTATTAAAGGTAGAATTTTTGAAGAGTTGACAGTAATGAAGAAATAGAATTATTTGTCTAAATACTTTTAATTCCTAGACCAACAGCAATGTTAAAATATTTTTTTGCTGTTGTTCTTGATTTCTGTACATTTTCTAAGTGAAACAGGCAGTGGTAGAATAAAATTAACAAAGAATCAAAGGTAATGGAGTGGTAGGTGGCTTAATGACACAAAGGAAGATGCTGGATCTGCCAGGAAGAAACATGTCAGCAAAGGACCCAGCCTTTGACATCTTCAGTCACTTCATGATCTGCTGTGATGCAGGTATGACTTATGGTATTTTCATGATGAACAATGGCTGACTTTTTCAGGTGATAGCACAGATGAAGACAAAAAGAGAACCAATTCCTCATATTATGTAAGAAGGTTTTAGAATAAATAATATTTAGAAAAATCACTAAAACTCAAGTTCAAATGACCTTCATAGGCTATATTACCCACTTAGATGTATCAACTTATGC
This sequence comes from Lagenorhynchus albirostris, assembly GCF_949774975.1. Lineage (NCBI taxonomy): Eukaryota > Metazoa > Chordata > Mammalia > Artiodactyla > Delphinidae > Lagenorhynchus > Lagenorhynchus albirostris. The sequence goes on from NC_083097.1 coordinate 71,398,010, forward strand.
CTTAAACTAGAAGATGACATCACATTGGTTCCTTTGTACTCAGGTCTTCAAAAGCATTGTCAATATTTAGTATTTAGTAGAAATGTTCTCCTAATTTTAGTATTATATGCACTTTTAGATGCTTGTGTAGATTTTTCAGAAGCTATGTCCTCTTCTTTTGGGAACAGGTAAATATGCTTAGTCTCAGGCCATTAATGGTCCTCAGGCCATTAATTGACTTCCTCTGTGCAGGCTGTTAGAAGCAGCCAGCACCTTTCTGGCTGTGTACACAGCTGCCAGAAGTGGTGGCAGAGGATTCATAATAGCAGTATGTTTTTCCAAAGGAACTGTGAAATGTTCCTTGTCCTAGAACCATCTATGGATATGACCTGTTCATCTTTTGATAAAATTGTGCCAAGTTACGTAATTATATTAGTCTGTTCAACCTGTCAAAACAAAATGCCATAGACTGGGTGGCTTTAACAACAGAAATTTACTTATTTTCTCAAAGTTCTGGAGGTTGAAAGTCTGAGATCAGGGTGCCAGCACAGCTGGGTTCTGGTGAAGATGCTTTTCCTGGTTTGTAGATGGTCATCTTCTCTCTGTGCCCTCACATGGCAAAGGAAGAGCAAACTCTCTGATGTCTCTTCTTATTAGGCCACTAATCCCATCATGAGAGTCCCACCCTCATGACCTCATCTGAACCTAATCACCTCCCAAATGTCCCATCTCCAAACACCATCACACTGATGGTTAGAGCTCAACATCTGAATTTGGGGGGAACACAGTTCGGTCCACAGTAATAACAATCTTCTTTTTGGTGTCAAATAACCTCATTACAGTCAACTCCTTGCAAAGGAAGATAAGACTCATTCAGTCAGTCTCAGAGTTTGTGCAAGCAGCATAAAGAAAAGTCTGAGAATTTTAACATTAATTTATGACTGTTTCCCAACACATTGCAGTGATGTAGTTTTTATGTAGAAGAGGCTAAAAGGAATCAATCTGCTTGTAAACAGTGGCATGGAGACCAGTCTGGGAACTTCAACTAATGAAAAAGATAATAGTGGACACTACTGGATTATTTCTGCTGGTAATGAAAGATAGGAATTAGTGCCCACCCACCCTTAACAAGAATTCTCTTCTGAAGCACATGGAATGGGAGAATCACCCAACACCTACTCAGGGTTCACCATGAGCAGAGCACTCTGATAGAGCTACACGACAACCTTTAGACATTGCTAGACTGCCTTCAGTTACTGTGCCAAATACACATACTAGATACACTGTAATTTAGTCAGTATGGTTAAGTTGAAAAATGCATACAATGAAAACAAAAAAACACTGAAGTGCTGATTAGAGATGGCTGATTTCTGAAGGTTCTGAGTCTGAAGCCCATTCAATTTTATTAAAAATTTTAATAGTTATTTGAGAGGTTTTAGAGACAGCACCAAACAGGGGGATTTTTCTTGATATAACTATAAGGATTTTTTTTTAAGTAATATATTTCTTACTATGTGATTCAATGTTATTGAAGACCCTAACTGTACTACCTAAAACCATCTTTCATGTCACCACTGCTACCCTCTCTATATTCTATGAATCACCGATCTAGGTGGTCAAAAAATGTTTAGAACATAGGATCCACCCATTTGAAGCTTACTTTGGAGTCATGGAGAGGTGACCAGCACAACCACAACTATAGTATATGATACATAATGAAAAAGATAAGCAACGCAAGGGAAGTATAGGATGTTATGGAAGATCAACTGAAGGACAGCAATAAAGGATCACTTCTGATTTGGAACCCAAAGAAGATTCAATGAAAGATGTGCTATTTGATGTAGCATTTAAAGAATTAATAAATATTATCAACTCCCAGTGGTTAAAAGGCATCCAAACAGAAAGCATGGTAAAAGCAAAGTTCAAAAGCAGGAAGGCACCTAGAACATTCAGGAAATGGTGTACACTTGAATTAAGATATCAGGTAAGACTATAAGAATAGGGTTAGAACATGCTAGAGAGGGTAGAGCAGAATGGAGAGGATGTATTGTATCAAGACAAACAATTTGGCTTTTTGGGGACGGAGCATAATCTGGCAAGCAGTATGGAGTTCAAAGATTAATCCGATGATGTGGTACAGGATAATTCGTGATGAGAGAGACTGAAGGTACAAAGATTACTGCTGTGATCCAGAAAAGAAGCAGTCAAGAACTGACTAGAGTGGTGACAATGGAAACAACAATAGTATCAATGATAGCCATCATGTATTGAGGCATTCTGGAGCAGGCAATGAATCAAGTCCCTTATGTGTACTAAAGCATTAATACTTATAATAACTTATTGAGATACATAGTATTTTCATTCTCATTTTACAAATGAGGAACTGACCTAAAATCACATGCCAGAATTAGAGTTTACATACAGACTACTTAATTCTAGAGATGAAGTTTCTAACTATAATATCGCAATATAGAGGAATGTACAGAAATAGCTCATTTAGAGCTATTATGGTGTCAAAGCAGGAGGACTAGTGACTTACTGGATATGAGGGTTAAGGAAGATATCAAGAATAATATTCAAAATTTGAGCATAGGCAAATGAACTGATATTGAAAAAAGAGGAAATTAAGAAGTGGGCAGTATTAATAGGACACCCAGGAAGTGAGATTAAAAAAAAAATACAAAGGAAAAGCTACAAAATTTGAATAGAAATCAAGATATCAACTTAGGTGGATCTGACTGGTACCCTGCCTAACTTCTGAGAATAAGACCAAGGTTTGCTCCTAAGTTTCCTCTATTTTGAGCATCAAATAGCTAGAAGGAGAGAATAGGACTTCCGTAATTTTTTTTTCCTACTATGATGTTAAGAACATTTCTTCATAAAGATATGTTTTTCTATTTTAGGAAGAAGAATTGTATTTTTTTATTAGTAAGCTCACTGCTTTTGTAACATTCATTATACTTTACAATAGCAATTATACCCTCTAGTCCCCTGCTTACTTTAATTAATGTCTAGTTTGTTAAAGAAAGAAGTGCCTTCAGCTTTACTCTAGGGTAAGGAACAAACTAGTTACAAACTACTGATGACGGATCAGCCTGGGGACTAATCATTAGGTATATCTCAGCAGTGTGTAAGACTAATTTCCCTTAAAGTATTTCAATGAAAATCATGTTTGTTCCTCTGTCTCTCTTCTAGTTCAAGTCCTAAAGTTCCCTCAGATGCATTCAAGAAATCACTGGGTCAAGGGTAGGGATGATAGTTATAGATACAAGAAGAGGGTTCAGCTTTAGGCTACTGGGGTGCTAATCAGAGCTAACACCTTCAATGTGCCAGGCAATGTTCTAAACGCATTACATATAGTAATGCCTTTAATCCTTCCAACACTGTTATTGTTTGCATTATACACCCGTGGAAAATCTGAAGCACCGAAGTGTTGTCAAACTACTAAGTGGTAGAGCTGAATTTCAAATCAGTCACTACAATTGCAAAACGTTGTGTTCTTCTACTGTCTCTTAGATTTAGTTTTGTTAAATAGCAGCACCTCATCTCAAAAACATGAGGCTATTTACACGAAACAAATGAAAAAAACAGGTTTAGCACAGTACCCATAAAACTTAGGCTTAAGGAATAGAAAACTACTGCTGAAGGAAGGGTAATATTTTGTTGTGAATTGTTCATTTTTTCCATTCAACACAATTTATTGAACACCTATTATTTATTTATTTATTTATTTATTTATTTGCGGTACATGGGCCTCTCACTGTTGTGACCTCTCCCGTTGCGGAGCACAGGCCCCGGACGCACAGGCTCCGCGGCATGTGGGATCTTCCCGGACCGGGGCACGAACCCGTGTCCCTTGCATCAGCAGGCAGACTCTCAACCACTGCGCCACCAGGGAAGCCTATGAACACCTATTATTTTTAATCATTCAAATGATCAGCATTGATAGAATCTATCAGATAACTGGTTAAAACTACCACATTTCGCACATCAAAATTAGTTTAATTACCATGAAATACTTGAACTAAATAAAATTTTAAATGAATATACCTGTTCTCAGTCTTGTGAAGTGGAAAGTTTGAGTGGCAATTAACAGCAACAAATCTTCTTGGAATTACCAACATACAATCTTGATCTACAGCTTTGAGAAATGAGTTTTGATAACCCAACTGTTTCCCTCTAGGCCTTTATGCTGTTTCAAGCTTGGTCAAAAGGGAGAAACAGGAGGGATCACACATCAGAAGTCATTCAACATCTCCAGAAATCTATTATGTATTCAAGTGTGTTTGTTTCCCAAGTGGTAAGGTTCTGTCTGTTGAAACCCCAAGATGGCCCCCTTTCACCAATGGAAGCATTCAGAATAGTAGTTGTATGAGGTAAGAGATGGGCTCTTTTTCTCTCTCATCCTGCAGAAAGCATTGTCCTTATATTTTTGGTTACAGGGAACTACATTTCTTCTTCCTCCTATAATCTTCTCAGACTTTCATCTGTCTCATATCTTAACTTTGAATACCTAAACATCAAAGAATTTCTTCCATGGTAAAAAGAGAGCAAAGGTGATGCAAACAAATGCACATTTCCAATGAGTCTCAAAGAATCCTGTCCTGATTAATGTTAGACTGCAATCCCAAAGCCATTAGCTTTTATCTCCATCACCCACTCCCAAAGCAATAACCATACCAAAAATGTGTTTTGGTGAATTGAAAAACAAACAACTCCAAAAAAGGGCTGTAGAAACTATTTGACATATGGATGGTGTTTCGCCTTCTCAACTGGAAGAACAAAATGCTTTGTGTGGAGTAATGGCTGTTGAAGTTTTGCTCCTCCTAGGACATAAAGAGACAGAGGAAGACTTCCTTCAAAAATTATAAAACAATTCTTGTAGTGTCCAATGTTTGCATGTTTATTTGGTTCATTTTTTTGTCTGAATCTACCACTCACTCTCTGTTTCAATAGCATGCAGTCTGAATGAACATTATTTCAATTTCAGCTATAAGCAACCCTTTGGACTAGATGAAATTTCAGATGGCATAATATGTGTTTGTATTTTTATCATTTTCACTTCTAACTGGGATAGACATGCTACATTGCTATGTGTTATTAAGTAGACACCAGATTTTATCCTAGACTCGATGTGCTTCAGTTATGGATGAAAGCTTGAGAAACTGGAGAAGACTTCGGCAATTGTTAAATATGAGTAAAACTGTATTAGTAAACATATTACAATCTCACAAAAACAGCTACTGGTTACTTTTTAGAAGTTCCATTAATAGCATGGATTGGTATATGCATGCTCTGGAATTTTCTAGATATATCATTCTACTAATGATACTTCCAAATTATATTTTTATTTTCAAAAAGAAAAAGTTCAATTTCATTCAACCTGTAATTCACTGTATCAAATAGTCGTTTTCAACCCTTTGTTTAGGTTTTATAGAGACCCTTTAATCACCACAAGTACTGTTATAAAATGTAGAAGAGAATTTCAAAAGAAAATAAAATCAATTTAAGTCAATTTAATTTTACAAATATTTGTACAAGAAATTAAGCAATAAAAACAGTTGGTTATGGCAATTCTAAGAGACTGGGTAAATGTTTCAAAGTCTAATTTATCCAGATGTTAAATAAATGTTCTCTTACATCTTACTATTTGTTTTATGTTCATTATTTATCAACATGTTGATATTAATGAATATATATGTAAATGAAGTCCATATTACCAACAGCTGAAAAAAAGTCGAGTTATGCTAACAAAAGGAATTAATCCTAAGTCACTGAACAAGGCTGAATTGTGTCCCTCCAAAATTCATATGGTCTAACCCCCAGTACCTCAGAATGTGACTATATTTGGAGATAAGGTCTTTCAAGAGGTAATGAAATTAAAATGTGGTCCACAGGATGGGACCTAACCCAATCTGACTGGTGTCTTTATAAGAAGAGGAGATTAGCACACAGACTCACAGACAGAGGTAAAGACCACGTGAGGACACATGGAGAAGGCGGCAAGCCAAGGAAAGAGGCCTCAGGTAAAAACACTTTTGCTGACACCTTGATCTTGGACTTCTAGCCTCCAGAACTGCGAGAAAATACATATATGTTGTTTAAACCCCTCCACATGTGATATTTTGTTACGGCAGCCCTAGCACACTAATACAGCCACTAATGAGCATCAAATCCTTTTAATTGGAAATCAAATTCAAAATAACTGTATTTTAGATTTAGAGTGAATAGCTTGTTTTATTTCACTGTAACCAATTAACCAGTTAGTCAGTTAATAGTCTGACTAACAGCTTGATGATAAAGATATTTTATGTGGTCTCTCACCAAACCCCAACCGAAAATGTCAATGCTCTGGAATGATTCTGAACATGCATCCTTGTCACAAAACACCATTTAATCCAAAACAAATAACTGAGATTTTAAACTAGACTTTCATAAATGCTGAAGAGTCATTCTTATATACAGACACTCATCTCATGAGTTAAAGCAATAATTGCTAGTACCCTTGTAATATCATTGTGAGGATACAGCAAAGATAAACAATATTTAATGGAAATAGTCACTCTTTTTTCCTTTTGTTAATAAGCACGCTCTTTGTTCCAAATCTTGTTTTCTCAGATTATTCATGTGAGAAGAAGAGAAGTTACTGGGGAAAAAGAACTGTTTTGCTATGGTTTGCAAGGCAGATGGAAATGCAGGGAGTATCAGTACCAGCAAATCTCACATTTGTTACATCAACTAACTTGCAAAATAGCAGTTAGGTGGTTTACAGTGGTCTAAGTCATCCTATTTGCCTCATCAACATATCATGACCTCTTTTACATTGCAATTGTTCTTGCTTAAGCATCCTACACAAGGGAAAGTGTTGAAAGACAACAATGATAAATGCAATCTTATCATCAATATTAGCCCTTCCTATGACTATTAATGGTTGCTTTTGGAAACTTGTCAAAATAGTTGTTTATTAGATTTTGACACCTCTTCATTTTTAAGGGAGGCTTACTGTGTATATTTCTTGCATTATTATTATTTTTCCCCCAACATAATTAACTTTGTGGACATTTGCTATCAGAGCTTGTTACTTAAGACAGAGTTGCTGAGGTTGTTATGACTCACAGTACAATCCAGCAGGAGGTGGCTCAGCCTTACATGTGAGATGATAAATAGGGCTGTTATTATAAACAACTTAAGCACACAAATAAATGATTAGAATTTCTCACTTTTAGAAGGTAGAAAACTCCCTTCACTTCTCCAGAGGAAGAATTATGGGGCTACTACTACAGGAGCTGTTATGTTTCATTTTGGCTTGTGCAGCAGGCTCTGCCCCATGAAATTTCTATTTGGCCTATCAGAGAGAAACCCTTACTTACAACTCCTGTCATTTGAAAACTTTCTTCTTTCATTTTCATCTCCTTATGTTAAAAGAGCAGCCTAAAATCATTCTCATTCTGCTTGCAGTGAAGAAAGAAATAACAGCTTACATTACTGATGAAGCTAAAATTATTTCAGTGATAAGCTATATATAAAGATGGACTAGAAGGTTCATCTTTTAGTGAATGATGCCAAGTCAATATTAAAGGTACCACAGCAATTAATCCAAACTGATCATCTCATTGCAGAAAGTCACTTTTCCTTTTAAACAAATCAGGAAAAATTTGCCTTCGTATATCAACACAATACTACCTTTCCAGAAAGAGCTATGAAAATAACTATAGACACTGTATTTGTTCCAAATGTAGAATATAAACTATATCATGTCATTTATTATATATTGATTTAAAGATACCAGAAATACCTTCCTGGGAAATATTCTACCCACTGACAAGGATAAGCAGCAAACAGCCATATTCAAGGAAAGAAAAGATATTGATAACTGGAACCTATTCGAAGGAAGCGAAACTTACTGGTCTCTTCAAAGCTTATGTAATTTATCAGCTTGATTCTCCCCCAACGTAACAGGGAGTAACATTTCGCAGACCCAAAGAAGAGTGCTTGCTTTGAACCCCACTCCTAGTTTGCTTGTTTACCAGGGCTCCATCCTGCTTAAATATTAAGATGGATTTCAGGGGTTTAGAAGCAGCTCTAATGAAAAGCAAAAGATAATCAAGGTGACACCTTGGAGAAAACTGGGATAAAGTGCTCTCTGGCCTTCCTTGGCCATGTTTGGCACTTTTGTCTTCTGCATTCCAGAGACTGCATTAGCTCTGCAGTGTGTGTGTGTGTGTGTGTGTGTGTGTTTGTGTCTGTAAACATGTCCATGTACACTAGCATACACTAAAGAAAGAAGGATAAGTCAGGGAAATAACTTTATTCCTGCTGTGTAAAGCATCCAGACTTATGGGTTTGTGAAACTAAAGTAATGTTACCTAGGTCCTTGAAATTGGAATTTTCCACCCCTAAGTACGCTTTCACATTGCATCAGATGTTGGTGCATCAGAGTAAGCTTGTAGGTTTGGCTTTTGATGTAAGGAAAATGCAGGAGGTGAATATTCTGGCAAGAGTAAGGCAAACCCTCCTCTTAACTTTCTCTTCAAAGATATACTTTAGAGCCTCCTTTTATGGCTGAAGGTTTCTTCAGTATTTTACAATTAATCATTTGGCAGTGTTAGTTTGGATGTAGAGGGAGTATTTGTTAGCCAAGAGTTAAGCTAAAGCACAGACTTTAGAGACTTGCAGATTTCAGGAATAGAGATCCTTTCTCTTAGGTTTTTCTGCCTTTCCATTCTCCAAGTTGTTTCTTTTCTCCCCCCCTTTGGATGGCTTCGATTAGGTGCACGGAGCCAAAATCATACAAAGGGTAGGTAAATGAAAGCATTTTGACGTTTCATCTTAGGAGTTCTCTGGTCTGAGAAAGAGTCTAAAGTATTTCCATAAGAGAATAGAGATTCAAGGCCAAGTTCCTTGGTTAAAGAAGATTTAGACAGAGACTACGAAAGGAGGATTATTTCCCTATGCAGATAATCAAGTACAGCTATTCTGTCCCCTTAGCCATATTAGTGTTAGTGATAGATTGCCCATCAGTCAGTGTGACAGAGATAATCAGGACTGAGGGTGGTGTTGGTAGGAATAAATGAGTTAGCAAGGCCACTGTTGATTAGATAGCTTGAGCTAAGTGTTGGGTGGCTCCAAGCTTGCTTAGACTCAGTCTGGAGCCAGGGATACAGGATATGGACCTTTGGCTCCTGCGCATAATCTCTGACCAATATAGCTTCTTCTTTGCCTCTTTTAGATAATGTAGTATTTCTGGCCTCTTTCATCATGTGCCTAGTTGCAAAGGCTCAGGAACATTGGAGGCAGGGAGGTCCATATGTACTTTTATTATTGAGTTGTTTCACATGACTAGACAAGGGCATGCGTTTCCTTAGTGAGCAACATTCTTCCTTCTGTAGCTGATGAGAGAAGAGCCTATCCCACATATACTTTAGAGGATGACTGAACTTGCATTCATTCAGAAATACAGCAAAAAGATGAACAGTCAGTGGACTCTCTTGTTCTTATTACCATGAGACCAGAAGAAAAAGTTGTGGCTTTTATCCAGGAAATGTTTTCAGTGCCATTGGCTTGGTCAAAGGGAATATTAGCTTGGTCAGAGGGAATATTTATTAGTGTTACCACTGAGACAGGGCGTGTCCACTTCTGACTCCCTTCCCTACTCCCTCTCATTCCCTTAGACTTTCCACCATTTTTATGTTCAAGGGGTTTGTGCTCTGGGTGCCTGTAGGTCTGCTTCCAATGTAGTAATAAAAATCTCCTCTTTTTTTCCATTTCATTGGAATATTGAGGAATACTGTACTGAACTAAAGGGCTTACTATTTCTGTCCTCCTAGTAGCTCCCCTAGTAAAACTTGACCATGTTCCCTGGAGGGATGGAGTGAGGCCATTAACCAAATATTGGTACGTGAAATAGCATTTCAGGTTGAACCCACAGGATCCAAGACTAAATCCAGCCTTCAAGCTTCTACAGATTATTCAGGAACTCTGTGATCTTCTCATTATATAAACCTACTACCAGCAGTGTAGAGCCATCACCCAGAAAAATTCCAGACAAATTTATTTCCCACTGATGATTAGAATAAAATACTATGTGCGTGTTTCTATCATTGCCTTTGCAATGTTGGATTGTAACTGTCCTCTACCTGTTATTCCCCTTTGACCTCCTTGAAAACAGAAACTGAGCTTTGCTCTTTATACTTTTGTATCTGTATGTACACAGTACATATTCATTAGTTGAAAAGTTGGAAATGTAAAGTGAACATTGGTCCCAGTGCATTGTTCTGCCTATAATGTGAAATATCTCCTAATGGCTTAAATCATTTAATAAAGCTTTTATTGACGCTTAATTTCTACCTTGTTCTTTATTTTTCTTTTAACATCTTTACTGGAGTATAATTGCTTTACAATGTTGTGTTAGTCTCTGCTTTATAACAAAGTGAATCAGCTATACATACACATATATCCCCATATCTCCTTCCTCTTGCATCTCCCTCCCACCCTCCCTATCCCACCCCTCTAGGTGGTCACAAGGCACCAAGCTGATCTCCCTGTGCTGTGCGGCTGCTTCCCACTAGCTATCTACTTTACATCTGGTAGTGTATATATGTCCATGCCACTCTCTCACTTCGTCCCAGCTTACCCTTCCCCCTCCCTGTGTCCTCAAGTCCATTCTCTACGTCTGAGTCTTTATTCCTGTCCTGCCTCTAGGTTCTTCAGAACCTTTTTTTTTTTTTTTAGATTCCATATATATGTGTTATATCATATGTCTACTTTGTTCTTAAAAGTTTATTTACAAATGATACATCTTAATCATTGAGTTGGACCATACACCTTACTAGCCTTCATTTTCTCCTCCTAAATAATTAATAGAAATAATAACAAAAATAATAATTAGCTATTATATTTACTCAGAATTTGTTATATCTCAAGGAAATTTTCTAAGTGTTTTATACATATAAATTTAAGTCATAGAACAATCCTAGTGAGTAGATTCATATATTTCCATTTTATATATAGGCACACCTCAGAGATATTGTGGGTTTTGTTCCAGACCACTGCAATAAAGCAAATATTATAATAAAGCAAGTCACAGAGTTCTTTTTGTTTCTCAGTGCATATAAGCGTTATGTTTACACTACCCTGTAGTCTATTAAGTGTGAAATAGCATTGTGTCTAAAAAACAATGTATATACCTTAATTAAAAAATATCTTCCTGCTAAAAATACTAACCATCTTCTGAGTCTTCAGCGACTGGTAACATCTGCTGATGGAGAGTCTTGCCTCAATATTGCTGACTGATCAGGCTGGTGGTGCTGAAAGCTGGGGTGGCTGTGGCTATTTCTTAAAATAAGACGACAATGAAGTCTGGCTTATAGATTGACTCTTCCTTTCACAAACAATTTCTCTGTAGCATGAAGTGCTGTTTGATGTTCCACCCACAGTAAAACTTCTTTCAAAACTATAGTCAAATCTCTCAAACCATGCCCCTGCCTTATTAACTAAGTTCATGCAATATTCTAAATTCTTTGGTGTCATTTAAACAATCTTCACAGCATCTTTACCAGGAGTAGATCTCATCTCAAGAAACCACTTTCTTTGCTCATTCGAAAGAAGCAAGCCCTCAACTGTTAAAAGTTTTATCATGAGATTGCAGTAATTCAGTCACATCTTCAGACTACACTTCTAGTTCTAGATCTCTTTCTATTTCTACCGCATCTACAGTGACTTCCTCCACTGAAGTCTCGAATCTCTCAAAGTCATCCATGAGAGTTGGAATCAACTGCTTCCAAATTCCTGAGAATATCGATATTTTGACCTCTTCCCATGAATCATGAGTGTTCTTAAAGGCATCTAGAATGGTGAATCTTTTTCAGAAGGTTTTCAAGTGACTTTTCCCAGATCCATCAGAATAATCACTATCTATGGCAGCCATAGCCTTTTTTTTTTTTTTTTTTTTTCAGGCATAGCCTTTTGAAATAATAAGACTTGAAAGTCAAAATGACTCCTTGGTCCATGGGCTAAAGAATGGATGTTGTGTTAGCAGACATGAAAACAACAGTAGTCGCGTACAATTCTGTCAGAGCTCTTACTGCATTGTCAATAAGCAGTAGTATTTTGAAAGGAATCTTTTTTTTTTTTTTTCTGAGCAGTAGGTCTCAAGAATGGGGCTAAAATATTCAGTAAACCATGTTGTCAACAGATGTGCTGTCATCCAGACTTTGTTGTTACACTTATAAAGCATAGGCAGAGTAGATTTAGCATAATTCTTAAGGGCCACAGGATTTTTTGAATGGTAAATGAACACTGGCTTCAACTTAAAGTCATCAGCTGCATTAGCCCCTAACAAGAGAGTCAGCCTGTCCTTTGAAGTTCTGAAGCCAGGCATTGATGTCTCCTCTCTAGCTATGAAAGTCCTAGATGGCATCTTCTTCCAACAGAAGCCGGTTTTGCCTACATTGAAAATCTATTGTTTAGTATAACTATCATCATTAATTATCTTAGCTAGATTTTTCTGGATAACTTGCTACAGCTTCTACATCAGCACTTGCTACTTTACCTTGCAATTTTATGTTATGTAGATGGTTTCTTTCCTTCAGCCTCATGAACCAACCTCTATTAGCTTCAAACTTTTTTTCTGCAAGTTCCTCACCTCTCTCAGCCTTCACAGAATGGAAGACAGTTAGGGCCTTGCTATGGATTAGGCTTTGGCTTAAGGGAATGTTGTGGCTGGTTTGATCTTCGATCCACACCACTAAAACTTTCTCCGTATCAGCATTAAGGCTGTTTTGCTTCTTTATCATTCTTGTGTTTCTATGTGCAATTCTTCCTTTCAACTGAACACTTTGAAGCCATTGTAGGGTTATGCATTGACCTAATTTTAATACTGTTGTGTCTCAGGGAATAGGGAGGCCTGAGGAGAGGGAGAGATATGGGGAACGACTGGCTGGTGGAGCAATCACTACACCTACAACATTTATCAATTAAGTTTGCTGTCTTAAATGGGCACTGTTTGAGGCACCCCCAAATAATTACAATACTGACATCAAAGATCACTGATCACAGACTACCATAGCAAATATAATAATACTGAAAAAAGTTTGAAATATTATGAGAAGTATCAAAATGTGACACAGAGAGACAAAGTGAAAAAATGCTATTGGAAAAATGGTCCTAATAGATTCGCCTGACACAGGGTTGCTGCAGACCTTCAACTTGTAAAAACCACAGTTATCTGCAAAGCATAATAAAGTGAAGTGCAATAAAACAAGGTATACCTATAATGAAAGTTAGGTCTGAGGAATTCCCCACATTCACAATTTTGGTATTTTTTGACCAATACAACGGTGTTAAATTTCCCCTCAGCTTAATGAAGCCTTACTTTCTTGACTATAGGCCTCTGACCTCTCTTTTCTTAGAAAATTTGCAATTATAAATTCCTGTTCTCCCAGGCCTGAGATGTAAATCTTCTCCTAGCCTCTTGACAGTTTTATAACCCAGGGTTGTCTTTCTCAAGGATCTGGGAGCCAACCTTTTGAAATGTAATCATCAAGAAAGATTGCACTCAATCTAGAAGTCTCTGTGACAGGGTAGGAGCCTACTTTCATAAACAATAATTAGCAAACACAAATGGCCTAAGCACATTTACCAACCTCTCCCTAACCACCCTCAGTACTTTCTTCACCAACTCACTTCAGTATTGAAAAACTCTCCCACCTTTCATTTGGGTCCAATCTCTCTCCCCTATTGCAATAGTCTTAAATAAAGCATTCCTCTTCTATTTCACTCTGTACAGGGCAATTTGTCTTTGACACTGTTTGAACTTATCCTCAGCTTCCCACAGTATTTTACACGACGTCTCCTCTTTGATTCTCATAACCAAGTATTTGCCTTACTGACAGGTATATCTTCCCAGAAGTTATACAGGTGTTTCACACCATTTTTCTTTGTATCCGTTCCAAGAGGGCAATTCTAGCATTTCTTCATTTATTCCTATGACCCCAACACTCTTTCTCACATTTTCTTTTCAAAATCACTTCGATCAACTTCACAGAATGTAATTTTGACAAGGTACAGTTTCCTCAGTCTTTGTTTCCCCTCTTTTGTTCCTCCTAGAATATTCCTCTCACCATGACTAGTTACAATTTCTTCACCCTCCATAAATATGTTTTCTGTATCCTCAGCCACATGAACCTAGCTTTTGTTCTGAAATTGTCAAAGTGAAATAAACAAAAGGAACAAAAAAGAGTCTCTTTAAAACTAGAAGTTTCCTAAAGCTTTAGATTGCATAAAAATCCAAGATATAGACTGCATTTATTTTACTATTTCAGAGTAATTTTTGAGGATAAAATCTTCAGAAATATTCATGGATAAAACAGATTGAGGGAGTTAATCTGATGTTCAACAAGTGGGACAGGGAAGGGAAAGGCCCATGAGATGCCCATGGTGAGGACAGAGGCCTTTCCCACAATGAAGGAGGTAGACATGCTGCTTACCCTTTTCTCCCATGATGGATGTGTCCTGCACATATCTTGTATTCCTAAGAGAATTTTTGGTATTCATGACTTTGTTAATAATAATAATAATAGATGTAAGAAACCAATGAATCCCCTGCCTCTCCCACAAGAGAACAAAGCAGTCCTAATTATCTACCACTAGGAAGTCGGTGCCAGTGTGGATTTATGTTCCCTTCCAAACTAGAATACAGCATCACAATTGATTTTCTTTTTCCAATTCTAATTTTCCAGACCTATTAAAATGACTCTAAACCAAACTGCTGTGAAAGAAATAATATTGGCTTTCTCCCATTATCCCTTTCTTTTCTCCCTTGTCTCCTTTCTACTAAATCAAATTAATCTGCTTTAAAAATAGAAAAGATAAGTGATTATATAATCTTCTAAGGGAGGCAGGAAGCTGTGGGACATAAGGCACAAATGAAATGCTCACACATCGGGCATATTTAGACAATATGCATGTCAGTCCAAGTCTTTTGTGGCCTGGTACTGTGGGGATGCAGCCAATGGAGGTGGGGAGGCTCTCCCCCTCCTGGGGCCCCCAGTGATGTGAAGCACTTTCTGAGGGAAAGAAAACGCTTCTACAAGCCCAGAGAAAATGTTACGATGCCACTCTGAGCTCTTGCCGCTCAGAATTAGAGCCTTGAGGCAGTGAAGAGCCCCCTGTGACTTAATCTTGACACAAGAGAGGAAGGGGGACTTTTTTATCAGCCCAGCTGGCACTGTCATTGTGCCTTTAAAAACCTTATGTGAGTCTTGCTTTTAATTTATACGGAAAAAATCCCTACAACTCAATGAGAAAGCAATTTAACCATCTCAGGTAAATAGTGAAACTTCACTGTAACAGAAGCAGGGGCTCCTCAGCCCCTAACTTCATTCCCTAAAAGCCAAGCTTTGGTCCTGCCCATCCCTGAGAAGACCAGACTTTGTCTAAAGAAGTCAATTGAGTGGAAAGATGATATTCTGGGTGAACAGAGTTATTTTAAGAAGCCACCAGCATTTGCATTTCTCAACTATTAGGAGATAAAATGAAGGGAAAAATTTTAAATGCATATATATATATATATATATATATATATATATATATATATACATGTTTTAAAATCTAATTTGAGGTCATAGCTGTAATTGCAAAAGCTTTGGATTGTGTGTCATGCTGGAATAATGTTGTGTTAGTGAATGTAGAGCATTCAGCATTACTTTATGCCTCATTGCATCCTAAGTGCAATGCTATTTCAATACAACACCTACCACTTTTAAGTCTTTATGCTTAAGTATGTCTTGCTGGATGAAATCAAGCTACAAATTGGATAAAATTGGGTCCTCCCAGCTGATTCTACTGCTACAAGTTCCAAAACCCAATTGTTTTCTAAATCCAATTCCATGAATTCAGAATCCAAATTATCATGATTTCTTGCACTGCAAAAGAAATACAAAAGCTCAACTTGCTTCAGAGATGAAAAGCGTTGTTTTTTTTTTTTTTTGGTCCATAAAAATAAAGTTAACCTCTTTTCACATAGGCCTTAAAAACGGCTTAGAAATGGAGCAAGAAATATTGGAGAAAACATAACCTGCAGGACTTTTGAGACACAGTGAATCCACTGCTTAGGCAAAAAAGTCCTTTATTTATACAATTCTATCCAAAATATGTCAGAGAAAAACTGCTCTGTCTTTACTGTCCTTTCATGCTTGTTTGGTATCTCAAGTCATTCTACTGCCACCTAAATTTGTGATTGCAACAAATTTACCTATTTTAAAAGACAATATTCAGATCACAATGTCTTTCCATCTGGCAGTTAAAGATGCATCTGAAAAGATAACCATGTACAGAGTCCACCCTCAGAGGATTTATGTTTTACCAAATTGTACAGAGTGTGGTGAGATGGGATACGGATTTTCAGTGTGTCAGGGAAAACTAAAATTGAACCTAACTGGAATTGAATCTGGTATCAAACAGCAATTACTACTGATTTTGAAGATCCTTATATTAATTTTCCAAAATCCTTTTCATTGTAGAAACAAAAGCCTCTTCACAACAGTAGTATTTTGTTTGGAAATATTTTGGGTGGACAAATCTAATAAAACAAGCTGCTAAAAACAGTCAGCAGTTCTTATTCCACACACTTATTTCAATTATGCCAAATGAAGGCTGTACTTATAAGAGAAAAAATAGCTAACTAAAGAAAAATATTGGATTATCCATGGGTGGGTGCTGTAATAATTTATACAAATTTATGCTTGATCTCAGTTATCCAAATAATTAAAATACCAATAGCTACCTTGAGGGAAAAATAATATAAAAAATGGCATTATAAGTGGATGCATTTGTATTTGTTTTCAATGAAAGAGAAAGCATATTGATAATATAGCAGGGTAAAAGCATTTTGGTAAACAAGAAGTACACTTTGGAGAGATTATCTGATCCCAGATCAGGCACTAGGATTCTCTGACATAGGTCTCAGCCCTCTTAGGAGAACTTAATAATTCAGACTATGTGACCTTGGGAGAATTTAGACTGAATTAGATTGGGTTAGAGGAGGAAGCACTGTCATCAACACTAGGTAAAAACAATTCATAAATAATAACACCACCACCACCCCCTGCGAGTCACTGAAGAAGTACAACAGTAAGGAAAGCCACAGGCACAATTATTTCCGTGGCCTGGAAGTAAGCACTGACCAAATGCAGCTCTCCCCTATCCACACCCTCAGAGCAATCCCAGTTGATGTTTGATATGATGGGGGTAATTTAGGATTCCTCCTTCTATGTGGTTCTGATTTCTGTTCATAGACTGTACCTAGATATTCAGCTTCTCCCCTTCTCTTTCTTCCCTGTAATGACTGCCTCCTCATCTTGGTTGCTAACCTGATGATCTTTGGTCAGTAATCTGCTGGCTAGTTCCAGGACTACCTTCCCTGTATTATACTTTCCTACCTCAATCACTGCTGTCAAGCCCTTAACCTAGAGACCTCCACAACTAAACAGGGTAATCTGTCTTGATGACTTTACTTACTGACTTAATTTATGCACTAGTCAATTCAACTAACATGGTCTGTTGGCTTCTCCTGCCCAAACCTCAACACCCCTCCAACAAAAAAAATAACTTGGGGAAATTACAGGTGTAAGAGAGAATCATAATTTCAGGGGCATGGGAAGACAGAGAGAGAGAGAGAGAGAGAGAGAGAGAGAGAGAGAGAGAGAGAGAGAGAGAGAGAGAGAGAGAGAGAGAGAGAATGTATATATTTCTATGGACAATTTGTACTAACGGTCCATCCTCACTATTTGTTCGTGGATTTCATATTTGCAAATTTCCCTACTTGCTAAAATTTATTTGTAATCCTCCAAATCAGTACTTGCGGCATGCTCACAGTCATTTGTGGTCATGTGTCAAGTGGTGAAAAACGTGAGTTTCCTGATCGGCTGAGGCCAGTATGGCAATACTCTGCCTTCCTGTTCCAGCTCCCATACTGTAAACAACTGTCCCTTTGGCGGTGTATTTAGTGCCAAAGTTTTTGTACTTTTGTGCTTTTTGTTGGTGATTTCACTGTTTAAGATGGCCCCCATGCATAGTGCTGAAGTGCTGTCTCGTGTTCCTAACTGCAGGAAGGCTGTGATCTGCTTACAGTAAAAACCTTTATTCAGGCATGAGGTACAGTGCTATTTATAATTAAATGATAATAAAAAGAGTACATGTCAAAATGTGTGAAACACAACCAAAAGAAAAAAAAAACATTAAAAAGTATAGCTTTGAATACATATACCTAGAAATTAGATTAAAACTAGTATTTATTATTTGAAAGAACTTTAAAACAAAGATATAAATATGGTCTGAATAAGTGGAGACGAATTTTATTTTCTTGAAGAGTAAATTTAATTGTATAAAAATGTCAATTCTCTCATTAATGTAGAAATTTAATGTAACCCCATTCTTATTTTCAGCTAGATGTTTTGATAAACATACTTAAAATTTACATAGAAAATAAATATTACAAATATGTCTCAGACAAATATAAAAAAATAAAATAAGGGGAGACTTTTCCAACCAAATATGAAGAAAAACTACAAGGTCATTGTAATAAAAGTCATGCATTAGCACAAGAACAGACAAATGGACCAATGAATCAAAACAGAGTACTCAGAGATAAATAAATGCATATC
The DNA here is from genome assembly GCF_949774975.1 of Lagenorhynchus albirostris. Lineage (NCBI taxonomy): Eukaryota > Metazoa > Chordata > Mammalia > Artiodactyla > Delphinidae > Lagenorhynchus > Lagenorhynchus albirostris. Next base: position 71,416,651 of record NC_083097.1, read on the forward strand.
TGGGGAGTAAATCAATGATTTAACCTAACATGGAAAGGATGTTTTGTTCTTAACTTGGGTGGGGGATAGTGGCTCATTTTTTGAAACAAAATAAAATTGGATCACAACACATACAAAGTTGGACCTTAATGGATTAAAAATCTATCAAGTTAACAGGAAAAATGTAGGAAAATATTGTGAATGATATGGATAAAGAAATTTTAAACAAAATTTTAAAACAAATTATAAGCCGAATAATTATAAATGGACAAAAGTACGAAATGTGTGATATATTGAGGGAAGATATTTGCAATGTGTAAAAACAATCATTATTCAAAATATTTTAAGAAGTCCTTCAAGCTAACAAGAAAAAAAATAGGAATGTCAATGGAAAAATAAATACAAAGGAAATGAAAAAGCAGTTGGCAGAAGAGGAAATTAAAAAAACACCAACAAACATAGGAAGATGCTCAAATTCATCAGTAACTAGAAATTGAAAATTAAAATAGCAATATGTATCAGGAAGATATGTCTTTAAACTGGCAAAAATTAGAAACTTGGAAAATACCAAATGTTGGTGAGACTATGGGGTTATAGAGACCCTCATGCAGATGAAGGTAGAATATTGTAGTCATTCTGAGGAGCAATCTGGCATTATTTATTCCAGCTTAGTACATTTACACCCTCTGGTCCAGCAAATTCTTACACAGCATTGGGGAAGTTCATCACAGTATTACTTGCTGTATCAGAGTCTTAGAGACAGTCAGCATATCCATCACCGGGAGAGCAGGCATGTTAATTTGGATAAATGCACAACCCAAAGTTCTAGGCAGTAGTTAGAAGCAACAAACTAAATATCCACCTACCCACATAGATGTCTTAAAAAACAGTACTGAGTACGAAAAAAAGGAGGAGGGGAATACATACACAATACCACACACAATTAAAAATGCATACAGACAGAAGGACAATACACACGTGTAATGATGAGAACTGGAGGATTTGATTCATTTAATCCTATGCAACTGACTTACACATAATTAAGTAATTTTTAAAGTTTTATTAGAAACAATGATATCATATAGACCTCCATCCTCCAAAAATATGGCATTTTAGTGAGCCAGATAGTTCTTTATAAAAAGAACGTCTGGTCAGAGAAAATCATTCATTATGTTTCTCACAGATCAGACTCTAACAGAAGTCTTTTCCCCAGATTTGAGGCTCTCACTTTAAACCGAACCTTGATGAATGGGAAACACATATTGTGTAAAGAGCTTGGTGGGAGAGAGGACTGCAAATCACCTAATATGAAGAACAGGGAGGTAAAATGGAACCATTTTACCCAGAAGCACAGAAAGTATACGTATCTCTCTTCAACTAATTTATGAGCTCTCATGTGGAAGAGACACAAGACACTAAATATTGCTTGAGAGTTGAGAGTGGTTAAAAACAATAGGTGGATCCTATAGTCAAGTAGATTTAGGATAAAAACAAAAGGGAAATTTCTCACAGTGAGAAAGTCCCAAATGGGGATAGATATAGGATGGGTTCTTTGCCTGGCATTTTTCACGCAGAAGGTAGACATCGTTTGTCAGGAATAAAGAGATTCCTGTCTTCAAAGTGAGGGCCAAGGGACTGGACTGTAATGCCCCTTCTACTTCCTAAAATTTGGTAAATCTAAAGACTTTAAAAGGCCTAATGCAAAGGAAAATTAAATTTTAAGCAATTTGCTTTCGTTTCTTTTCCTCAAATTTGGATGAAGCAATGACTCTAGTGGCTAAATAAGCCATTGACTTGAAAAAAAAAAAAAAAGCTAAGAATAATTTGAGGATGTTCTTTCTCTCTGGACTATTTGTAATGCCAGTGTGTCATCCTTATTCATAAGTTCCCACTGAAGTTAGTAGAGAGACACTTTGACAGTTCAGGTATTTACTCATACATCCATCTATTCTCATACCTATGATTAGAAGCTTTCCACAGCCATGAGCATGTACCACAGGCATCTCTTTTTCTCCACTGGGCTGGGAAGAACATCCCTAGGGTGTGAAATACACATAGCTGGAAACTTCCCATATCATCATGTGATTCAGATTTCCATAATAAAATTGACGATCAGTCTTAGAGTATGAGTTCCCTCAGAAACTATATCACTGCTAGCATCACTAGCATTTGAAATATTCCAATGGTGTATTAGCACATAATGCCTAAAAGACAAGTTTAATTCATTCTTTCTCCTTCTTTCTAAGTCTTACTCCTACTTTTCTTTCCCTTTCCTCAGTCAAATTCAAACTCCACCTTAAGGTATCTAAGCACTCTTCAAAGCAATTATAACAGGGCTGGAAGGGCAAAAATTTTAAACTTGATTTTCTATATAAAATGAGTCATGGCAAACTTTATATCTCAATTTTGTGCACTCTTTAGAAGATATGCTAATCGATTCTTATTTTATGTTAATGTGATTATATAGTGAAAATATAACTCTAGACTATAGGGATACTTTTTTTTTTTTTTTTTTTGCGGCACGCGGGCCCTTCACTGTTGTGGCCTCTCCCATTGCGGAGCACAGGCTCCAGACGCGCAGGCTCAGCGGCCATGGCTCACGGGCCTAGCCGCTCCACGGCATGTGGGAGCTTCCCGGACCGGGGCACAAACCTGCGTCCCCTGCATCGGCAGGCAGATTCTTAACCACTGCGCCACCAGGGAAGCCCCAGGGATACTTTTCTTTCTTCATTTACTGGTCACTCAAAAACATTCAATCATGCTTAGTTCTTTTTCACTTCAGGTATAACATTCTTACTCACATCACATCACTTTCCATTTTACTAAACTTAATGAAAGGATCAGAAACCTATCTTTTAAGGATTATGAAAAGAACAAAATAATGATATCACTAGAATGAGATTTATGACATTAAATGCCGAAGCTGTGTATACACTGGTGAACTCAGAGCTGTCCCAGGAGGTAAGCAGAAAGCTTTGCTGCTGATCAGGGGTCAGCAGACAATAGGCCTCAGGCAAAATCTGACACACCACCTGTCTTAATAAACAGGTATCACTGGAACACAGTCATACCCATTAATTTACACATTGTCTATGGTTGTCTTCATGCTACAGAGTTGTTGAGTAGTTGTGCCTGAGCCCATATGGTCTGTAAAACCTAAAATATTTAACATCTGAGCCTTGCAGGAAAAACTCTGTTGACCTCTGCCTTAAATATTCTGAAGTCCTAGAGACCCTTAGTTAATCCTCACACGATAACCTTTAATAAACATGGGTAAATAAAAGATGCCACAAAACTGGGTGGAGAGAAGAGATACTACAGCAGGAGAGGGAACTCAGCTAGAAGAAAAGTATTAGTGAGGATTTTATTAATTAATTCATTAGACATATCAAGAACCTAGTAGGTGTTAGTCACCTTGCCAGGCCCTGGGCACACAAATGAGAACAAAGAAGATGTCCTATCCTCCCAGAACCTAGTAGAGAATTCATGTATTAAATCAACTCCAAAATACATATAAAACTGCAGACTGTAGTGAGTACTATTACTTACTGCAGGGTGCTATGAGAAATAAAAGCTTACAAGTTGAAGATGGACACCTGCTTTATTTTTTCTGAATTAATTTCTCCCTTCTGGTAACAGTAATCCTCTTTCTCAGGAGAACTATGTCTCCACCATCTAAACTTGGATTTCTGGAAAGGCTTGCAAGACTACCCTTCCTCTGCCCACAGCGTTGGAAACATGACACCATCTGGGTTAACTGGCATTGCCCACGATCCCAGTTACAGTGATTGGTGCAGGAACAGTTCCATGACTCAAGCCTAACCAATCACAAGTCTTCCTTAGTATTTATTTTTAGGGAAGAAGGGAAATTCTCTTTCTTCTTTCCTCTTTGGTCTTGATGCAGTAGAAATGTCAGCTCAAAGCTCTAGGGGTCTTATTCTCCTTCATGTGAATTTGGAGAGAGACATGGACAGACAGAAACAGAGATATGTATCTAGAGAGAGACAGAGACAAAAAGAGATGGGGGTAAGCTCATGGCGTTTGAGATCCTGGATTCAAATGTCCCTAGAACCAAAGACAAATAAGAACTGATGAGAAAAACGGGTTTTCCACGTAAGATCTCACCGTAAGCTTCCCCAGATGCTCAAAAAAATGGAATAGTTGTTGTTTTTGAGATTGAGGTTACTTTGATATCAGAAAAAGGACAAAGAGCTGCTGAGGGTGTTTGCCATGTGTAATTGGGAACAAGGAGTGTGTGTGTGTGTGTGTGTGTGTGTGTGTGTGTGTGTGTGTGTAGAAGGATAGGTGTGTAGGAGGAGAAAAGAACATGGTTTAATCCAGAAATCTAGAAATCATTCTTTTTACTATTTCTTCCTTCATTTCCAATATTCAATTTATTATAAATCCCATGAATTTAAAATAGTGGTTCTTAAAATGAAGTCCCCTGGCCAGGAACATAAATATCACCTGGAAACTTGTTAGAACTGTAAATTCTCAGGCTTCACTCTAGACCTCCTAAATCAGAAACTGACTTTAGGGTCCAGCAATCTGTAAATCATGCTGAAGCTTGAGAACTCCTGATTTAAACTTTTAAACAACTCTGGAATTTGTTAACTTTTCTCAATCTCCACTGCCATCCACCTAGTTAAAATGCCACCATTCCTAGCCAGGGCTCCTAATCATCTCTCCAAATATAAACACTCCCTCCAACACATTTTCCACAGAGAAAACTGTCTCAGCCACTTCCATTTTAATTAATTATATGAGCATCTGGGCACATGTGAAGACCCATTCAGAAATGCTGTCCCCTATCTCGAAGACAGCCTGAAGCCCTCCAGTGTTTGGAACTGCCTCCAAACACTAGCACAAGTTTCTCAGGATGATTCCCCGGCTTGTGCCCAAAGGAATTCAGAGTCCCACTTCAGCTGCTATTAGTTAGTTTAGCAGGGAGCACACACAAATTCAATCATCCTTGAACAAATATCTATTTAGCACCCACTACATGGCACAGATGGTGTTCAGTCCGGGGAGTCCAGAGGTAATGCAGATCTGGAGCCTGCCTACACAAGTTTCTAGTCTAATCGGAGGAGATGGTAAATTGGGCTAAGAGCTAAGTGGATAAGTGATATGTGGATAAGTGTTCTGAGGGGAACAATCCAGTTGCAGTATGAAGAATAATGGGAGTGCATCTCCATACAGAACAATGAGGAAAGGCCTCAGAAACAAGGAACCAGCCATGTTAGCAGCAAAGAAACAAAAATAGAGAGGGAAACAGGTGCAAATGCCTTGAGGCAGGTAAAATCTTATGCTAATTTGAGAAAACCAGTAAGTCTGGTCAGAAGCGAAGGAAATACGATGAGGCTGGAGAGTGCAGAAGGGTTGAGTGCAGATTGTGAGTCCTAAGTGAGTGAGAGCAGTTTGGATTTTATTCTAAAGGCGACCGCTAAATTACACAAGCCGCTCTTCAAGAGAACAGACACGATGAAGGCAAGACGGTTATGGATGGCCCTGTTGAAATCTGAGCTCTGAACGAAGAAAATTGTTTTATTGGGTCAGTATATCAGTTCATGTATATTAAGAATCAAGGAGGCTTTTGTGGGCTAACCTGGAGAAGTCACCATAATTTCTAGGTTCTATAATAAAACAGCTTCCAAAATCTAAAGGAAAAAAAAAACTTTAGAAACACAATCTATAAAGTTGGGGCTCATCTCAACAGTTCTAAGCATATTTAAAATAAAGTTACTTGATATCAATACTTTCACCTCTGAAGTTAAAAGTTAAACATTTCTTTAAGTGTTTTTTAAACCTATGATCCTCTATCATCCAAAGAGTCAATTACTGATGGTTTTCAATCCCACTTTTGGCTCAGACATCCCAACCACATATTGTTTTAATTTATATTTTATTTTAAGCTTTATTTAGCTCTTCCCTTGTTCTCTTTCATTTATTTAAATATGAATATGTTCAGCAGGCAGGTGATTATATTTGTCAATCCTCCCCCAGTCTTCTAAAATAAATAAATAAATAACTGTGATGAAAAATAAATTGTATAAATTAATTAAATCCAATATTTTCCTCCTACAAAATGCCTTTTTCCAGATTTTCTGCCTACTTTTTGGCTACATTCTTTGCTGCCTGGAAGGGGAACAGAGAGGTGTAAATGATATGCACACCTCATAACTAGTGTAATTAACAGATCCATAGGTTATTGTGCAGCACAAGGTCTCCTGTTTCACTGTAAGGACTGAAGGAACCAGATTAGATACTTAATGACGTGTCAACATATGGGCAGAGCTCCAGCTTCAATTCACTACAACTCACTGGCAAAGTGATCATGGAGTGCCATCTTCTACAAAGAACCACGCTTAATAGCCATTTTCTAACTTGCTTACAGCTATTTTAGCGTAGCATTATTTCTAGCTCAAGGAAACAAGGAAATGTTTTCCAATACAAGAGGAAAAAGAGATATTTTTAACAACCCTGCAAAAAGAAACTTTGCTTTTAAACTTTGTTCTGCTCTCGATGTCAAAGCAGATTGCCCAACTAATTAGGACCTTAAGTTCTCAGTTCAGAGCCCAAAGCTTTCCTGAAGCCTTTGCCCCTTGTTTACAACCAGCCCAAACTATGAAGATATTTCAATTATCAGCTAGGGTAATTGCCAGCTTAATTTTTTTTCTCCTAACCAAACGGTGTCTCCTTAATATCACAGGTAATCAGTAATCCATAGAGGAGAAGATTTTGGGTTGTGTGAGTCATATGCAAGAGTTTGAATTCTGGCTCCTGGGTTAATTTAGGCAAGTTACTTAGCCTTTCTGGGCTGCATTGCCAGATAAAATAAAGTATGTCTAATTAAACGTGAATTTCAAATAATCAATGAATGTGTTTTAGTGTCAGTATATCCCATGCCATACTTGGCCACCCTCAATCTTGCAACCCTACTCCAGACTTTAGTTTTCTTAAGTGTACAGTGAGTGTAATAATGGGGGAGTTGTGAAGATTAACTAAATTAATCCAGTCGAAGCATTTATTATGGTGCCTAGAACATGGTGAGTTCTCACTAATTCTTAGCTGTTGTGTTGCTGTTGTTAATTTTCTCCAAGAAATAAAGGAATGCAACACAAGAATGTCTGGATAGAGTTTCCTACATGCTGGACAAAAGGGGAATTGGATAGGTGAGAGACACCCATGCTACCAACATAGATTTTATTAGATGCAGCCATGTGTCAGGGGCTACATGTTATGATTTAGTCCTATAATCCCATGTGCTCTAGTTGTTTTCAGACCCATTTTACAAAGAAAGAAATTGAGACTCTGAGAAGTTAAGTAACTCCCTATTAAACATGGGTAGTAGCTGGTAAAGCTGGAAGTTCTGTGAGACTGCAACACACAGGTTCTTTTCTCTAGTCTGACCATTGTCCCCCCAAAAAATAAAAATTTGGTGATACCCAATAAAGAAAAAATAATACAGATTCCTTTTCGGTGAATATCAATATGATAAAGATAACTAAAAATAATTTTGTAACACTTTTAAAAGGCACCATCACCCTAATTTGTGACTTATCTCACAATGACCTCATAAACGTGGCATTTCTAGTTATTCTCTTTTCACAAATAAAGCAGTGAAATTCAGGAACTAGACATGTCCCCCACAGCATGCAGCTGTAAGTATAAAGGCCAGGACTCAGATCCAGGTAGATTTTAAATCTTGGGTTTGCCTGGGCTGCCATAACCAATTACTACAGACTAAGAGGCTTAAACAACAGAAATTTATTTTCTCACAGTTCTGGAGGCTGGAAGTCCAAGATCAAGGTAATAGCTAGTTTTGTTTCCTCTGAGGCCTCTTTTCCTTGGCTTGCAGATGGCTGCTAGTTAGCTGTGTCTTCACATGGCATTTTTCTCTGGTCATGTTTAATTAGGGACCCAACCTTAAGATCTCGTTTAACCTTTATCACTTTTTTAAAGACCCTATCTCTAAATACAGTCAAATTTTGGGTTAGGGCTTCAACATATGAATTTGGGGAGAACACAATTCAGTCTGTTAACACCAGGCTCTCTCATCTCTGGTCCTATCAGTATCGTTAGTCATGCCGCTCTTCCAGGATTACTTTAAACGACAACTCTGTTGTTAAAGCTGATGGTGAAAGAAATATGTAAAACGTTATAATGGAACATTTATAAAGATCAATAACAACTCTTTAAGCGCAAGAATTCTTAAAATGCAATACATCATACATACATACTTGGGATTTGGTCTACTGTGATATTTTAACAGGATCTTGGACTAAGAGAATAACAATGAAACTGAGATGACAGTTTGATCATAGCTGATGTAATAATTAACCTCACATGTAAAGACGTATCACGAATTTAAAATCCATTCCATACGTGTATGAAGAAGAGACAATGATGAGGCATGTACTATTTAACTGTAATTCCTCCAAATTTGAAACTTTCTTAAGTGTAGGAAGTGTGGGCAGAGCTCTGTGGGTCAAACCAACCTCCACATATACCTACAAATGCCAGGTTAGACTAATTGCTGCTTACAGTGAATGAGTCAATGGATGATTCATAGAACTACTGCTTACTCCTGGAATCAGGTGGATTCTGTACCACATTCTGATGTGTTTGCACTTAGCAACAGTGCAGACCAAGTAAGGAAAGCTATTATGGTAGCAGCTGGAGGAGAAATCTGTAGGAAAGATGTAAAAATATTCTTTCAACACTTAATGAATGTAGGTAGAGAGTATCTAATATGGATACCACTATAAATGATTAGAGCTTCAACATTGGTTTTTAAAAACACAGTCTGCACAGTGGTATTTTTACAGTCAGTGTCAAGCACAGTCATTTTTAGTTACCCTACCTAGTTAGCTTGCATAACAGTTCAAGATAAATCAAAGTGAACCATCCTGAAGGGAAAAAACAAACACACACAGATTTGCTAATACTATAATCACTGCTTTGGCCAAAGGCTACTTTGCACTGTGTCTACATAACACTTATTCAACAAATATTTATTAAGTGTTGATTATTTGCCAAATATTGTCCTAGGTGCTGGGAATGTATCAATGAATAAAACACAGTCCCAGCATACAGTATGCCTATAGCATCTCCTGGAGAGAAAAGCAATGGTAATACAGGATGCTAAATGCTAAATGACATCAGAACTGTGTGCTCTGGGCTCTGGAGAAGGTGACAGCATCTACACTTGTCTTGGCTGAGGGAAATCAGGATAAGCTTCCCAGAAGAGGTGATATCTAAACTCAAATCAAGGGCCAAGGAAAAGTCAAACAAGGAGTTGGCAAGAGGCGCCTTCTGAGACAAGGGCTAAGTATGTTAGTGTAGGGAAGGTCCGAGTAAGAACAGCATAGGAGGCCATTTATCACGACTAGAAAAAGAGTGGGAAGCAGTGAGTGTTATAAGATGAAGCTGGGAAAGTTCTCAAGAGGATGTGCACACAATGAAGAGGAATTTGGATTTCACACCAGTTCACGCAGGGGGTACCATTCAAAAATGGGTATGGTGGGAGGACCAGATAGGGGCTGATAGAGCAACGAAGACAAAAGATTATGGTAACCTGGATGAAAATATAAAGTGGACCAATTTGACAAGTTTTAAAGAGATAAAATTGACAGAATTAGTGATTGACTGGATGTGGAAAGTGAAGGAGGGAAAGAACTAAATATGTTCCCAATTTTCCAGATTAGGAACCTTGTAAAACATGGTGCCATTAACAACTAAGACTAGGGAGCAGGGTTGGAGAAAAAATGGTCAGTGGTATATGTGGAATATTCTTTCATTTTATTTATTTAAACAGTCTTTACTGAACCCCTCCTTTATGATTGGCATTGTGGATATAGTGTGAGCAATATAGATAAATCCCTTAAGTTCACTTTCTATTGATTTCCATAACTAGGTAGAAAAATCTAGGAGGCAAGTGGCTCACTCAGAGGTTTGGTTGTTATCACTACCTGGGTGATATAAGACTCCATCAGAGAGGATAGGTCATGCACTGAAAATGTTGAGCAGAAGAAGAAAAGAGGCTAAAAATTGTTGAGGGCCACCACATATGACAGATAGATGATAAGAAGCCTTCGGTGAAAAAGAAGTGGCCAGGGATGTAGGAGGAAGATGAGGAGAGAATATTGGCCGCATGACAGACTAGTCATTACCCAGCTGCTTGGATCTGTGTAGAGAGTCAATCCAGGTTACTATGGTGCAAAAGCATGGTGTTTCTCTCTGAATTATCTGGTGCCTATCCACTTTGAAGTAAGCTTGGAAACGAAGTCTACATTTAACATTGGGTGGCAGGAACAGAGATATAAAAAAAAAACAGTCCCTTGAAGAAGTCCTTCTTTTCATAGTCTAGAAAGATGAATGCTTTTTTTTTTCCCAGAAGAAAACTGAACTCCAGTCCCTCACATGATTATATAAGTAATTGCAAGAAGAAGGACATAAAACTGATAATTTCTCTAATATTATATTTTAGGTTTTTTTCTCTTGTTTCTGTCACAAATATTTTTGAATAGAAATTCTTCTAGCCTATTCTAATAATTATGATAATGACAATGACCACCTTTTACTAAATGCTATGTGCTAGACAGTAAGTGTCCTGCATGCACTTACTTAATTCAATCATCACGACAATTTTTTGAGGTTATAGCTTAGGAAACTGAAGTATGGAGAAGTTGAGGATCTTGCCCAAGGTCACATGGCAATTATACTGGTGGAGGTGGGATCTGAACCAAGATATGCCTGATTCCAAGTGGATTTCTTCTGTGACAACACCTCCGTGAAGATGAAAAAGGCTTGGGGTTTGCCTTTCAACAGGGAAGATCTATATTATGTTCAGAGTCAATTTTAATCTGTTATGAAATCAAAGAATATATTGTTACATTTCATTCATTAAAATTACATAATGCCCTCATCTCGATAAACAGATAACCTCCATAAAAGTGAAGACAACTTCACACAGTATTTTTCTCCTATGAATTTTTTAAAGAGCTAATTTATTCATGAGCAAAAATGAATAAAAGCACCTCTTCACCAGTAAGGTCGTGCTGTTAACATGAATCGCTTTTTGCCTGACAGAGCTAAATAGTATGCACTGGGATCATGTTGTCTTTCACATGTAAGTGCCAATCATGGAGGAAAATGTATCTGTTTAAAAAATGGTTTTGGTCACTGGGTGTCAGTTCTTTCTTTGCTTCCCTTAAACCATTTAGATTTCTCCCTCAGAGTCTTAATTATCCTATTCCTCTCTGTGGAGCAAAGAACCCTATAAAACTTCCTCCTAGAAAGCACTAGCTGCTGGCATTTGTTATGGGTTGAATTGTGTCCCCCCCCAAATAAAATATGCTTAAGTCCTAACCTCCACTACCTTATTTGGAAATTTGGTTGATGTCGATGTAAATAGTTAAGTTAAAATGAGGTCATATTGGAGTAGGGTAGGCCCCTACTACAAGATGACTGGTGTCCTTATAAGAAGACAGCCATGTGAAGACACAGGGAGAGTACCATATGAGGAGTCATGTGGAATTATGCATCTACAAGCCAAGGAACGCCAAGATTGTTAGCCAAACACTGGAAACTAAAAGAAAGACATGGGGGCTTCCCCGGTGGCGCAGTGGTTGAGAGTCTGCCTGCCGATGCAGGGGACACGGGTTCGTGCCCCGGTCTGGGAAGATCCCACATGCCGCGGAGCGGCTGGGCCCGTGAGCCATGGCCGCTGAGCCTGCACATCTGGAACCTGTGCTCTGCGGCAGGAGAGGCCACAAGAGTGAGAGGCCTGCGTACCGCAAAAAAAAAAAAAAAAAAAAGGCATGGAACAGATTCTTCCCTGGATACTTCAGAGGGAGCATGGTCCTGCTGACATCTTGATTATGGACTTTTATCCTCCAGAATTGGGAGTTAATAAATTTCTATTGTTTTAACCCACCCAGTTTGTGGTACTTTGTTATGACTGCTCTAGGAAACTAAAATATCTTGTTTTTCTTTTCTTTTTTCTTTACTTTTTATTTTTTTACTCTGTTAACCGTCTCAGTCAACTTTGCAGCATGGAATACTTTGGGAGCTTTTAAAATTAACAGAGTCATAAAAAATGCTGAGGGGTAGAAGGGGCATCTCAGGTCATGTAGTCCAATCTCCTATCGCTGAAGTATTTTTTTCTGGAAGCATTCTTGACAGATGACCGTGTGGTCTCTGCTTAAATTACTGATAACCCAATATGCCAGGATACGCATGATAGGAGACACAGGAAATATAAACCATTCCATGTCTTCATAGAATTTATAATTTACCCTGGAGAAAATATTTATAAGTAAAGAGTTATTAGAAAATCCAAACAGATAGAAATAGGATTTTTGGGGTGTGTGTGTCAAAAAACCCAAATCTGACACATTGGCTTAAGCAAAAAGGAAATTAATTAACTCACATAATAGTTTTAGAAGCAGCTTGATAAAGAATTCTGAATGTATCATCAAAGTGAATCTCTCATGTCTCCTTACTCGAGTTTGGCTCTGACCACAGGCTTGATCTCCTCATGGAAGAAAACAGATAAAACAATGTCAGACATTATCATGCCAAACAAATGAGGAAGGACAAATCTGGGTGCTCATGTCGGTGTAAGGGGAATATTATTGTTCGAGAGGCAGCCAACCAATATCTACTAGACAAAAATTCTGCCATTTCATATAGGTACATTTATGTAGGAGAACAATATTTATTCAACCTGACCTACTGGAGAAAGTTTCATAAGAGAAGAGCATTTTTTCCTAGGTCTGAAATGTTTGAAAAGGTAGAAAAAAGATATACAACTGTATAAAATGACAGAGTATCATAAATGAATGCAAAGACGCTAAATGAGGTTACAGTTTTAGAGGGTGGTAAGCACGTATTAGTAGGAAACAAGAATGGAAAGAGAGGTGAGGGTTGGGTGGTAAAGAGCCAGAAATGCTATTGGAAGCAATGCTGGCTTTACAGTGAGAGCCCTCAAGGGTTGGACCAAGAGTGGCTAAGATTTGCTCTAGAAGAGTGACTTAAGGAGTAGACTAGGAAGGAGAATGATCGAAGATCACAATAATCACCTAAAATAAAATATGAAGACCTGAATTAGGACTAAGAAAGAGCAAATGGAGAACATAGTATCAATTTGGTAATCAGTTGAATTTGGTGGTAGGTGAGGGAGGAGAATGGTGAGAAGTTATCTCTGAAATTTCTTGGGTAATCATTGCAAGAAGACAGTGCCTTTAACCAAGGCAGGAGCTGATTTAAGGAATGAGAAAACAGCAAAGAAGAGATAATGAGTTCAGTTTTGGATATGTTGATTTTATGGAATTAAAATATACTCATGTGAAGATATAAAAAAATGCAGTTAGAAATACATGTTTGAAATTCCTAAGTAAAGAAATTAAAATGTTGAAGTTCTTTCACAGGCCAGCACTTAGTTTGTAGTGAGAGCAATCCAAAAGGCAAACTTTGTATCAATTCTTTATTCTTCCTTTACCACAAACCATAAAAATCCTTCACTGAATTTATTTCACTGAAAATTTTCCCCTGCTCAGTGTGTGTTCTACATTTTTGTCTTTTGTGTCAATCTTTGTTTTTAGACCCCCAAGCTCCTTCGGGTAAGGACTTTGTCATTAATTTAGCACAGCTGAATATATTACATGGTGCCATGTGTATTTATAGAAGTTTGCTAAGTAATGATGATTCAGATTTGGTAATCAGCACTTGCGATGATCATATGGTTATGCAGATCAACACTTACTATGCAAAAATCATTTCCTATAGGGGCAGATGTGCTGGTCTCCCTCTTAGTAAATTTTTAGATCAGTAAATTTCTTGCACTGTGTAAGTCAATTTAGAATTATGCCTTTGATTGTCTTCTTGTTGCCTAAGGGAACTGAGAATGCAGTACCTTTCCATGATGCTAAGCTGCCTGAAAGTAAATAATGCTGATTGCTTTAACAGCAACTAATTCTAATAATTTAAATGATATAAAATGTCTTTTATTGATCTAAGAACATAATGATTTCACTTCTCCAAGTCAAAAATCAGTGGTTAAAACACTTTAAATGTTTAGAATATAGTCATCCAAATGCAGTTCCTACATTAAAGCATACTGAGATTCCACTGGAAATTAGTAATAAGAGTTTTCATCACATTTTTGGGAAGATGGCAAATGCTTCTAGATTTCAGATTAAACATCTCTTTAAAAAGAAGAGAAGGCATGTTTCATAATCTATTTAATTTCTTTTAAAATTCTAGAAACATCTGAACTGTTATTTTAAAAGTATTGGTAAAGATTCTCTATTAATTTACTAATACTCTATTAAATAGTGATCCTATCAACCTAAGATAGGTGGGTACTAATCCAAGTTAGTAAGAAAGGGAAAAAGGAAGAAGGTAGTAAAGGGAAAAAGAAAGAAAAAAGGGAGGGAGAAAGAAGTTTGGAGAATTGAAGTTTTATTTCTACAATATCAGAATTCACCTGTGACGAAGTGAATTATTTTAGAAGGAAGTCTCATGTTGTAAGGCAGTTTTCATGCTTCAATCCTTCAACATGCTGTGAAGTGAAATGTTGCTATAATTTCCTACCTGGCCTCTCAGAAGTCCTTAACCATTCCTCCTTATTTATCATAACCATTAGCACCAACTGATTGAAATCTTAGTGATATCTACTGATTTGAAGTTGATAGACAACTCCAACCCTATTTTTAAAATCTAGCAATTAAGTGACATTATATCACTCATCCCCCAAAACAACCTCAATAACAACATGAATATGTTCAAGTATCCAAATATATTCTGGGGTGAACATAAAAACAAACATCACAACAACACAAAGTTTTAACAGAAATGAGGGCAGTTCCACTGTAATAGCTGCTGCAAGCACCAGACATTATTGGAATCTGTGGTTTTATGATCTTCCCCCTCCCTCCCCACTGTGGGAAATGGTGGGTGGAGAAGAAGGCAGTAAACAAATGCTTGCTTGTATACATGTATGTGTGTATTTAAATTTCTCTTTTTAACCTTTATCTTTGGCATCAACTAGAGTGAAAACTCTAAAACATTTTTTTTTAAAGCTAGAGTAGTTTTCTTCTTTCCTTTGCTGTTATTGATATTGTTTTGTAAAGATTCAAGGAACAGCTTGCTATTTATGTGCTTTTGGAGAGCTTAGTTGGAAAATGTGGGTCTATCCATTCCTGATGGGGATAAATGACTAAAAAGCAATGTGAAAATACAGAATACCTGTTCCCATGTGCCCATGTTATAGAGACTCTAAATTAGATGTACTCAGAAAATGAGGTTTGCTGGCATCCAGTGCCTTTCTTCTCAACTTCCTCCAAATTGATCAGATGGAAGATTATGAAAAAGGGACACATTCAAGATCAAAAGACAAAACCAGACTACATGTGGGTTGTCCCACAGAGTAGAGAGAAATAGTAGAGCTAGACCACAAAACACCAGAAAAGATAGAATGTGATGCCGAAGCAAAGGAAAAGAAATCTGGCAACTTTCTGATTCCCTTCCCCCAACGCCGAGTGTTCCATTCTGTTTATGAGACTATTTCTACAGGATGGGTGAAGAAGTAGGACACATTTCTCATGTGTGTGCAGTTTTCCAAAGGGAACTATGTGGGTAACGTCCTTTGTGCCTGAGCAGATTTAAGTGTGTGAATGTATCAAATGCTTTTTAAATTTCATAAGCATTATAGTAAAAAAGGAGGTTAGTCCCATTCCATTTTTTCTAGTGGCTAGAAGGCTGTCGTACAGCTGGATGGGAAAGAAGACCTTACAGTACTTCAGAAGTGAAAATTCTGAAACACAGTGAGAAAGCAACAATGATTTATTCAAGCTCACATAGATGAACAGCTTTAGGGAACTGTTCAAAAGCCTTATAATGATAGTTGTAAATTTACACAAATCAGCGTCATTCATAACCTGCATTGTTTAAAAAGATATGATCTATAACCTTTAACAGGCTTACTTTGGAACAAACACTCAAAAGCAATATTATATGAAAATGTACTTATTTTGTCAGATTCTCAGAAATGTGAAAATGCAATAGTCATTTGTACCAGTTATCATTCTGGGAATTAGAGGATCTTGCGTTTTGTGCATTGATTATTTGCTCGTTATCATAGAGGAGAGGTGAGAAGAAGTGGAACTGTTCTAATTTAAAAACATCTCTGTATTTATTTTGGTAACTCCCTCAACTTCCATTCATGGTTTATAATTGTTGGGTTAAATGTCCTTGAATTCCTAAGCACAATAAAGCCAGATTTGGTTGTTTATTAGCAATGTTCTTCCCTCACTCAGTCTTCTTCATTACAGATTTCACTAAATAAACATGTCACTCCTCTTTTTCAACTGTGAAACTAAATAGTTAATAAGCAAGCAGATAATCATCTCTGCTTATAATTCTATGCTTCATTTATTAATTATTGATTACTATCCCACACTTATATGGGAATGGTAAGGACTGAGGCAAACTATGAATTAGATTCTCTCTCTAAAGGGGTCAAATAACCTGAACCTCTCAGTGCTTGTTGCTATTCCTCAATGTGGGCTCAGGATTGCTAGATGTCTTGATTTTCAGAGGAGTCATATCTTTTTATTTTGATTAAGTCTCAGAGTATATAAGCAAAATACATACCTGGGATGAACTCCCATTCTATATGCCTTGTACACAGGTGAATCAGCAAACAACAGCTTGTCAAGTTTATAAACTTGGACTCAATGATCACATCAGAATGCCACGTTAGGGAAAGAGGATTTTCTTTATCTATTGAAGAACTCATCCCCTTTTACCCTTGACCCACTCATTCCTGCTGCATACCTTCTTCCCTTCCTGTCTCTTCCCATACCTTCCCTTCCACCCTTTTCAGTTTCTCAACTTATCATTCAACCTTTCTCCTTTTGCTTTCTTACATTCAGCACATATGAACCATAGCTCTACTCAAAAGTCTGTGTCTTATTAGATGTCCTTCTCTCACATCTTATTTTTTTAATCAATTATTCCTCCTTTTTTTCCTGCATCCTCAATCTTTTCTTAACTAATAACTTCTATTTTTTTCAAAAAACATGTTCCTCTACATTGTAACATACACTGAAAGAAACTTCCTCTCACCTTTTCTTTTCCTTGGAGCTCTGATTCTCTCATCACCAAATTTTTTGAAAGCATAGTCCATGTTCACTGCTTTTATCTCCACATTATTCACAAACTTACTCTTCAAATGAAACAAATCCAGCCTTTGAAAATACTCTTCCAAAGGTTTGTCTCTCCTCTCTCTAATTTCTCTGAGTTTTATTTTGCATATGACAGATTAGCCTTCCCAATTCTCCTTGAATCAGTTTCCTGCCTTCAATTTCGGTGACAGTCCACTATCCTCCTACATATATTTAAATTTAATTTGAAAAAAGTTTGGTATAATTTTTATCACATTTAGTGTTTTCAATCGTAAAATTAATACATGTTAATTAAAAGTTGAAAAATGCATGATATCTTTTCAACAAATGGTACTGGGACAACTGAACATCCACATACAAAAAAGTAAAGGTGGGCATGGCAGGGTCAAGACGGCGGTGTGGGAAGGCACAGAGTTCATGTCTCCCCAAAACTAGGGCTCCTGCTGGATGCTGGTGGGGAACCCTGATGTCCAAGGAAAAGGGAAGAAACCCCAAGCGAACAGGTAGGACGTGGGGTGACTGAGCGGGGAGGAGAAGTGGAGGCCAGACAGGACTGGCACCACTGAGGGGTGGCTGAGAGAGGGGAAAGGTTCCCACACCTGGAGGGACCCTCAGGTGCTAGGATGGGGCGGGGAGTAGGCCCAGCGTTTCCCCTGCCCAATTGGCTGGGGAAGTCTGCCTGGCTCTCAGGCTGGGTCCTACGTCCTCAGAGGTCCCCTCTGGGCTGAGTTGGTCCTGGGGGCATAGAAGGAAGGCCAGGAGAGAAGAAGAGAGGCAGGTGGGAGGGGCCCTCCAGGACCAGAGGAGCTGGAAAGGAGCAGAGGGAGGTTACCCTGCCCGCTTGGGCACAGGGAGCCTGATGATCTCCCAGGCTGGTCCCCTGCCCTCTAAAGCCCCCTCCGGGCTGCATCAGCCCTGGGGACATAGGAGGAAGGCTGGGGAGATCAGGAGAGGCAGGTGGGAGCAGCGGACCTCCAGAACAGGAGAAGCAGGAGAGGAGTGGAGGGCGGTTGCCCCTCCCACTCAGGCTCCGGGAGCCTATATAATGACACTACATAATAATCAAGGATCAATCCAAGAAGAAGATATAACAATTATAAATGTTTATGCACCCAACAGAGGAGCACCTCAATACATAAAGCAAATGCTAACAACCATGAAAGGGGAAATCAACAGTAACACAATAACAGTAGGGGACTGTAACACCCCACTTACACTAATGGGCAAGTCATCCAAACAGAAAATAATTAAGTAAACACAAGCTTTAAATGACACAATAGATCAGATAGATTTAATTGATATTTATAAAACATTCCACCCGAAAGTGGCAGAACACACTCTCTTCTCAAGTGCACATGGAACATTCTCCAGGATACATCATATCTTGGGTCACAAATCATGCCTCAGAAAATTTAAGAAAACTGAAATTGTATCAAGCATCTTTTCTGACCACAATGCTATGAGAGTGGAAATCAGTTACAGGAAAAAAACTGTAAAAACCACAAATACATGGAGGCTACACAGTGCATTACTAAATAAGCAAGAGATCACTGAAGAAATCAAAGAAGAAATAAAAAAATACATAGAAACAAATGACAATGAAAACACGATGACCCAAAACCAATGGGACGCAGCAAAAGCAGTTCTAAGAGGGAAGTTTATAGCAATTCAATCTCACCTCAAGAAACAAGCAAAATCTCAAACAAACAACTTAACCCTATACATAAAGCAACTAGAGAAATAAGAAAAAAGAAAACCCAAAGTCAGTACAAGGAAAGAAATCATAAAGATCAGAGCGGAAATAAATGAAATAGAAATGAAGAAAACAATAGCAAAGGCAATAAAACTAAAAGCTGGTTCTTTGAGAAGATAAAGAAAATTGATAAACCCTTAGCCAGACTCATCAAGAAAAAAAGGGAGAGGACCCAAAACAATAAAATTAGGAATAAAAAAGGAGAAATCACAATGGACACTGCACAAATAAAAAGGATTATAAGAGACTATTACAAACAACTGTATGCCAATAAAATGGACAACCATGAAGAAATGGACAAATTCTTGCAAAGGTACAATTTTCCAAGACTGAACCAGGAAGAATTAGAAAATATAAACAGACCTATCACAAGTAATAAAATTGAAACTATAATTTAAAATCTTCCAATAAACAAAACTCCAGGACCAGATGGCTTCACAGGTGACTTCTATCAAACAATTAGAGAAGAGCTAACACCAATCCTTCTCAAACTCTTCCAAAAAATTGCAGAGGTAGGAACTCTCCCAAATTCATTCTACAAAGCCACCATCACCCTGATACCAAAACCGGAAAAAGATATCACAAAAAAAGAAAATTATAGACTAATATCACTAATGAACATAGATGCAAAAATCCTCAACAAAACACTAGAAAACAGAATCCAACAACATATTAACAGAATCATACACCATGATCAAGTGGGCTTTATCCCAGGGATGCAAGGATTCTTCAATATATGCAAGTCAATCAATGTGACACACCATATTAACAAATTAAGGAATAAAAACCATATGAGTATCTCAATAGATGCAGAAAAAGCTTCTGACAAAATTCAACACCCATTTATGATAAAAGCTCCCCAGAAAATGGGGCATAGAGGGAACCTACCTAAACATAATAAAGGTCATATATGACAAACCCACAGTAAACATCATACTCATTGGTGAAAAACTGAAAGCATCTCCACTAAGATCAGGAAAAAGACAAGGATGTCCACTCTCACCACCCTTACTCAACATAGTTTTGGAAGTCCTAGCCGTGGCAATCAGAGAATAAAAAGAAATAAAAGGAATCCAAATTGGAAAAGAAGAAGTAAAACTGTCACTGCTTGCAGATGACATGATACTATAGATAGAAAATCCTAAAGATGACACCAGAAAACTACTAGAACTAACCAATGAATTTGGTAAGGTTGCAGGATACAAAATTAATGCACAGAAATCTCTGGTATTCCTACACACGAACAACAAAAAATCAGAAAGAGAGATTAAGGAAACAATCCCATTTACCACTGCAACAAAAAGAATAAAATACCTAAGAATAAAACTACCTAAGGAGGTGAAAGACTTGTACTCAGAAAACTGAAACACTGATGAAAGATATCAAAGATGACATAAACAGATGGACAAATATACCATGTTCTTGGATTGGAAGAATCAATATTATGAAAGTGAGTATACTACCCAAAGCAATCTACAGATTCAATGCAATCTCTATCAATCTACCAATGGCATTCTTCACAGAATTAGAACAAAAAATTTTACAATCCTTATGGAAACACAAAAGACCCTGAACAGCCAAAGCAATCTTGAGAAAGAAAAACGGAGCTCGAGGAATCAGGCTCCCCAACTTCAAACTATACTACAAAGCTACAGTAATCGATACAGTATGATACTGGCACAAAACCAGAAATATAGGTCAATGCCACAGAATAGAAAGCCCAGAGATAAACCCAAACACATATGGTCACCTAATTTATGACAAAGAAGGCAAGAATGTACAATGGAGAAAAGACAGCCTCTCCAATAAATGGTGCTGGGAAAACTGGACAGCTACAGGTAAAAGAATGAAATTAGAACACTACGTAACACCATACACAAAAATAAGCTCAAAATGGATTAAAGACCTAAATGTAAGACCAGACACTATAAAACTCTTGAGGAAAACATAGGAAAAACACTCTTTGACATAAACCGCTGCAAGATCTTTTTTGACCCACCTCCTAGAGCAATAGAAATAAAAACAAACAAACAAAAAAAAAATGGGACCTAATTAAACTTCAAAGCTTTCGCACAGCAAAGGAAACCATAAACAAGATGAAAAGACAACCCTCAGAATGGGAGAAAATATTTGCAAATGAAACAACAAAGGATTGATCTCCAAAATATACAGTTCATCGAGCTCAATATCAAAAAAAATAAACAATTCAATTAAAAAATGGGCAGAAGACCTAAATAGACATTTCACCAAAGAAGACATACAGATGGCCAACAAACACATGAAAAGATGTTCAACATCACTAATTATTAGAGAAATGCAAATCAAAGCTACAATGAGATATCACCTCACACCAGTCAGAATGGCCATTATCAAAAAATGCAGAAACAATAAATGCTGGAAAGGGAGTGGTGAAAAAGGAACTCTCCTGCACTGTTCGTGGGAATGTAAATTGATACAACCACTATGGAAAACAGTATGCAGGTTCTTTAAAAAACTAAAAATAGAACTACCATATGACTCAGCAAACCCACTACTGGGCATATACCCTGAGAAAAGCATAATTCAAAAAGAGACATGTACCACAATGTTCACTGCAGCACTATTTACAATAGCCAGTACATGGAAGCAACCTAAATGTCCACAGACAGATGAATGGATAAAGAAGATATGGAACATATATACAATGGAATATTACTCAGCCATAAAAAGAAATGAAATTGAGTTATTGCTAGTGAGGTGGATGGACCTAGGGTCTGTTATACAGAGTGAAGTAAGTCAGAAAGGGAAAACAAATACTGTCTGCTAACATATATATATGGAATCTAAAAAAAAAAAATGGTAGTGATGAACCTAGTGGCAGGGCAGGAATAAAGACATAGACATAGAGAATGGACTTGAGGACACAGGGCAGGGGGAGGGGGAAGCGGGAGTGAAGTGAGAGTAGCATCAACATATATACACTACTGAATGTAAAACAGTTAGCTAGTGGGAAGCAGCAGCACAGCACAGGGAGATCAGCTCGCTGCTTTGCGATGACCTAGAGATGTGGGATAGGGAGGGTGGGAGGGAGGCTCAAGAGGGAGGGGATATGGGCATATATGTATGCATATGGCTGATTCACTCTGTTGTACAACAGAAACTAACACAGTATTGTGAAGCAATTATACTGCAATAAAGATCTATTAAAAAAAAAAGAGTAAAGGTGGACAACTATATCACGCCATAGAAAAAAATTAAGTGAAAATTTATAGTAGGCTTAAAAGTAAGAACTAAAACTATAAAACTTTATAAGAAAGCATAGGTATAAATCTTCATGATCTTGTATTAGCCAATGGTTTCTTGCATGACACCAGAAGTAGAAGTGACAAAAAAGAAATAGAGTTCATCAAAATTAAAAACTTTTGTGCTTCAAAGGATACCACCAAAAAGAGAAAAGAAACAAAACAACACAAAAATGCCCAAAGAATCTGAGAAAATATTTTAAAATCATGTACCTATCTGATAAAGGACTTGTATCCAGAATATATAAAGAACACTTACAACTCAACAATAAAAACACAAATCACTAAAATTTAAAGTAAGCAATGAATTTGAATAGACATGTCTCCAAAGAAGATAGTCAACTGGTCATAAGCAAATGCTAGTTATTAGGAAAACTCAAATCAAACCACAATTGAGATACCACTATACACCCATAAGGATAGCTAAAGTAAAAAAAAAAAGACAAGCAAAAACAAGTTTTAGTAAGGATGTGAAAAAAGTGGAATCTTCATACATTGCTGGTGAGATGATAAAATGGTGCAGCCACTTTGAAAAACAGTTTAGCAGTTGTTTAAAATGTTAAACATTGAGTTACCACGTAATCAAGCAATTCTACTCCTACTTATATACCCAAGAGAAATAAAAATATATGTTTACACAAAAACTCATACACAAATGTTCATAGCAACATTATTCTTAAGCTAAAAAGTGGAAACAACCCAACTGATTAATGGATAAAAATGTGATATATTCATACAATGGAATATTATTATCCATCAATAAAAATGAAGGAAGTACTGATATATGCTGTGTCATGGAGGAATTTTGAAAATGTTACACTAAGTTAAACCAGTCAGAAAAGACCATATATTGTACAATTCCATTTATATAAAATGTCCAGAAGAGGTAAATTCATCATTGTTCCACTTTGAATAGGATTGGGGATTAGTATCAAAAGTTCCCAGGTGATAGGAGGAGTAGGGATTAGGAAGTCACTGCTAATCTGATTTGTTTTGGAGTGCTGACAATGTTCTAAAATTAGATATCGGTGATGGTGTACAATGCTGTGAATATACTAAAAATCACTGAACTGTATACTTTAGAAGGGAGAATTTGTTGGTATATGAATGTATCTCAATAAAGCTATTAGAAAAACATATATGAGAATGCAAAGAAGAAAATAAAAATCACTTGTGAACTCAGCAACCAAAGATGATCACTCTGAATTTAGAAAGAGCACAGATTTTAGCGTTACCCAGACCTGCATTCAAATCCTTTTTCAATTACATTTACTAAAGTATTTGTGGCTAAATGATTTAACTTCTCTGACTTACTTTTTTTTTTCATCTGAAAATGGATGTACTAAGAAAGATACGATAAACTGATGTTACAAATAAACTCTGAAATTTAATATATCAAATATAGCAGGTTTTTTTTTTGTTTTCTTTTCCCCCCCCAGGCTCATATAATAGTTCAGGAAGTTTGGGTTCACGTTGGTGGCAGCTCTCTTCTCAGTGCTTTGGGGACCCATGTTCTTTCAAGATTTTGACTTTGCTGTCTCCTAGGGCAGGGGTTGATAAAGTTTTTCTGTAAAGGGCCACATAGTAAATATTTTAGGCTTTGCATGCCATAGGTCTCTGTTACAATTAAACTCCACTACTATAGCACAAAGCAGCCACAAACAATATGTAAATGAATGGGTGTGGCTGCATTTCAATAAAACTGTACACAACAGGCAGCATGGCAGATCTGGTCTATGGACCACAGTTTGCCAACCCAAGCACTAGAGTCTTGTAGTCCATCACATCCAGCTAGCAAAACAAGAAAGAAGGTGAGGAGAATGTATACAGTCGGCCCTCCTTATCTGTACGTTCTGAATTCATGGATTCAACCAACCCTGGGTTAAAAATATTTGAGAAAAAATTTCCCCTATTAAAGACCTAAATGTAAGACTGGAAACCATAAAACTCCTAGAAGAAAACACAGGCATAACACTCTGACATAAATCATAGCAATATTTTTTTTTGGATCTGTCTCCTAAAGCAAAGGAAATAAAAGCAAAAATAAACAAATGGGGGCTTCCCGGGTGGTGCAGTGGTTGAGAGTCCGCCTGCCGATGCAGGGTACATGGGCTCGTGCCCCGGTCCTGGAAGATCCCACATGCGGCTGGGCCCGTGAGCCATGGTCGCTGAGCCTGCGCGTCCGTAGCCTGTGCTCCGCAACGGGAGAGGCCACAACAGTGAGAAGCTCGCGTACCACAAAAAAACAAACAAACAAACAAAAAACCCCACAAATAACAAGTGTTGGCACGGATGTGGAGGACCTTATTTATAACCTTAATTACACCATTCAGTTACTCGTAAGTGTTAACACCATGGACTTGTTTTATTTCTTTGAATGTCCCATGAATATCAGCATTGCCTTGATCCCAAGAGACATTCAACAATCATCTACTTTATGAATTTTTGAAAGCAAAGCATTTGATAAGAAACTACTGGTCTTCAAAAAAATATATAAAAACCTCTAAATAATAAAAGAAAGTTTGAGGAAATTAGGTCGAAGAGGGAAATAAGAAAATAAGCACGTAGGGCAAGGTTGAGTTCATTAGTATTCTTCTTTATGAGTCATACCAACAATGTTTAGCTTATATAAGAAATATGTACAACATCTCAATGTTGGCTGTTGAAGGTGAAAAATCTGTTTTGTGTTTTAAAGTAAGCAAAAAGTTCCTTTAAATAACAAGGCACTGAGGAAGCTCAGCATCTTCTTGTTTTTAACCCAAGAACAATCTGCTTTCATATATACACCACACACAATACCAATTCTTCATCAAGCTTTTCTCTAAAAAAATTGCACAGAAGGCTAAGTAGTGTTAGGTTTATTCCTTTTAACTTCTACTGTATGATAATCTGAAAGAGAATTATTAAAATTCAGAGTTGAAAGAAAACATGGTGATCGTTCAATATCCTTTTATAGATAAGAAAATATTAATTTTTGGAATAATTATATGATTCAGATTATGCTGCTAATTAGTACCCAAACGGAGAACAGAAGTCAGGTCTCCTGTCAAATGCTCCTTCTCCTTCCCCATACATTCCTGCAGTCAATCTGGAGATAACAAAGAGGAAATCCATGGATGATCTCTGGGAATGAGAGCTCTGTATGGAAGCCCTCCCACACCTACACAGTAGTTGTGGAGTGCCCATCTTGCAGAGTTCATGTTCCTGCACATGAAACATTAATATTACTTCAAATGTTGCTTGCAAAGTGAATAAAAAATCTGTGAATATATTAAGGTTGGCATTAAATTCTTATAGATAGCCAATTCAGGAAAAAAAATTGGAAAAAGGATTAAAATCTTTCTTTTCATCATACCCTATATATGTTTCTTAAATTTCACTGTGCATATAAATCACTCGGGGAATTTTGTTAATGGAGACTGCGATTCAGTAGATCCAGGGCAGGGTCTAGGTGTTGGCATTTCTAACAAGCTCCTAGGTGATGCTGTCCTATGGTCCATGGACACACGTTGAATAGCAAGCATGTAATCTCAAGATTATAATCTCTCTGGTGTTTGGGGAGTATTCAGCCAGATCCATAGGTACCACAACCTCCTCTCAAGGACCATAGTGCTTTTTATCTCCAGCACTGCTTTTGCCCATAGCTCTATTCACTTTAATATATACAGTTTCTTCCTCAAAATCTTTTTGAGGGGAAGGATCATGTCTCATATTTCCTTGACTCTCCAGTGTCTGACAAATGTTGCTCCCTTAGACTTGTTTATGATTGATTATAATGTTAAGGGAAAAAAAAATATTTGGAAGAAAACCTGTACTCAAAGAAGGAAGTACTTTTTAAACACTGGTTCTTGGCCATAATTTGAATCATTTTGTAAGCTAGCCATGTTATAGCTGCTACGACATTAGAATCATGTCATATTGTAAAATATGTAAGTTGGCTCATCACATGCATTAATTTATGGCATAATAGTGCTTTACTTATTTTGAAAGAGAAATACTTAGTAATTCCATTTACAATTTCATTCCTATCTAAAACTGGAAAGAGTAGATCATGATTGACTACGTGCAAAAAACGTTTTGCATATGATATTGTTAGGGGAAAAAAACAACTAAAAGTCAATCCACTTCAAATAATTAACCATATTTTAGAAACTTATACTGAAAGGTGATAACATATATTTTAAAATAATTTAATCTATCAATTATTAATAAATCAATATCCATGGATAATATACACTAATTTTAGAATAAACAAGGAGTTTCTTTTAGGAAGGAGGCAGATTTTTCCGGTGAAATTATTTAAGGCAGTTAGAACACCTTCATATTTCTCTGATATGGCCTGCTATAGAGATAAACTTGAAAAAAATACGTTAGTGATTCATCAAGTTTCCCCAAGCCTCTCTTCTGTTTCTGATATCCAAATATTCTCTTTTGGAACGCATAAAATATCCTGTCCTTGGACATTTTCTTTTTTGCAATTGGTAAATGGTCTAATTCTTCCATGTGCCGATCTGTAAGTGTCTTTGATTATGATTCTAATAATTCTTCCTATAACTTTCAATTATGGTGTTTTTGCTTGAAATATTTGATATTCCCAACTCAAAAATATATTAACTGCAAGGAAATTTATTAGCATACGTAACTGGAGCTAGAGTGTGCTCCAGCTACCATATGACAGGTGTTCAAAGACACTATCAAAAACACATGGTTTTTTGGTTTCTCAACCTGCCTTCCATACCCTAGGTCTTAACCAAAGTCTGGCTCCCTTAGAGTTGCAGGGTGGTTTCCAAAGGTATTTGAGGATTATTTATTGAATTCCATAAAAAGAGAGAATAAGAACATGTGAAAGGGAAAACTCTATTCCTCTCAAAACCTAGGACAGAAATCATTCTCTTCTATTGAAGATATAACTTAAATCAAAGGCTCATTCTGATTCAACAATAGCTAAAAAGGAGATGCCAGACACTTGGACAGTCTGATTAGAATCCCCTCTGGAGATAAGGATTTGTGTAGGTGTCTGAAACAAAAATCAGAGCTCAGTTTCAAAGGAGGAAGGCAATATAAGATTATTCCAAGGCACAGTGATTTCAAAAAATCTAGTAACTTTTATAAGATTCAGGTTCATATATCAATACCTTTGTCCTGCCTTTGGCTTGCGCTGTTTTCTGAAAGTCAGTTAAATGTAGTCAATAAAGAAATGATGAATAGGAAATAGATGTCAAATTAGGGACTAATTTTGCAGGTGATCATTCCATTAACACATATTTTTGTGTTATAAGAGCTTTGCTACCTTACCAATCTCCCAACAGGAAATCTACTTATTTATTGAGAACCTCCTACATTTCACATATACTTCATGTTTGTGATGTACTCATTCCAAAGGAAAATATACAAGCAATATTTATGTGTATCAACAAAGAATGTAGAAATTGACAATCCAAGGTACCAATCTACATTTGAGTTATAAAAATGATGTCAAAAAGAACCCCAATTTTTCCATACATAGGAATGGAATGAATCAGCGGCACTCTCTAGGACAGGAGAATATCGAGCATCAACAAAGGATGCAAGGTCACTGGAAAAAGCTGCGTCCTTGGTATTTTTCACTGGCACAGGAAATGACATGTATAATGATACTTAGTGACAAAATTTACTCAGTTTATAAGGGAAGTATATCATACCTGTCTCTTATTTGGGTGACCTTCCTAATTTTTTCTGAGTCCTAATTTGATATGCAGCATTTGTGAACACTTGTAAAAATGAGTCATGTTCTAACAGATTTCTTTCGTATCTTGTGGTTGGAGAGCTATGTTGAATTGATGGACAAAGATAGTGGGAAAAAATTGGCTTTTTTTCCCATATACATCAAGGTCTGAATCTGTGAAAGGAGATGACCCTCAGAAATGATATACTATTTTTCAAGGGTGACTATCAGAAAGGTGAATGTCAGTGGTGACAGTTACATGGCAGGAACATCAACGAGCAGCATCAATGCCTTTGTCCTTGATCATAAACTAACATGCACTGGGTAAAGACTAAGGAATGCTAGATGCTGACAACTAACTTTACATATAACTGAAGAGAGTATAAATGAAGGTCAAAATGTTATATCAAAAGAAAAGAATCTCCACAGCCTGGTGCCTAAGGCAACAAGTACTGAAGCTCAGAAAAAAAGATTTCTGGAAATACTCCACTAGCATGCCTAGCAACATGTTCTGCCTTTGTTTTGACAGTTTCTTTGTTTACTTTATCCTTTAGCTTTTTATGCACAGAACCACACAGGGTG
Source organism: Lagenorhynchus albirostris (assembly GCF_949774975.1). NCBI lineage: Eukaryota > Metazoa > Chordata > Mammalia > Artiodactyla > Delphinidae > Lagenorhynchus > Lagenorhynchus albirostris. The sequence continues at coordinate 71,445,142 of NC_083097.1, forward strand.
TGTGGCCTTCAGAAAGAGACTGATGGGGGATGGGGGTGAGATGTAACAACTAGTTAGTGAAAAGACTGATCTGGTCCCTTGGTACCAGGAGTCAGGCTGAACTGCGAGAAACAACTAAAGTTGACTCTAAGATTTTTGTGATGCTATGGGGAAGGATAAATATGCTCCTCTCTCATCTTCCACGGTTACCTTTTCCCTCTTGAGCATTATCAAGGGAAGCTGAGCACAAGATAGAAAAGCCAGTAGGGTGGCTGTTCTTATTTTATTCTTATCTGAGCGTCTTTTCTCAGTAGCCTCAGTTGGAATCATAGTGTCCCTGGCATACTTAATTTTAAGGAAAAAAAAATTTCCAGATAAAGAGAATGAAACTAGGGTACAAAAGTTTGGAGGGAACTAAAGTACAGGTTAAGAGGGAAACGGAATATAGTTTACTCTGCCTGTGTTGGGATACTTCCATGTAACAGGTAAAGTAGAAAATGATTTTTGGAGCACCTCTCCAGTAATATGCTTTGGGAAACTTTCTCCTAATTCTTTGGCACTAGTTAGTTTTCCTGATAACTACTTACACATTTCTGCTTATCTCAGCCACTGTCTTCCTGACAAAAAGTTCAGTCTATAATGTGTGAAGTTTAATATATAATAATAAGAGCACTTGAATTTGTTATAAGCGTGCTAATTTCCAGAGACTATGTAAAGTGTTTTACATTATTAACTCATTCAATCCTTACAACAACACTTTGGAATAAGTAGCACCATTTTAGAGAGGAGAAAACCATGGCACAGAGACACTGAGAAACATGCTTAAATAACAAAGCATTAAGTGGCAGAGTTGAGAGTCCAACCCAGATAAACTGGCTTCAAAGGTGATCCTAGTAGCCACCACGATACAGAACCCAAGGCCCTTTCTGTATAATATTTGCCAGTGAAAAATTTCCTAATTTTAAATATTTTTGTCACATGTGTTCCTTCTAAAATATAGGTTATTTTATTCTATTCTTCATTTTGATTTTTGCATGATTCTAAAAAATAAGACAACCCATTGCTCAGTTTCTTCAAGGTTCCAAGAGATTGTAGGCTAGAAAGCTACAATTATTGCACAATTATCAATTTAAATTGAGGAAGTTTTTGTACTTGCCACAAATATCAATTAGATTATTAACTTTTTTTACAATTTAGTACATTAAAAAATACAAAACAAAAATCTAAGTTGAAGGAGAAGAAGAGATACCTGGTGGCCTAATTCCAGGTATATGTTCTTAGATAAATCCTGAGGGGTTCCAGTTCCACCATTTGTAAATACTGGAATACCTAATATTTAAAGAAGCTTCCAGAACTAAAATTTGATGAATTTGTACAGCACTGGAACTGTTTTTTGGTTTTTTTTTTTAGCAAAAATACCTTCCTTATTCAGGACATTTAAAACTAGACTGGACAATATATAACACAGAATTTTTCTGTTGAGAAAAAAAACCCTATTAAGTTGTTTCAAAACATTTCTCTACTTCTGAGGATACTATATAATATTCTTTTATATCTTTGGAAAGTGAACAATTTCTCTAAGAAATCCTGATTTCTTGATACTCTGTTAAATATTTTTAAAAGCAAATTATTATTGGAAGGAAAATAAATAACAACTTTTTTTCAGCAGGCCAAAGAAGCCACAATCATGCTAGGGTTTATGATGACATAAACTTTTCCTAGACACTAAAGCAAGACATTGCTCCTAGCACTCTACCATCTGCTGCAGATATTTTAAAATTCTAAAGCATTGACAATGATGCAATTTGCTACATTTTGAGCTGCATTTTACAACTCTCTCTTTGCTGAATTACTATTGATGACATTAAAACCCTTTACAAATCAAGACAACACATTTGCTTGCTATTGCCACCAAAGAGCTGTCAGCTACTCTCTTTCTCTGGGAGTTTACCTGCCACCTCCTTCATGGTCAGCAATGTTTAAACCCTTTTAGAGAATGAGAAACAGAACACATTATTTTCTACATTACTCATTGCTCATAAGAAAAAGTACAAAAGGAGAGGACATTAACTTGAAGAAGGAATAAACTGTGAAGCAAAGTGGACAGTTTATATTTTTTCATCTTCTCATAGACAAAGGGGAGCACTCTAGCTTTCTAGAAACAAAGGACCAGGAACTACTAAAATAAGGTATACAACACTGGAGGACCACGCACAGATGTAAAACTTAGAGAATTACTCAGAGAAAATAAGTTGCCTGAAAGAAGAAAAAAATGGCAAGAGTTAAAATGTAAATGTTTGATCAAGATTAGCTTCCTTTTTCTCTTGAGAGTTGAACAAGTAGGATAGCTTCACAGATAGGTAGGTTTTACCAACTCCAATTTCAAATTATTTTCAGTCAGTGACAGTGTGATGCTGGACTCTCTGCAAAAATGCTCACTTATAGGGATAGGAAGAATAAATCGCCGACAATTATGAAAGTTTCGGCTCAACACCTGATGACTGTGGTCACCAGTTTTAAACTTTAGAAATTATTAGTGGCTGTTACTTTCTAAAAGTAACTAAGATATTACAACACTTGCCCTGGTAAAACGACACCTGTCAAAAAAATAACAGGATAAAATATGTCTTCATTCATTTTAAAGGACATATAAGATATTTTCATCTAACTGAAAACAATCATTTTTGGCATTCTTGGTTAGCTTCCTAGCCTTTTCTTTCCCTTAACACTAGACTCTTTAAAAAATATCTTCTTCTTACACACAAATTCCTCATGTTTCTATTACGTTTCATTACTGAAATAATTTTAACTATTGTTATACCCGTTATAAAACCTACATCTACAATAGTCCTGGATTAGTATCAATAGATATTTAATTATTTATTGCACAGAAATATATTTGAATTTTAATCTTAATAATAATTTACAAATACTTGTCTAATTCCCTTTTAATATTTTTGTGAACAAAACATTACTTCACAGAAAAGGTAAGATACATAGAAAAATAACTTCTTTTATGTTTCAGGATAAGGAAAAAAACCCAGCTTATACCACCTAACACCCTTACTTCAATGTTCTACTGCACAAAATGAGGGAAAGGTAAGTCACTTCACAAACAACCCTGAGGGCTGAGTCACCACACTTGGAAGTGGCAAACTGTCATCTTATTTTTATTACTGAACACTTAGTGAAAGTGAAAGAGAGGCGAGGTTATAATCAGGTGGCCAGGCTGGATGTGAATGATTCACTTGGAGAAAAGGCACAGACGCAGTTTGTCACAAGAGCAAGAATTTGAAAGAGACTCTATCATATGATCCCACACAAGTCCTCACCCAAACAATTATCCTTTCCCCAGAGACCTTCTTGCTCATATAACAACAGTAGGAATGATAACAGCAATAATATCCACTGTGTATCCATTAAATGCTAGTTTCTAAGATGAACACTTTACATATATTATTTCTAGACACTAAACCAGTCCTACAAAGTGGACAGTATTACTTTTGCTCATAAATGAGAAAAGCAAAGCTCAGAGAGGCCAAGGCTTGTCTGTGGTTCTAATACTAAGAAGGGAATTATCTATGCTTGACCTCAAAACTGTCTAATATCAAAGCCCACACTCTACTCAACGTTCTTTGCTGCTACATATCTGGTTGCATACAAAGTTGTTTCTGGGAAGAGTAGACTGAAAAAGAAGGACCCACAAATTGAAAATTCAGTCTTTAAAACTCAGTTATTTATTCACTTACCCAGAAAAGAAAAAAAGTGGGAAACAAGCACAATAGATAATATGAAATATAAATTTAGTACACAAATAGACTCACTAAATTACAAATTTCTATGTCATATTACATCTGACAGCACTTATTGTTAATGTATCACCTAAGACACTGGATAGTCTTAATGAATAAAATGAATCCTTTCTCTCCCTTTGACTTCCTCACTTTGTAAATGCTGAGTCAGGCAGGAAGTGGACTTATTCCAGTTTTTTGATCAGTGTCTTGGTTAGAACCAAAAGACAGACACAGAAACAGGCACACATGCGTGTGCCCACGCGGGCGCATGCGCGCGCCGCGCGCGCACACACACACACACACACACACACACACACACACAGAATCCTGAGGGTAAGATCAAAGCTTAGTTAGAAGGAGTGAAATGGGGTAGGTCTTTCCAACCTCCCTAGAATCTATAATTCTAATTTATTATCCCTGACTTGTCCCTGACCAAACAGGAGAAGCCAGTCTCTGACCCTTGGGATTCTTTCTCTTTAGTCCTGATGTGCAGAAGGAAATGCTTCTAGCTTCTCATAACTTGTCATATGCAATGCGTTAGTAATAATACCTATGCAATCACTGCTAGTTTAAAATGTGGTCCTGGGTATTTTCATCCATATACAATTATAATTTTAAATGCTTCTAAAAGTTTTATTGAGCTATGATTTCCAGCTTATAATCAATGAAGGCAAAATTTGAACTTCAAGAAATATTTCAATTACTTGGAAAATTCATGAACTCCCTAGAAACATTATCATAGAGTGACAATCTGAGGGGGAATCCTACAACTTAATAGAATAAACGGTCCCTAATTATAAACAGAAAGACACTCTCCCCTTAAGCAGTGCATGTTGAAATGAAGTCCCCTTTCTCTACAAATTAATGCTTGATAACTAGGAAAGGGGCATTTTAAGTTAGACAATCCTTTACCTTTCATTCTGTTTTATTTTAACCTTATTTTTCTTTGTAATTATACTATAAACAGTTCATCAAGGAAATTTGTTAATATGCTGCAGATGGTGAAGAGACTGTACAGTGTTTTATTCGTCAGCATTTTGGTCACTTGCCTCATTGAAATAGGTCCCAGGTTACAATTAAGAAAAGGTACTTGTTTTCTATTGTTCTCAAAATAAAAAGTATCATTTCTCAGTTAGAACAAAGCACCAAGAACCCAGAATATGGGTTCTCTTTATGACTTTCCTTAAAATTGTATTTGACTGCATCAAAGTTATTAACTTTTTAAGTGTTTAAGAATATTAAAAAGGAAGATACTGTTACCTTCCTAGAAAATTGTATAAAGCTTAATGGATTAATATTTACAAAACAATTTGAACATCTTGAAGTTTCATAGAGCTTCTAAATCTTAAAATAATATATTATTTCAATATCTACTTTTTAATCTTGTTGTCTTATTTAAAATTAATGTGTTTTCTCCAAAATATAAGTAAAAACCACCAGAGTAAGCTAAGTAACAGATTTCAGCATTGTCAGTAAGGCAGTTTTCCTATGCCTTGCCAATATCTTTGTAAGTCTCCTTGTTAATCATTTTACTTTATTATTTATTCCATATATATTTCCATGAAGAGTTCTTAACTTGATGAAAATCTGATTTCTTGATCCACAATCAAATCTTACTATGGCCAGCTGCTATGTCTTCATAACTGTGAAAATATTACATCTCTTTGCAAGTTGGCTCTAATACAAGGAAGGTTACTAAACTAACCCAATTAAATTGAGCATATCTGCAAGTTTAGATGATTATTGCTGTTGTCTGTGAGGGCTGGGATCCAAAGTGATGGATTGCTGGCTACCCTAGTGATTTCTAGAGGGGAAAAATATCCCATCCTGGATTAGCTTGAATTGGCTTACATAAAGGTTTTATGATGCAAATTGGAGATATTGGACTTAGTAACAACCTACACTATCTGTTATATTCTCCTGTCTCATAGTCACAGGAAGCTTTCTTGAGTATGACGCTCTATCCTCATTAATAAGCTCTGTGTTGTACATCTTTGTCTGATATGAAGCTGCCATACTTTGTCACCAATTATAGACTCTGAAAAGACCCATCTCATTATAGTACTTAAATTGCTTGTTCCTGAAGGTGATGCTTGGTGTGCCTCTTCTGCCTCTTGCCAACAGGAAAATCACCCTTGAAGTGAATAGATGTCAGTCAAAAGCCACAAAAGGAAAGCAAGAAGAATTAATAAAAAACCTGGCTAGAATATTTATCAGTTTATTGCACAAAAAAAGAATACAGATCAGACAAATAAAATGCAAGGCTAAAAGAGACACTTTTGAACATTTTAATCTCACGAAACATATCTGTCCATAAATTTGGGACTAAGCAAATATTTTGAATGTGAATCACACAGGTGACCCAAAGTAAATTATTTACCATTCTCTTATTCTTGCACTAAAGGATGGCTGCAGGATTTGAAAACACTTTTTCTCTGTTTCTCATTGCATCTCTAGATGGTAGTAAATTGAGCATAATGCAAGAGAATTCTTGTCCTTGGATAGCATCTCTCTGTATTGCAAATGTGGTCTACAGGAGGTTTTCAGTAAATTGTGATTGATCAGTAAATGGGGATATCAATTGATGAATTGCTAGGTCGAATGGGCAAGAAAGGGCATAGCAGAATACTCTCTGCCAAAGAAAAGCTAACATATTAGGCTTAAGCATATGCAAAACACATTTGAAATGCATTCAAAGCACATTCATCCCCAGGTGCAGTAAAGTTCTATTTATTCTATTCCATTTCAAAAGAAAATTTTTTTCACAAATTCCCCTTACTAAGAATAAATCCCATTATAAGCAAGTGTAAGGAAAAATGTTTATATTTTCTTTTTTGCCTCTTTGCTTTTGGAATGTATGATTTTATTCATGAGTTAAGCCAGTGGAGACTATTTTAATGGTGGGGACTCTCCAAAGGCACTCTAGTCCAAATAACTGCCCCACACCTCCCTAGCTACAGAATTGAGTCAGCCAAGGGCAAGATGAAAAAGGCTCACAGAAATCCTCAGAAACTAGCATGCAGTTCCTAGCTCAGCCCTTGGAACACAAATATACCCTAGTCCTTTACAATATGTTTCAAAAGTGTTTGTAGATCTTGTGGTATTATTCAACATGCTATACCTCATTTGGAAAGAAAATGTTCAATATTAATATCATCAGACTTCCCCTTGACAAGAGGGTCAACATATTATGCTCATTCCTTTAAGAAGTCTGCTTAGTCTAGTTAACTATATCCTCAAACACAGTGAGAACACACTGTTTTCATACAGTATCCATTTGTGTATATGTATGTGTATATACATACACATACACATATGTATATACACACACACAAGCTTTAAGAAGAAAAAACAGAAAGAGAAAAAAGATCAGATCAAATAGAGAGCATATATGTTGAAAAATACTTGGTATAGGACACTTGTACAAGACATAAAACATATCTCTAGTTTCAGATTTGGTATTACTACCACCATTTCTTCATGGCAATTTGCAGAATCAAATAATACATGATCTTCCATTAATTGATATTTTGGAGCATTTTGGCCTCCATTAAGCATATTTGAGAACTGAGAATATTATTATTATCAGGGTCTTTTTCCTGTTACTCCAAAGCTCATTGTAAAGAAAACTGTAAGGTCTTATTTCCAACCCAGCTCCTCAAAGAGAAATTATGATACCCAGCTCCTCAAAGAGAAGTTATGCAACATAAAACACATTTTGGCATTTAAGTATATAAATATTCTTTTCCACTGTATTATTTAGACATTTTAAAAGGAAACTAAATAAGTATAAATCCAAAACACATTTTGGATTGAAGGTGAAGTCACATTTTCCCAGGTATCAAATAAACATAAAGGTGTAAATACTGAACACGTTAGTGGCAAAAAGTTAAACACATTTTTACTTAGTACAAGATATATAAGCTCTTTCTTTGAGAAAGGTCAGTTTCTCTATAAGATTCTGATGATGGGGTCATTTTTTAAGTAGGGATACAGGGAAAGGTTTTCTTCTTGAACACATCTTTTTATCTGTGATGCTGGCAACAATATATTGCCAAGTAAAAAGCATTTCAAACAGAGCTGGAGGCATAAGTCTTCCAGACTTCAGACAATACCACAAAGCTACACTATTCAAAACAGTGTGGTATTGGCACAAAAGACATATAGATCAATGGAACAGAACAGACAGCCCAGAAATAAACCCATATACCTACATTCAATCAATCTATGACAAAGGAGATAAGACTATACAATAGAGAAAAAGTCTCTTCAACAAGTGGTGTTGGGAAAGCTGGACTGCTACATGTAAATCAATGAAATTGGAACATTCCCTTACACCATATACAAAGATGAACTCAAAATGATTTAAATATCTAAATATAAGACATGACACCATAAAAGTCCTAGATGAGAACATAGGCAAAACATTCTGGGACATAAAGCATAGCAATATCTTCTTAGATCTATCTCCCATGGCAAAAGAACTAAAATCAAAACTAAACAAATGGGACCTAATCAAACTTAAAAGTTTTCGCACAGAAAAGGAAACCATCAACAAAAAGAAAAGATAACCTATGGAATGGAAGAAAATAATTGCAAAAGATGTGACTTACAAGGAATTAATATCCAAAAAATACGGACAGCTCATACAAAAAAACCAAACAACTCAATCAAAAAATGGGCAGAAGACCTGAATAGACATTTCTCCAAAGAAGATATACAGATGGCCAAGAAGCACATGGAAAGATGCTTAACATAGCTAATTATTAGAGAAATGCAAATCAAAACTAGAATAAGGTATCACGTCACACCGGTCAGATGATTATCATCAAAAAGTCTGCAAATAATACATGCTGGAGAGGATGTGGAGAGAAGAGAACCCTTGTACACTCTTGGTAGTAATGTAAATTGGTGCAGCCACTATGGAGAACTGTATGGAGGTTCGTTAAAAAACTAAAAATAGAGCTACCATATGATCCAGCAATCCCACTTCTGTGTATATATCCAGAAAAGTCATAAACTTTATCAAAAAGATACATGCACCCCAATATTCATAGCAGCACTATTTACAATAGGAAATGCATGGAAATAACCCGTGTCCATCAATAGATGAATAGATAAAGGAGATGTGATAATATATATACATATATAAATGGAATATTACTGAGCCATAAAAAAGAATGAAATATTGTCATTTGCAGCAACATGGATGGACCTAGAGACTACTACAGTTAGTGAAGTCAGAGAAAAAACAAATACTAGTTGACAACCCTTACATGTGAATCTAAAAAATAATACAAATGAATCTATATACAAAACAGAAAAAGACTTTGAAACATAGAACACAAACTTACAGTTACCAAAGGGGAAAGGGGGGAAGAGGGATAACTTAGGAGTATGGGATTAACAGATACAAACTACCGTACATAAAATAGGTGAGCAAAAAGGAGTTATTGTATAGCACATGTATTGTATATCTTTTTATAACCTATAATGGAAAATAATCTGAATTTTATATATATAGCTTTGCTGTACACTTGAAACTAACACAATACTGTAAGTTAACTATACTTCAAAAAAAAAAAAAGAACATTTCAGTCACTACTATTTTATTCTCTAGGTAAATCGGTTTTGAGACCATAACCATTTGTGGCCTCTTGTCTGAAAAAAAGGCCAACTCAAAAATGAGAACAAGAGGGGCTTCCCTGGTGGCACAGTGGTTGAGAGTCCACCTGCTGATGCAGGGGACACAGGTTCGTGCCCCGGTCCGGGAAGATCCCACATGCCACAGAGCAGCTAGGCCCGTGAGCCATGGCCGCTGAGCCTGCACGTCCGGAGCCTGTGCTCCGCAACGGGAGAGGCCACAACAGTGAGAGGCCTGCATACCGCAAAAAAAAAAAAAAAAAAAAAATGAGAACAAGAAAAGCCATTAGACACAATCCTGATTTTTATTTAGAAAGAAAATAGACGGAATAATATGAGGAACTGTTTATGACTCAGGTGCTGAAGCACTTTCAGGGACCAAAACTTATACTTGAATTTGTAAAAGGGACAAAGCAGTGGTAATCATTTTCTTATCATCATATGTGGCCCCTAATAATAAACTTGAGTTTTACAGCTCAATGTGGAGATTCTCATTTCCTTTGCTTCTCTTAAAACCACTTTCCTACATCTTCCCCCTTAAGTTCCCAGTTTGTCCCTACTCCTCCCTATTACAGTAACTGTTTCACTAGTCCTTCATGCTCCACTATGTGTCACCTTCTGTCCTTATCGCTTTTCAGAAATGTGTACTTTCACTATGGTGAGTTTGTCTTCACTATAAAAAGATTCCGCTATTGATCTTTGCAAATCTTCATAATGGGATGGGCCAGTATTAAATGTCTAATACAACAAAATACCCAAAATCTTATGTCATTCAGGTTGCATTTTCTGCTTAGGTCTTCAAACTTGAATTACTTTACTTTCAAAACATAGAAATAAATTTTTGAAATAGTTTGGTAAAGTTCAGTAATTTTACAGAAGATATGCCATTTTAATGCTAATAATCTATAAGCCTGCCATGTTTGTGCAGTTTGGCATTAAACTATCTTAGGGGACACCATTTAGATGGACAGCAATATGAAAGTCACCTCCTAAGTTTCTGCAGGGGACAAATGACACTGCCATGCAGTGCAGTCCTAGATGACAAGATGAACAAGAAGTAAGAAGGCTTGAACTTCCAAGTCCCGAAATGTAGGGCCTTAGAAGTCTTTAATAACATAGTTTTTAGTATCTAAGAAAGTAGCTCCTGATGTTTCAGAGTGCCGATGTTTATGTTTTAATATTAAAGAGAACTACAAACATGAGCACATGGATGTTTCCCTGAAATAGTGAATGATTCCTGAAAAGCTCTGATTGCTCTAATCTGGATGTCTCGATCTGTTTCAAATACTGAGTCATATTATATAAATGAAAACAGAGATATCTTTACTCTTCTTATACAGGTAAAAATCAGCCCCAACTGAAAATGGTCACAGATATTTTCATTCCCAGGAGTTTTCATGAACACAATCTTCCTTTCACTGCATGTGTAAAGCACCATCTGATCGATAGTATATGGCCTCAAAGAACAGTTTGGGTGTTTGATTCTTTGATTACATAGCTAATAATGAGAGATTCAAATATTACGTGTAAAGTAAAAAATATAACACTGTATTTGAGAAACAATTTTTCTTTTGTTCTTTAATATTACTATACAGAATTCAAACTAATTTCCCATCACTTTAATTTCTGTTATTGTACACTTCTAATGGCCAAAGCACAAATAAAATGAAGTAGCAGCTTTTAAGTCCCTATTCAGAACAATTTTTAATTGAGATGGTAACTCCTTGCTGAGAATTCAAAACCATCTTCTTGTTTTAAAGGAAAAAAAATGAACTTTCCTTCAAAGGGCTATTCCCCCTGAATGCTTTCATAATTCTGTGCAGATTTCTTTTTAATTGTTGCTCACCCATATTTACTTATAAAGCAATTAGTAAATGGAAATTGTTTATTTTTATTTCCTTCAAAAAATATATAAAGTTATTTAATTTAAAAATGTAATTTAATACTTATTAATGATCAAAACCTTTTGGAATTTTATAAAGTAGCCCAGAGCTTAAAATTATCCTTTTCCTTTACTAGGTAAATCAATGTACTTTCAAAATTATTTTACTATTCACATAGTATTCATATAAATATTTCTGGAGCAAAATAACAATCATTTAGCTGATAGATAAAACATTGTGCATAATGTTCTCAACATGAGGGAAGCTATAAGAAGGCAAGTACTTGAGGGTGAACACTTCACTCATTTTTGCTTTTAAGAAAGAGATCATCCTTGGTTTATGTCAAGAATAGTCTTAATAAAACTCCTGGTTCTTAGGTTTAGTTCTTATACTAGTTCTGCCTTTACTTTTATCTCAATAGCTTCTCAGTTTTGAATCAACACAACTAAAAAGAGCACTCTACTGGGCATATACCCTGAGAAAACCATATTTCAAAAAAAGTCATGTACCACAGTGTTCATTGCAGCTCTATTTACAATAGCCAGGACATGGAAGCAACCTAAGTGTCCATCAACAGATGAATGGATAAAGAAGATGTGGCACATATACACAATGGAATATTACTCAGCCATAAAAAGAAAGGAAATTGAGTTATTTGTAGTGAGGTGGATGGACCTAGAGTCTGTCATACAGAGTGAAGTTAAGTCAGAAAGAGAAAAACAAATACTGTATGCTAACACATATATATGGAATCCAAGGAAAAAAAAAAAAAGCTCATGAAGAACCTAGGGGTAAGACAGGAATAAAGACACAGACCTACTAGAGAATGGAGTAGGACATTTTGCATTTTTGCTCCAAACTCACTTTTTCACATTTTCACTCAATTGTCATTTTCCACACCTTAATTCTACTAATCCTATATCGTTAAAAAAAAATTATTCTAGTTACAGCAGGGTTTATTAAAATCAACTCATTGTTTTAATTTTTTTACAGAAAAATCCAAATCTATTTTAAAAAATAGAAAGATGGTCTAATAAGCCACCATAAATGGACTGTATATTGATATCCACCCATTTCTCCCCAAGCCCAAATTATTTTGAAGCACATCCCAGACACCTGGCTTCAGAGGCCAAGCTGTAGTAAGAAATGGAATTACTGAATATTTCTGAAAAGAAAAGACACAAAATTGAATTTTTTTAAATGACTGATCTGTCAAGAGTAATGAAAATTGAAATAAAAAGCCAAAGAGTAGCAAGAGTATAAATCATTGGGAGTAAACAAGTATCCAGAGCCTGAAACATGGGTAAGCATATAAGAGTTCTGGTTATGTGCTAAGTGATGAGTGAATAAATTCACTCATGGAAAAGAGACATTTACTGTACTGATGACCAATCTGACAAAGCTTTGTAAAGACGGAAAGAAATTCAGAAGGTAAAAAATAATAAAATCTGAAAGTGTCTTATTAGAGCTCTCTTTCTATTCCTCTCTTTCTCTAGGTCAAAAGTAGAGCCTTCTCAGAGTCAGAGCATTCTCTGTGAATAGAATGTCTGCTGCCCTTTGAAGCATGAATAGTGACTTTCTGACACAGAACATCTGATGGAGGTGGATGTGCCCCCTTTTAAATCAGTGTCTAGCAGGTCAAGGTCTTTGACACCTTGTAGTATTCAGCATCATTCCTCAGTGTCCTCAACCACCTTTTTTCCCCAAGGTTCACTTTACAGAGGAATTTGGGGGGATGGGCAGTTGACTCAACTGTCTACTTGTGACTTTTATTTATGAATTATCCTCAGTTTTAATTTCCAAATATTTTTCTTCTTCCTACTTTTGTAACTTCAGAAACATACTATGTAATCATTAAGCTTAATTACTATGACTCTGCCTCAACCTACAGAATGAAAATAAATACTTTTTATGTCCATAGAAGTAAGGCATTACTGTATAAATTATGATTACTAAAGATATGTTTCTAGGGTACTGTTTGTATTGAGTAATAGTGTCTGGACATTATAAATTCCTCTATTTTTTGGAGGAGATTTTATCTGACAATACTTAACATCAAATGTTCTAATGGTTGTTAAGAATGAGAGAGCAGCCAATGTGTTCAGAAAATCAACTGGAAGGCCGTATACAGGAAGAAAAATATATAATGATTAAGCCATGTTTTATTCATGCAGTAGAATACTAGTCAGTATTTTCAATGAATTAACCAGAGAGGGAACTAGACTAGATATCTCATCAGAATTTAGAGATATTGGACCCCTCATACACTGCTGGTGGGAATGAAAAATGGTGCAGCCACTTTGGAAAACAAGAATTCCTCTAAATAATAAACATAGAGTTATAATATGATGCCACAGTTCCATTCCCAAGAATATACACTAGAGAAATAAAAAACACATCTCTAAAAAATATGTATATATATGTTCATAACAGCATTGCTCATAATAGGCAAAAAGTGAAAATGACCCAAATGTCCATCAAGTGATAAATGGATAAATAAAATGTGGTATATCTCTACAGTACAGTATTACTTGTCAACAAAAAGGAACAAAGTACTGATACACACTACAACATGGGTGAACATTTTAAAACATTACACTAAATGCATGTAGCCAATCACAAAAGACCACATGTGTATGATTTCATTTACATAAAATAGGCAAATTCATTTACAAAATCATTTACATAAAATCATTTACATAAAATAGGCAGAATAGGCAAATCTATGGAGGCAGAAAATAGATTCTTGGTGGCCTAGGGCTGGTGATGTTGGGGAGGAATGGAGATTTTCCACTAAGGGACACAGGTTTCTTTCCCGGGGCCAAACATGTTTCAAAATTAGGTTGTAATGATGGATGCATATCTTGTGAAGAGACTAAAAAACACTAAATTGTATACCTTAAATAGATAAATCATATGATGATGAATCATACATCAATAAAATTGTTATAAATGCATCAGGATAATATGAAACAAGTTTGTATTTGTACCCTGAGTAAAGAAAAAGTAGAAAGGGATGCAGCTGCTACTTTTTCTTTAATGCACGATGCTAAGATTTCTTAAATGTGAAGTGTAGATACACTCTATCTGTTAATTACATTTTTCTTTCTTTTTAAAGTTTTACCAAAATTAAATATTAAAAAACACACATTTAAAAACCAACAAATACGGGTAGGTGCTTTCACATTAGTAATATTTATTCTTCATAATTCTCTAAGGTATGGCTTATTATGTCCATTTTACATACAATAAAATTGAGACTTAGGAGCTGAGTTCAACAAAGTCACAAAGTTAAGAAATAGTATTATCAAGATCTGAACCCAGATCCATCTTTCATACAGCTCCTTATACCACACCATACTGCTTTTAATTACTAAATAAAGCAATTTTAGAAAGAAATAAAGATTAAAGTAAAATTTTAGAACATTTCCACTAATACTTAACCTTAAGAATATTTAATGTCATTCCCAAATCACTTATACTCAAGTCCGTCCACACAGCTTATCTCCAACCTTCAGAATGGTTCAGCATCAAAACATCTCTGGCTGTTTAGCCTGGCAGGATCTTAATTATCTCTTTAGCTTTCTTAGGGTGGTTGTTAAATCTCCCACTTCTCCTATTAAAGTCTGATGCCTTGTCAACATACGCTTCCATCTTAATGCTAAAATGCTCCAGCACACATCTTACCTTTTTCTTCTGTGTCCCTGGTTTTCTAATGCCAACATACTTTCACAGCATGGTGCAGTCAAGTGACCTCACCTCCAACTGGTTTACCAGTCTCTAACCCTACAGTTGCCAAATTCGTCTCACATTAGAATTACGTACAGAATTTTACAAATGTTAACTCCCCAGAAATACAGTTTCAGTCTTAGCCATTCTTAAATTTTTAATAGAATTTTAAAGTTTCTTTTCATCTACAGTTTTCTCCTTCAACTCATTATTTCCTTAGATTTCTCTGCTAAAGGCCCAGGCCATTTGACCTGTTGAGTTTTACACAGTTTGGATCTTGCTGATTACATGCTCATGGGATAGTTAAGCATGTGCCTCTACTCTCTGTGTTTCCTGTAAATTGGATGCTGGATATAGAGGCTTCGTGGGACCCAAGTTTGGTCTCTATGACAAGCCTCTAAGGAGTCCTGTATACTTACACCAGGAGGCATGTAATGTTTGTCTCCCTTCCTGTGACATTAGCATCCACTGATACTCAATGCATAGATATATGAATTCATGGAGGCTTGAAAAATGGTGATATTCTAACCTATCATTTTTCGATTTATTAACTGGAATACATCTTATAAAGAAATACTTCTCCTTATCCACTATTTGAAAGGACACGTTTGATTCTTCTTCTCTATTTACCTGTTTTCAAGATAATCGTTTCTTGTCATCTTTTGAAGTAACCAATTAGTAGTTTTAAAATATTATTATTGAATTCATGTATTCAAATACACCTCATGTACTTCAATCTATTGCAATTAATACTCTAATAGAGTTAAATTGTCTTATCATTGGTAAGTGGAAGGTTCTTCAAGTTAGCTCCTGTGTTTCTTTGATATGACTAGTAGTCTTTGATAGTTTTCATTCTTTCTAGTATGAAAGATGATCCAAACTCATCTTGCAAAATTCCTACCAGAGACATGGAATCATCCATCCATTTCTTCAAGTCACTTTGATTTCTTAGTAAAAAATCGTATTACCAGTTCACAATCCAGGCATGAGAGATGCCACTGAACGTGTTATTATTCTTAGGCCTTTTTAGTAGTAGCAAGAGATATAATATATAAACAGATTAAATAATACCATATTTAAAATATAATACTTCCATAAGTTCATATTGATATTTTTAATTCAAATACAGAATAATGAAGATTTAATTTAACTTCCTCTGTATTGCCATTATATTTACTTCCTTACACAAAGTATGCTTTATCTAACCCTATAAACCCAAAAGGTCCAGTGGAATAATACTAATGCTATCACTCCAATATGATCATTAGAAATAATTGTTTTTCCATTTCGTATCTACATTCTCCCACATTTCTAATAAATATATTTTAATTAATGGAATATATAGTCATTAAATACCAAATATAGTCCTTTTAACCTTTATTTAATCTTTATTCTACAACTATGTAATTTTTTCTCACAACCAGTTCTATGTCCATGTTTTCATAGTAGTTTTATAGGAGTATTTTAATCCAGAAAAATACTTGTAAAAATAATAAATATTTAATTTAGAGATTAAATCTGTAAACTTCACACTTGATATTTCCTGGATTTTTAATGGAGATTTTGTTTCATAAACCCAGGTTGTATCTCAATACATGAAAGAATAGATGCAATTATAAAGATTATTACACCACCATTGAAACTCTATGATTTCATAATGTACCTACTGAAAATGCTGTGTTGTTGCCTTTGTGCTTTTAGAAATCTTTCTTTAGAAAAGCCCCTGACATTTCAACATTAATTGCCCTAGGTCAGTCAGCAAGGGAAGTGGTTGCAAGTCGCTCTCAACTAGGTTGTTAGCTCGGGGCAGGGGGGGGTCTATCCCTTCTCATTCCGTGAGTGAACTAAATACCACATATCTTATTTGGGAGAAATACATTTTAATGGTCTCTTCCTATCTCTTTCAGAGTCTCTGGATCTGAGATTCTTTGCAGAGTGCCTGGGTTTGGATACACCCTACTCTGATCCTGCCAGAGCCTTCTCAGGGACAGACTGTGCTCTCTTAGTGTATATGGGCCCCATTGTTGGCTCAAAGTCACAGCCCGTTTGAATTTTAATAAAGATTCATAGGCAGTTGTTATGAAACAAACACCATAATGACACCCAGACAGGCTGCAGAATCCTCTTTAGCCGGATGATGTGTGTGGCCTGTGCCTAAGGCCCACCAAATGATAATAACAGTAAAATATGCAGTAAGTAAAGAGAATATTTTTCATAAAAGTTGCACAAAGCATAAAATGTTTCCTGCCATCCTTCTGCCTCCTGCCCACCTTCCTCCCCCTGCCCACCTTCCTCTCCACACCAACAGGAGTTACAGGGCTCGGTACTGACTGCCTCACAGAATTCCATTAACAATCCAAAGAAAAATTAATCCTTAATTTTGTTGGAGTATCATTAAAGAAAAACGAGGGGTGGCATTACACATGTACTATAAAAATGGCTAAGCTTTGCACAGTTTTAAAAACTACACCCAGATTTGTTTGTCTTTTTAAAACAGGGTCATAAATGAATTCTTCCATATTTGACATCTTTTTTCATATGTATAAATTAATATGCAGTAGCGGCACAGGATCAAAATTAATGCACTTCAGAAACAAGCTATCTGTCAAGCTGAAACCACTCAGAAGGAAAGGACAACTCTTGGAAATCTAAGAAACATTACTACCATAAGAAAGATGAAGAAGTCCTTTATGAAGAGTGTTATATTAGGCTACTGATAAAGTTAGACTGCCAACACTGCTCCCACATCTTAGGAGTCAGAGAGCCCAAATTTTGGTTTCATCTAGGAGTTAAAGAAGCTAAGTTTTTCTTAAGCTCCCTGTTTGCTCTTCCATGTACTGTTGAGAACTGCAAGATTGGCTAAATATGGAAACCATTTAAAGGAATCTTATTAAAAATCCAACTTCCTAAAATTGAACCTTAAGTGAACTCCAGCATCAGAGGAAACCAGTTAAGTGAGACGAATATTTAGTGCAAGACAGATTAAAGAGGAGGTTATAGTACAAAGACTTGAGATATGAAACATTTTATATCTGTATATTTAATTTGCTACATTTCCCCATATTTTGTAAAAAGACACTCAGAAGGGACAGGTGGTTTGACAGAGTCAGGTATATCTGGATCAAAGTCCTGGCTCAGCCTCTTGTGGATGCTTCACCTTGGGTGATTTTGACCTTTCTATCCCCCAGTTAGCCTAGCTATGAAAAACAGAAGCAAGGAGCAAAACAGTGGAGATTCTTCTTGTCTAGAAACTAAGAGAGAAAAACAAGGAAGGGAACTATAATAAGACTATTTCATTTCAGCTCAGTCTTTGCTTTGTTTCTTTAAAAAGATTACACTGATGTCTAGTTTTCTTTATTTCATGTATTCAAGCTTGTTTTCTTCTATCTCAATTTTTGATTCCTAAGTATTTATATTTCTTATCCATGCTTAATTTTTTTGTATTTTTCTTTGATTCATCATTATTTATGTCCATTTGTAAGTATTTCATTTCCTATCTATTCCCAGTTACTCTCACATGTGCTTGATGATGAAAAACAATACTAGATCTCCTTTCTCTTTACATCAGCTAAAGTCTCATACTATCTTCTAAATTCTCAGAAAGTGTAAAAGAGTGACATCCTGAGAAACATACACATTTTAAGCTTTGTCAGACCCATGAAAGTAATGGAGAAAGTAAATATGTGTGCTGCATCCTTTTTCTAACTCCAGCTGCTGACCCAGGCTCCAACAACATTTAGGGTTAATAAATTTTATTGTGGTCCAGATTACATTCACTCCTATACCTTAGAAGTTTAGAGTCTTCTGAAAATTGCTCCACTGTGTCTTATAGCATCTTCTTCAGTCTTAAACTATTATATGTTAAAGCTTTGAAGTTGGGAAAATTGCCTCAATATTATAGGTATGATAGGAAAATATTTATGATCTCTAAACGTCTGAATTCATTTTGACAAAGCTGATTAATATTCACTCTACAAAAAGTCCACACGAATGCCTGGGTCCCAGCACACATTACTTATGCTAAGAGATTCCTTCTAATTCCAGGATAAGACATTTATGAGGTCAGTGGTATCCTCTAGTGTTTTGTGTGTGTGTGTGTGTGGTACGCGGGCCCCTCACTGCTGTGGCCTCTCCCGCTGCGGAGCACAGGCTCCGGACACGCAGGCCCAGCGGCCACAGCTCACGGGCCCAGCCGCTCCACAGCATGTGGGATCTTTCCGGACCGGGGCACGAACCCATATCCCCTGCGTCGGCAGGTGGACTCTCAACCACTGCGCCACCAGGGAAGCCCTATCCTCTAGCTTTTGATACTCAAGTCCAAAGGCAGAACAACTCCGTGTGCTTAGCTTTACAAAAATATATAAACTCTAAAAAGAAACAAAAACAAGTAAATTAAATAAAAAATAGTCAATAAATTAAAAATAATTAATAGCAAGGACAAAATCCCCCGACTAGTAACTAGTTTCAATTAAGTTAGTAAAGATATTGGCAGTTCTACTGCCAACCATTGCCCACCAGGTTCTTACTTTGCTCCACTTTTTTGAACTTGAACTTGTTTAATATTTTTAATAACACTTATCATACTATATTTTGGGCTTTGATGCACTTTTAAGTTTTCCTCAGCAGACTTTGGAGCTTTTGAGAAAAGAAATTTTGTTTTTATTCTATATCACTGAGCAGCTTAGTCTCGTGACTAGGAAGTAATAGGAGTAACAGGGTAAGTATAATAACTACCACATTGGGGGCTCTGATAATATGACAGAAATTATGCCAATTATTTTATATATTATATCAGTTGTTCCTTATTGCAACCACCTCAGACAAGTATTAGTATCTCCATTTTTATATGAAAAATTAAGTCTCATGGAGGTTAATAGGTCTGCCCATGTTCACACAGCTTGTAAGATAATTTTAAGCCCAAATTTAATCACCCAATAATAAGTAGTGATTTTTTTATTAAACAAATAAATAAATCTATAAATATATAAACTTAGGGGTATGTGCATATAAATACAGTCTCATATTCACATAATTTTATTCTCATTTCTCCTTTATATATAATGTTCAGACATGTATAAAGAGATTTTATTTGGGAATGAGGAGAAATTGGACTCTGCCTTCTCTTTTTTATTTTTAATTATGTGCTGAGTGAGAACCAAACCTTACCATGGAGTATAGGTAGTTACGACCAGTGATAAAAGAGAAAACAAAATTACTTTGTCCCATATTCTATTTATAAAGCCTGACTGTAAGAGAAGAATCAATTATGATACACTGATTTTGGACATGATTTGGGAGGGGGGGATGATTTTCAGATTCAAACTCAAAGGCAAACCATTAGAACAACAGGCGTTCCTGCTTCCCCTGGAGAGAGGCATTGACTGGCATAGGAAATGCATCATCAGCCAAATCCGTGCCTGTTACACTAACATCTAAGGCACAAGACAGTCTCCTTGAGGCAACAATTCCTTTTAGAAGACGAAATAAGTTGTCTTAGCATAAAACACTACAATCTCCCTTGTGAACAAGAGTGACAGTATTGCCCAAGACACGTGAAAAGTATTCCCTCCCATCCTGGACACCTTCATTCAAGGAATGCTTTTCAGATCATTGTTCCCCATCTCTTTTCTGTTCCATAAAAAAAAGCACATCTGGCAGTTTTAGGAAGATAATACTCACATGCTTTTGTTTTTCCTTCTTAGACATTTTAAAAAACAACAACAAAGAATCTAGATTAGAAAGAAATAGAGAGTAGAAAGTAATATCAAAGAATGCCATGGGAGTCATTCATTGAATTACAAATTATAGACCCCAAAGGGTCAAAGCTAACTAACTCCTCTGTTTCTTCCTTCTAAGGACCAGCAGTCTCAGAAGTTCTTATAGTTGGGTGCTATACACATTCCATAGTAGGACATGAAAAGAATCCAAGAGGGTTGCAGGCATAAACAATTTTACAACAGCTAAATGAGGAGTTATTTGGGGTTGCTCACCCCAAATTTCTGTTAGGGGACTTCAGCTCTAAAAATCAGTGGAGTAAATATATTTAACCAATGCAGCAAATTCTACATGCAAAGAATGGAAAGAGTGGCTTTAAGGACTTCATGCTCTGACTTAATCTCTCTGTGTGCAGCCCACTGTTGACTCGCTCTGTTTCTTTTTAAAGAAAATGTCCTTTTAAAGCCTCTTCCATTTAAGCAAGAGAAATGATGTATTCTTCTATTTCCTTGCTTAAAGTAACTATCTAATAAAGCTGAACAGTACAATGTCCTATGGTATAAATTCAATAAAAAGCAAAGCAAAGTTAAGGAAATGAAAATTTACACCTCATATGGGAATCAAAAGAAAAACAAGAATGTCATATACAAGAGAAACAATGAATTGAAATCAATGTCTTAAATTTTAAAAACAGTACTTTTTTAAGTACCCAGGAACATAGTAGGTTTGTAATACCTGTCACTGCTTTCTGAGATCTTTCTACAGGTGCATAATTTAATCATTCCACCTGAAGTGTCAGGCACATAAAGGTATTATTAGTTAACAGTGAATAGTAGTTTAACTTGAAAGAGGAGGCTTGAATTTTGTTTTTAACTATTAAAAACAGACAAAATTAAGTGAATAATTTTATAGTTTTAAACAACCACATTTCTTGCTATTTTAACTTTAGCCAAGGTGATCTTCTAAAATGTATGACAACATTTATTTTGAGATCTATTAAGTTTTAACTTTTGGAGAAAGATAAGTGCAATACACCACAGAGACTTCTAACCTTTAAAATTCCTATTGAGAGCCAATTTTAGGAACATATAGAGATTGAAATCAATTTTGTAAATGTATATTCAGTGAACATTACATGTCGAGCATTATTAGGTGTGTATAGAAAGATAAGGATAAGACCCAGTTCCTATTTTAAAGGATTTTATGGGCTAATGGGTGAGACACATCTTATAAATACATTACATACAACAGGTTAAATGCTAAGGTAGGTATATGTACAGAGTGTGAAGAGAATAGATAAGTAGTAATTAATTCTAACCGAGGTGTTAAAGTTTCTAAAGGAGGTGCTAGCTAAGCTGAATTCTAAAGGGAAGATAGATGTTTGTTCTGTAAACAAGGAATAGAAGTAATTCCTAGCAGATAAAGAGCATATGAAAAGAGACTAAAGTATGGTACAGAATGGTATAATTAGAAGATTATATAAAACAAATATGTTCAGAGTATGACTAAGAGCTTGGGCTCTAAGGAAGACTGCTTGAATTTGGATTCTGATTCCAATATTTATAAGGTGCATGGCCTCAAGAGGTTACCTAAACTCTTCATGGCTCAGTTTTCTCATGTGTATAATAGGGTAAAAAATAGTAACTCATAGGATTGCTGTGGGGATTAAATTAGGTAATCTATGTAAAGCCCTTAGAACATTACCTGCTCTATGGTAAGAACTCCACAGACAATAGCTGTTGTTATGGCAAAGACACTCTATTTGCTACTGCGGAGGCTACCATAACTTGTAAAACATACTCGTTTAGTAATAAATAAAAACAACAACAGTATATCAATTATTTTTTAAGACATTAAATAAACATTACAAAGGTACTGGGGTGCTCCGCATCCATTTAGGAAGTACAAGTGATCATAATTTCCATCATAGCAAGTAGAACAAATTTTAAAAAATATAAAACATATATATACATACACATATATATAAAATATGTGTATATTTAAGACTTCAGAGAGTTTTGTAGAAAATAAGTCTAAAATAACTAGTTTCTTTTCTAGAGAGTAAAGAAGCCTTTTTTGAGCAAATACCAGTGCCACTTCTCTATCTGTGAGCATTAGCCCTGTCTGGGAATAAATGGGCAAGAAATGGGCCAGCCATGGGCAGAACTCTGCTGGTACAGCAAGAAATACAGCAGTTTTTAATAGTTGCATGGGCTGGCATGATGGATTGGAATCTATTGCATGCCCAAACAGAGCTGATTCTTCTGGCCAGGCAGTGCTGCCCCAAGAGAATTTTGCTGGTAGTATGGCAGCATAGGATCCTTTGGGCTGGGCTGTAAATCAGAGGGAAGTCTCCATATACTGTAGTGCTTCAATCCTAAATTCCCCCTAGAGGGTGCCTGTAATTACTCAGGATAGATCTTACTCAAGACATTTGAAATCAAAGGTAAACTGAAACTCCAGCTGCAATACAAACACACCCCATCTAAATTCCCATTTGGATCAAAATAATCAGCTCCACACCCTACCTACCTGACAGAGAAAGGGGTGTGCTCTCTCTGAGGAAAATTATTTTTACTTCAAGTCCCTTGGTTCATTTAAATATGCAATCCTACATATACTGTCAAAAATGAAAATACATGAAAGCAAGAGAAAAATAAATACATAGAAGCAGATCCACAAATGAATCAGATACTGGAGTTAGTGAGTTATAGACTTTAAAATTATTATAAATATGTTAAAGAAGTTAGAAGAAAAGATAGACAAAATAGGAAAAAAACTATTTCTCAGTAGAGAAATGTAATCTCTACAGATCAAATTGACATTCTAGAGTGGAAATTGTTTTTAAATCTGAAATTGAGAATTTATTGGATATGGGGCTTAATTTCAAACTGAATATAGTAGAAGAAAGTTCAGTGAACTTGAAAATAGGTTAATAGAAATTACCCAAATTGAAGCACATAGAGAAAAATGCTTAGAAAAATCTAAGAGCTTGAAAAGAACATGTAGGACAACAAAGCATTTGTGTAACCAGAGTCCCCCCAAAAGAGGAGAATAATCTTAAAAATTGAGCAACTAAGTTATTTTAAATGCCCAGTGAACAGATGTTAAGATAAGCACAAATAAAACTATATTTCATCATACTCAAATTACTGAAGACCAAATTTAGAGAAAAAAGTTCTTAAAAATACACTGAGAATAAAGATACTTTACACACAGGAGAACAATATCAACAAAAAAGATGACTGTCATCTCTTCAGAAACAATGCAGCCACAAGTTAATGAAATGCCATCTCTGAAATGATGAGAGAAAAAGAAAGAAATGGCTGTCAAAATATATTTCGTTACTTGTTTTTTCATGGGGATTTAAATTACTGTCTGGTGTCACTTGCCAGTCTGAAAAACTTATTTTAGTGTTTCTTATAAGGTGAGCCTGTTAACAACAAATTCTTGAACAAATTTGTTCATCTGGAAATATCCAAATTTTGCCTTCATTGTTGAAAGATAATCTTTCTGCACATAAAATCTTGATTCATAGTTTGTTTTCTGTTCAGTGCTTTGAATATATCCTCTCACTGTCCTTTTGCCTCCATTATTTCTGATGATAAATCAACTGTTAATCTTAGATTCCCTTCTACGTCATGAGTAATTTTTCAAATTGCTTCCAAAATCTCTCTCTGTTCTTGTCTATCAGTATTTTGACTATGATGTGTCTGTGTATTGATCTCTTTATATATATACTACTTGGAGTTCATATAGCATCTTGGATGTTTAATGTTTCTCATTCAATCTGTCCAATATTTAGTCATTATTTCTTCAAATATTTTTTCTACTCCTTTCTCTTTCTGCTGTCCTCTGATGCTCTTATTATTTGTGATGGTACACTTCATTCTGTATTTAAGTTCATTGATTCGTTCTGTTGTCAGCTAAAATCTACGATTGAATCCCTTTAGTAATTTTTTTCAATTTCATTTTTTGTATGTTTTAATTCCAGCCTTACTACTTAAAAATAATTTCTGTCTTTTTATGGATATTCCCTACTTCATAAAACACTGTCATCATATCTTTCTTTAATTCTTTAAACATAATATTCTTTAGTTCTTCGAACCTATCTATAATATTGTTTTGAAGTCTTCTATGTCCAACACCTCAGCCCTCTCAAAGACAGTTTCTATTACCTGCTTTTCTTTATCTTTGTATGGGTCACATTTCCCTCCTTCTTTATATGTCTTGGGCAAAATTTTTTAATTCCCTTTTTTTTGCATTGCTTATGCATGTTTTTGGCCATATGGTATATGGTGTGAGTTTCATATGGCTCAGAAAAATCCATCCTATTAAAGAGAAGCAACTCAAAAGTCTATAGTCATGTCTTCATATGCCACTATCAAAAAACCACAAAATAATTACTGCTGCTAGGAACTTCCACAGGGAAAAAAATTGTAAATTTCTATTATTTTAACTTCCATGAGTTTTCTCTGTATAGTATGGCCCAATAAGAGAAGTTTTCCAATACTAGTACTTAGAACATATCCTTATATACTTCCTTCAGTTATATATAGAAAATTCTCCATTCAATCACATTCCTAGCCTGTTCTTCATTTCAGAGCTCCTGTGCTCTTTCCTTACGTCTGTGAACTATTCTAAATACTCATCCTTGGCCTGTTTTGAACCACATGATGAGCACCTAATTTGGTTATCTTCCTTTACACTTAGTGCTGGCCCTGATGATGACCGGGGGTTCATGGTTCACCCATGCACACATCTAATTCAGACATCAAACTTTACCATTTTGATATTTTGAAATGATTTTTCTTTCTATGTATCAGATGTGGCTTTCATTTCCAGCGCTTTTGTTTTTCCTATTGGTTTTATGGTTTAACAAGGAAATTTCACAGCATATATTTCATCAAATTGCATTTACTTAGAGAAGAAAGAAGATGATTGATAAAAAATACAAGTGGTAAAAATTATTTGGTTACCATCAATGTTATGTCCCTAGATAGTGTTTAACTTGGCAATATACTAACAGCCAATTTTTTTCTCTTCAAAGAAAAAGATGTAAACATTTCCAAGATTGAATTAGCCTTCGTGTAATTCATGCAGGGATGTTTTAGCAGATTTTGCAGTTCTGCATAATAGCATACTAGGATTTCTCTAACACAAGTTCTTCTGGGACCAAAAGTTATTAATTTCCCAAGAAACACAGAAAAAACCTGGATGAGTTGCAAGTGAAACTACATACCTAGATAAAAAGGCTAAATAGTGAAGATGTCAATTCTTCCCAAATGAATCTATGAATTTAATACAATCATAAAGAAAATATCAGAAAAGTTTGTTTTTTCATATCTGACAAAACTGTTCAAAAGATTTTCTAGATGATATATGTGAGAGACTAGATGTGAAATATTTGAGAAGTAACATTATGGCATATGTAAAAATTACTTTAAAGACTTAATAAATAAAAGAATAAAGGAGAAATAGATCAATGGTAAAGATGAGAAAGATCAGAAACAGATAAAAATTTATTTAATAATTGAGGATATAATAAATATTGTATGCCAAATCAGTGGAGAAAGAATTCAGTAGCAATGGGAAAATTGTTAACCATTAGTAAAAAATAAAATTGGATTTCTATGTCACACCATACATCAAAATTCTAGATGAACCGAAGTTCTAAATAAAAACACAAGAATAAATACAGATGATAATTATATAATTTGAATGGAAACATTTTATACATGACACCACTTAAACAGAAAGTGTGAAGGAAAAGACTGTTGGATCCAACTACATAAATATACAAAGTAAAAAGCCCCCTCATAATTGTACCATATCTAAGGGCAATGAATCAACAGAATTAATATGTAAATATCTCTCACAAATCAAGAAAAAGTCACCAGTAAGTACCCAGGCTAAGGAAGAACACCAAATATTAATGAAAGAGGAAATACAAAGGAAAACATCCCACATCACCAACAATTAATAAATGCAAATTAAAACAATGGAATATACACACACGCACACACACACACACACACACACATATGGCTGGAGAAAATAAATTTTCACAATATCAAAAGGTATAAATCAGTACATTTTTAAACTGAGAATTGATCACATATCAAAAGTGTTAAAATATTTATTATGCATTGATCTAATAGCTGCATTTCCAGAAATCTGTCATAAGGAAACAATCATGAAAATATGATAGATTTATCTATGAGAATACTATTGTTTACAATAGTGAAAAATTGGAAGTACTTAAAAGGACTGACTGATTAAATTAGTGCAAAGATATAGCGAATAATAGGTAGCCATTCAAAATAAAACCCTAGATGATATTAGTGGCCTATAAGATGAAAATATTTGTGTTAAATCGTATACAGTATAATCCCAACTAAAGTGTGTTTGTGTGTGTGTATTTCATTAACAGTGAAAACATGATTTTTTTCTCCTTTCGTCTACCTGCATTTACTAACATTTTAACAACATATAAAATGAACGAAAGAGTTATTGCTAAATTAATTATTAATATATGCCTTCATCATTAAATTAAAATTTCTGAGTGAGTAGTGTATCTGTGCTTCTGTGTCAGAGTTTGGTTAACAATAGATCTAATCTCAATTAAATCTTACAGGGATTTTATCTTGTTCATCTTTCCACCCACATGAAACAGTACAGTGCTTTAAATAAAGCAGTGTATTTCAAGGTACCTTTTGTTGAATTTCACCTCCTCCATTTTGCTTTTACCCCTGATTCACTCAGCTTAGTTTTCCTTTTAGCTGTAGTAAATTCCCCAGTGGTAGAGGACTGCAATAACCCGTCCATGTTCCACTGTTGATTCTCCCTTTTGTTTAGCTGGAGACCTAGGCAATGATTACAACCTTGAAAACTCCACTCCTCTTCTGTTGCTCTAAGAGTGGTATTATTTTGTTCTTTAATTAGAATATAAGCTTCTTGAGCACTGGAACAATGCAATGTTTTTAGATCTTTTTTTTCTTCTCTAATGATAACTGTGTTTTACACAGAATGGACAAAGAAAGCAGACATTTGAGGAAGAAAGTCATGAAATAGATCAGAAAATGTCACTTTCTCTTGAATACCTTCCCACTTCCACAGCAAGGATTTAGCACTCACTCTTTTAACTGTGTTCCCCTGGTACATGGTATGATGTGTATATTGTATTTTCCCCTCTATATAATAGTTTCGTATATACATACCTCACACCTCTGCCAGAAGTAAATGCTTTGTGGCCAGGGCATTTTTTTTTTTTTTTTTTTACTATATCTCTATATTTTCAATCACCAATATCTCAGAGCATATAGTGATTCCTCAAAAAATGAGTTCATCAATTGATGTGTCATTTGGTCATTTTAGTACTATCAACTCTGCAACTTTAGGATGATCAATTAGGTCTTTGAAATTATTTTTTCATTTATACAACACAAATAATACTATCTACTTCATAAGATTATTGGAAGGATCAAATGAGACAAGTAGAACATGATATGTTAATTGCTTTTTACAAAAAACTATATTAAATGCTCAATAAATACAAGTGATTCCAATTCTAACATTATTATTGAATCCAAATGAACTTTTTATGTTCATTTGCAAAAAAAGGTCTTACCCAGGTTTAGGCAGCTTGCATGCTCTTTAGCCTTACTTTAACTTCCTTCCCAAACATGCTATCACTGATGGTGGTACACTTTTACATCTTTGTAAAGAGATCATATTTTCATTCCTAATATTCACATATACAGAAATTTGGCACTTTTTCCTTCTTTATTAGATTGTGATGAACTCCAGAACATATTGTCTTATTCATGTTTGTGGACTCAGGACTGAAAGATGTGCCTAGGTTAGTAACTAACATATGTTAGATGCTTAATACATTTTTTTGAATGATAAAGTGAAAAAGAATTATGGATAAGAAATTTAAAATGCCACTTATACCCTATCTCAAAGTATGGAATAAATATTGGCATAGTTTGCAACATTAGAAATGCTATGAAAATAATTTACACTAATTATACTACTAATGCAGACCCAACCAGTTTTTTAGGTTCTATTATACTTAGTCTTTGTCCTGGAACTGAACTTTGGCAGGTAGGAAGTATGCTCTAGTTATTCACTTTTATCCTGTGGAAGGAAGACCATGGGATTTCAAAATTAATTTTGACAGATATGACAAATGGGGGTTGCCATTTCGCACCTAGAGCGTGAATATTTCAATGGCAAAGAGTCAGCAACTGTTAATTAAAAATGGGTATTGTTAATTGGGCCCAGTGTTGTGGTTTTGTCAGCAGCTTCAGATCCTTTCAAACCTATTTCAGTGGATCTTTATGAGCTGATAAGATAAATGTCTTTTCTTTCTTGTGTGGATGATAGCTATTGTGACCCCGATTTTCTTCCCTCATCATATTAGTTCTATAGGTGTATATAATTTTATAAAGTGCAGAAACTCACAAGGACTGAAATGTGCCTCAAGAGTCCTCCATTTATCTCAATCCAAAATATTTATTAAACACAACAATATGATAGATACTTATTCATTTTACAATACTGTGCAACATAGAGATGGAGCAGTAATTTTGGAAGATTCTTTTCACACCAAAAGAGGAAATCTGTTTAAATGTAAAAGTATCTGAGATAAAACAAGAAAGATTCTTTTTTCTAGGTTATTACAATCTACAAATGTTCAATTCTCCAATTTATTTTTGTCATCAAAATGTGTAACTGACACAATGTAATATTTTCATGTGTAAACAGTATTTCTGTAGACCAAAAAAATAATGATGTAAGTAACCGTGTATTGGAACAGAGAATTAACTGGGCCAATTTTAACCTGATAATCCCATTAACATCAATTTAAAAAATCACAAAACCCTGAAGTATATATTTGGAGGTTAAATTCCATTTTTAAATTATTCTCTGTTCCAAGTAGGTTAACTTTAGAATTGTATAACAATATCTCCATGTTTCTAATGACTGTGAGAATGCTAATCAGAGTGAGTGTATAGGGGATGTTTGAGGAAGGGAGGGAGACACGAAGAGCTAGTCACTCTAGACAGCTTGTCTTTTTCAATTTTTCCCCTCCCATAGTATTCTGATTCAATTGTTTTGGGAGCCAGTGGACAATATACTACAGAAAGAGATACCCCCAAAGCCATTCTGAATGTGCACATTTGAGGATAAAACATTCTTCTCTATTCTTGGTTAAATATCAGTTAAACCAAGTAAATATCATTAACATGGTGAGACATTCAAGTTCAATAGTGCAAATGCTCAGAGGCCTTATCTGGCCCTCAATCTAAATTAGGCAAATTCCTCTTAATCCTCTCATAGATCCTTTTAATTTCCTTCACAAAAATTTTCAAAATTTTTAATTACATACACATACATACACACATATACTATGCTGAAAGCTCTGTAAAACAAAGTAACACATTACCTTTATTAATGCATGTCTGTGTAGAACCAGTGCCTAGCACGGTATCTGGTATGGAGTTGGTGTTCAGTAATTTCTTACTGAATGAATGTATGGATGAAAGAATGAAACAATGATGGGAATTCTGGGGTATTGCTTTAGTCTGAGAAACTTGAAAGCTATAGGTTAGTATCATTTGCATTATTTGCCTTATAATTATTACCTAAATCACTACAAAAACTATATAAAAATGATGTAAACTATGAAAGAAACTGCTATCTTGAGGGATGTGACCTATATTCCAATCAAAGTAGAACTAGGTACTCTTATATTTCTTAAAATTTTTATTTACATACTTACTCCAAAACAAAATGAAACAAAGCACTAACACAATGAGAAAATGAAGATGATTCTTACAATAAGCATTAGAATCAATTTATCTGCCAATTTGTGATAATAAATAATACCTATATTTAAAACATGGTCTCTCTCTCTCCTCTCCCACACGCACACAACAAACACACATTCACAAAAAAACACTGTTATTCATTTTCATTTTACTCTTCTGCAGTTACAAATAAGCATCAAATACAAACAAGCCCTTCCAAATAGCGTTTAGGCACATAACAACCTCCTGAAGCCATCGAAATAATATAGCTAATGTGTGGCCTAGAATTTCTAGTCCTGGAGGTGTGCATGTTGTTAAATGCCTACTTAATCTCCAGCTTCTTGGAGCTTCTAGCAATTAATACCAATGAAAGTATGACTTTTTTTAGTCTTAAGATTTATTTTCTAGAAAACCACTAATTCATTTTATTTTCACTACTGACAGCTATCAAATAATAATAGCTGTGGGTTTACATCAGGCTGGTTTGTGTTCAATCTTTTTATCTACAAGAGAAAGACTCCATATCCTTTTACCAATGCCCTGAGCCAAAAGAGACCCCAAAATAGACTTACTCACAACTGAGCCCTGGTGACCAGAAATATGGCGATAAATGTTGAACTGAAAAGGTAGGATTTCACAAAGCCTTTGTCTATAATCCTCAAAGTAGAGTAGTTGGTACTGCTGCAGAGTTAATTAGCATACATGTGGAAGCAGTTTATGGAAGCAGTTTAATCCCAAACAAATGTGAAAATAAGCTCACATTGTTTTGTAGAATGATTTACATTCATTATCATCTACTTAAACACACACACACACACACACACACACACACACACACACACACACACTTTAAAAAAGAATCATTATTCCTTCCAGAAAATCGGAATAAAGAATTTCCATATTTGTACTTTTGAAAATTATGTATTTCCAGACAAGGTCATATTTCCTCAAATCAAAATAAAGTGGAAGCTTTGTCTAAAGCTATGGTTTCCAAACTTCATCCAGATACAGAGAGATTACCGCATGACATAGGATTCATGAAGTGAGTCAACACATTTAACTGACTGTACAACATTAGAAAACTAAACTTGCTTTACTAGTTTCTATAAGAGACATTTTGACACATCATTAAATGAGATCTCTATAAAAGGCACATGATGGAAATAGCTCCAGTACTCATATTACTCTATGGAAAAACAGGCTTAATATGGCTTATAAAACCATCTCATTATTTGCTGTGATTATGGTTTTCTGTGGACACAATTTGACAAGAGATACAGTTGTAACTTGTAATGATGAATCATATTGTAATGCAGTTTGACTGCTCATGGGAATCTAACATCAACGTTAATATATATATCGTAGACTGAATGGCTGCCTCAGGATTCTTTGAAATAATCTAAGTGGGATGCTCAGAAAAAAAAAAAATGGAGTCTCCCAACTCTTGGTCTTCTTGAACCATTATATTAAGAACGAGGCCAAAACTCAAATGACCTACAGATGTAGTGAATGAGGCAATGTTTACCTAGGGATAACTTATTTGTAAAGCACTTGATCAACTTACCTATGCTTTAAAATACAAGCCTTTATTCAATCAATAAATATTTAGGGTAGGGTACTCACCATGTGCCAGGCACAGGACCAAAGCTTTTGACACAGTGTGAACAAGAAAGTTAATGTTCCTGTTCTTTACAGGGTTATAGCCTCATGGGGGAAACAGTTACGCAATATGAAAATTTCTAACTGTGGGATAAATGTTATAATGAGGAAATTACAAAGCAGTCATAGTCTACAGGAGAGCCACGTAACCTAGAGGTTGGAAGTACGGGAGTACGCCACGGGTGACTACTCTAGGTAACTAAAATGAGAATAAATAGAAGGCAATGCAGGGAAGAGAAAGGGAAATATTCCCAAGAGACGTTGTCTGGGATTGCTGGAATTTCAAATTTGAATGTGAACTGTTAGTGATACATAATGCTACAGAGATAAGTAGGGGTCAGTCCTGGAGGCATATAAATGACTGTGAACTTTATCCTCTGTCTTAACAACTACTTGCCTACTCCGATACCACTCTTCTGTGACACTGAACAGTGCATTCAGTACATATTTGATGATCAATTGGAATTCTGGATATGATGGATCTATCTTAGATCCCATCCAAAGGTACTAGTTATGGTGGATTCAAAATGAAGCACCCATCCTTTCTTATTCTCAGCACTGTTTGTTCCCACTCATGAAGATTCTTTGAGTACATTTCTAGTTTAAAGGCAAAGTGCTTGCCCATACTGTGTCATGTTTCAATATAAAGTTATTCCAAATCACCAATACTCCATTAATTCCTTTTAAGTTTTACTTTCCCTGGCTGACATGGTTGCCTTCTCTTGGAAAGTACATAGGATGGGCTTAGAAGACACATAAATTTAAACAAGCTTGATCTGTGGGTAGGAAATACAAATTGTGTAGCAACTACAGAATTTATTTGATGTTGCAAATGTGATTTACTGGGTCCAGGATTATTTATTTCACTCAGACTTGTACTTTAGGTATGTTTCACTTTCATGTAATGCTTCTACTCAGATTAGCTGTTCTTCACCCTATCATGACAGCAACAGGAATACCATGCAACATCATGCTTACAGAAGTGCAATGCTGCAAAAAAAAAATAAAGTTATATGCCAGTGATCCTTTTTTAGAGAATTATACCTCAAACTGTGTTATTATAAGAGGTCAGTCGGAGATTTTTAAGAACACATTGATCCCTTGAATCTCTTCTGAGGTCAGTATAAAAGAGGAACATCTGCTTTCATTCAAACCTCATGGGCGTTTTTACAGTTAACGCAAAAACAGCTAAGTTTTGTGAAGACAGATTCCTACCAACAGATTCGTGTAAAATAGTTTTTTTTCTGTGCTCCCCTTTTTTGGCAGTAGAATGAGAGCCCTCTGAGAAGGCTTCCCGTAGCTGTCCTGGATTTTTAATCTCCGTATTCCTTTTATGGGGGGAATTGGGCATTTCCAAAATCACACAGAGACTAGAGACGCCATTATTTGAGTGGCGCCAACTAATAAATCACAATTTTCTTTTGGAACCAGTAGCATCGCAATTCCCTGGTTATTTAGCCAACCATATTGGCAGACCAAAATATTATAAATGACACATCTCTTTCCTGGTTATTGCATTTCTTTCTGATATTCTGTAAATTCTCTTTGTTGAACAGGACTTCCTCAGAGGGAAACTTAGAAGTAAA
The DNA here is from genome assembly GCF_949774975.1 of Lagenorhynchus albirostris. Classification (NCBI taxonomy): domain Eukaryota; kingdom Metazoa; phylum Chordata; class Mammalia; order Artiodactyla; family Delphinidae; genus Lagenorhynchus; species Lagenorhynchus albirostris. The sequence continues at coordinate 71,478,948 of NC_083097.1, forward strand.
GCACTGAGAATGAACTTTTTCTTCACTTTAAGAACACTTTTAAATCAATAACAAATTTGTGGCAGTTTTCTCACTTCTTACCTCCCTAAGTAGGAAGGGAACACCTGTTTCAAATTCACTGATAATTTGTAAAATGAATTTTCACTTAATTTAGACTACAGCATTAGTTGATTTCCCTTTTACCCCCTGAATGTGAAAATCCCTTGGAACTTCCAAAGTGAATTAAATTTATTGGTAAAAATTGGTGAGGGAGGTGTTTCTACCATGAGGCTATATAAAGAAACTTTTATTTCTGTTGCTTTTCCTCATTTTTTACCACTATGACTCAAGAGAAAATACATCTGAGATCAACAATCCTGACACACATAAACCCAGAGAAATAGTTTTTATGCATATATTTTTTTCATTGACCTCCATACTGCTAGAGATGTTTTCATTTTTTAAAGACAAATTTATCATGTCATTCCACTGCTAAAAATCTTTTAGTACATAATCTCCATTTCTTTCAGGGAAAAAAAGCAACAACCCTCTTTATGGTTATGTGAAAAATGAAGTTCTCAATCCAGTCAAATAATAAATAAATAGAAATATATAACCCATGATGCAGAGGTGCTACTCTATTAAAATGAATTGAGAATAAAATGATTATCCCATATTCTATATTCAAAAAGGAAAAGGCTAGTTGTTCTTTGGTCATAGTACAAGTAACCCCTAGAACCAATTTTGAGCCCATCCTAATCTATTAGGCACTTATATTAGACACTAATCTATCAGTAGCCACATTTTTGAAAGCCAGCTGAACAGTGACACTCCCAGTCAGTAACAGCCTCATTTCAGTGACCAAGCTTCTTAGAATCAGCCATGCAGTAAGAACCACACTGTAGTGGCCACCCTTCCAAGGCTAAATACTCCAGCTTCTAAAAGTATGCCAATCCCAGAGCTCCATACTTCCTCAAACCCACAATAGTTTGTTCAGAGAGACCGTTTTATGAGAACCCTTCTCCTTTGCTTATGAAGCACAAATTTAGCTTTTTCAGCTTTTGAGTGATAGCTTCTTAACAGAACTAACTTATTTAATCCTCAGAATACTGCTAGAGGTAGGATCATTGTCATTATTGCATCCATTTTACAGATAAAGATATGGAATTTGAGATATTCAGTGACTTACCCAACATCATTCAATAAAGAAACAGTAAAGGAGAATTTGAGTCCAGATAATCTGGTTTCTGAGTCCATGCTCTTAACCACTAATACATATAGCTTCTCTTCTTAAGTGCTAACTCGTCATCTTCACTTCTCAAAACTGCTCAACTTTTGCCACTCACTCCTGCCATAGCAAATTACGCACTTGAAGTTCCTTAATGCTGCATGTCTGCCCTTTCCTCTGATCTCTTCATACACATCATTCCCTTAGCAGAAAACATTCCCTTTTCCACATTTGGTAGTGTATATATGTCCATGCTACTCTGTCACTTTGTCCCAGCTTACTCCCCCGCCCCACCGCGTGTCCTCAAGTCCATTCTCTACGTCTGTGTCTTTATTCCTGTCCTGCCCCTAGGTTCATCAGAACCTTTCCTTTTTTCTCTTATTTTTTTAGATTCCATATATATGTGTTAGCATACAGTATTTGTTTTTCTCTTTCTTACTTACTTCAGTGTAAAATAGATAGCTAGTGGGAAGGAGCTGCATAGCACAGGGAGATCGGCTCGGTGCTTTGTGACCACCTAGAGGGGTGGGATAGGGAGGGAGGGAGGGAGGCGCAAGAGGGAAAAGATATGGGGATATATGTATACGTAGAGCTGATTCACTTTGTTATATAGCAGAAACTAACACACCATTGTAAAGCAATTATACTCCATTAAAGATGTAAAAAATAATTGTTCTTAAGTGTTAGTGTTGATTCTTAAGAAATACTTTTATTATTCATTACTTCAAAATGTAAGACATTTATCTGGCTTTGAGATAAAAATGCTAATTCCTGTGTAAAATAAAAAGATAACTAATAAAAACAAAACAAAACAAAAACAACACAAAAAAGAACATTCCCTTCCCACCTCAATATGCCTAGGGGAATACCATTCTTCATTAACTTTTACATTTACTCTAAGAGACCTCTAACAGTACCTTGTTTTATAAATGTGAAATTGAGATCCAAAAAGATAAATAATGTGTCCCAAAGTCACACAGCCAACAAGTAATAAAAACAGGACTAAAACATGTTAATTCTGACTCACAGTCCTGCTGTTTCTCATAGGAAATATTTTCTGTCATCTTAATCACTTTGTTCTTCCTCTCAAAACCATCTCTGGTTACTCTATATTCATTCTGCTTATTATTATTATTTTTTTTGCCCTCAAAATGGAACACACTAAAGGCCTGACTAAAATAGTACCAAGTAGAAGGCTTTTTATTTAGAGTTCACACATCATAATATTCCATAACCCATTTGTCCATTTGAGGTACAATATATGTTACAGTTATAAGCTGATCTCTTTCAACTTCTTTATCAAAGCCTTAGAATTCCAAATCCATAAAACAGGAATAATAACATGCTTGCCTCCAGGGGTGGTTTAGAAGATTAAATATGATAATTCACCCAATGTGCTTATTAGCACAATCACTGACACCTAGACACACCCTAGAATGGTGGCTTTTTGTCCTATTTTAATCATGCCTAGTTATCTCTTATTAAATGTTTTAAATAGTAATAACAAGTTTTTAAAGAAGGGCTTGCTCTCTGATCAGTTGTTCTTCATGCTAGTGGAAGACACACCCCTAATCCCCAAAAGATCGGGTGCTTTTGAAAACTAGTAAAATTTTGGTTGAATATGAATATTTGGTTGGTTGTTGACTCTGTGTAGAATCACATCAAAATAGGTTACACCAAAAGTGGGAAGAATCTGTGCCACTATTTATGTCACTAGAAGTCCTTCATAAATAAATAAACAAACCACCTCATCTCAATTTCCTGCATACCACTGCCAAATTAGTTGGGTTCAACATCTTCATGAAGTACCTGCTTTTCCCTATAGATGTGCCATGACTCTTACCTGTTGCCTTACTCTACACATGTCTGGACACCTTTAAGATAGAAGTCCCTGTCTTTTTCAACACTCTATCATATCCAGTGCTAATAGAGTACTTTGAACACTACAGGTGCTCAGTACATTTTTGTGTTCTATCAATTTACATTTGCATATCATAAATTAAAGGCCTAGGGGGTCCCTCAAAATTTCTTTTAGTATTATGATCATTTTAAAAGATACTGAACTATATTTTTAAATGTAAAACTTCAGCATTCATTGATACAGATAAGCACTGAAAAGCTTAAATCCTAAATCAAAATGTAGTTTAGGATTTGATTTACATCTACTTGATTTACTTGATTTTTAAAAATATGTGAGAAGTTACACTCAAACTTTAACATATCACATTTTTATCATAGGTAGTTTAAAAGGAGATAATAGAAATATGGTTTAAGTTTGAAAACTCAAATTTTAGGTAATCGAAGTCTAGAACCCTGAGTACCTACTATGCATTTAGAATACTGTTTGGTTCACAGTAAGTTCTCAATAAAGTTTTATTAAATAAATTAATTAGAAGTCTTTGACGATACCTGGAGTCTATGCTTAGAAAATTATAACATATTCAGATTACCTTCTATTGTAAATCTTAGTTTCCCCATTTGCTTTTTCCAATTTATTTTAAAAAATTACTATGATGACTAGTGTTTTAAATCTGCTTATTTCAACACTTGGGCACAACCTGAACTGTTCCGTAGAGAGCAATCAGAGAACTAGCATTTCTTTTTATTATCAAAACCAATATAAAAATTAATTAACATCATTAACATTTCCATGATCATAAATTTTGCATAGGGTGTCACACTTGCACTGAACTTAATGGAATACTGAGAAAGGTCTCAGAAAGTATAATGGAATAATACAAGACTCTCAGATAAAAGTAAATACTTTTCTCCAAAGGAAGTGTAAAGTAAGCCTGTTGAAAACAAATTTCTTCTGGCTCACCTCCAGATATTTTCCTACCTTCTCATATCTTCCTTTCCAGAGCTACTTCTCACTCTAGCTCTCACTTGCCAATGCTCCATGTTGTTATCCATCACGTCTATGGATGTTTTCTCCTCTTTGTTCCATATCAGTTCATTCAAGGAACCTATTCATTCATTTCTCCCTTCCTTATTGTTTCATGTGTGTATGTCTGATTTTCCTGAATGTTGTAGAGAAACAGCCTTTATACTGTAACCTTCCAAAGAAATTAAAATTAAATAGTATACAGCTTTGGGCTTCCCTGGTGGCGCAGTGGCTGAGAGTCCTCCTGCCGAGGCAGGGGACACGGGTTCGTGCCCCGGTCCGGGAAGATCCCACATGCCGCGGAGCGGCTGGGCCCGGGAGAGGCCGCAACAGTGAGAGGCCTGCCTACTGCAAAAAAAAAAAAAAAAAAAAAGTAGTATACAGCTTTGTTTTTAAAAGAAGAAAAACTTTGTGTCGTGCTATACTTTTGAATTCTCTTCTCTCTTCTCTTCCGTCTACTCCCCTCTTTCCTCAGCCCCTCATGTTCCTATTTATTTTTATGTAAAGTAGTTACCCGCCTTTTTGTTTTCTTATCTGTAGCCAACATATTCCCTTAAAGTCTGACTTATCACCCCAGACTACCCTGTCATTCTAACCATTTATCAAAGAATTATCCTAAACCAAGAAGAACCAAACCAAGATAAACCAAAGTATTCTCTCTCCAAAAGGAATCTTGGTGCCAACTGTCAAGATTGTTTTACAGCCTGCTACAGGTGTAATCTCTGAACTCTCCTCAGCAGTGTCCCTGAACACGGGTTATCTGGAGATGGTATTCTGGAACCTGCAAATTGAAATGTAACCAAGCATGACCTCTGGATGTCAAGGAGGGCGATGTTGTCAGCCAGTGATGGTTTACCCTTGTGTACCTCTTCTTTCCAAAAGAGATAAAATCTGTCCCTTTCGTTGAGTTCTCATCTTGGCAATTCATATTCTACTTACTCTTACTTTCAGGAAGATATCTATTCTGTCTGTATTTATGGCTGTATAACCCTACTCTTACCTTCTGAACAAATCCCCACTCTGAAACTTTTCCAGGGTAGAAGAGAATCATTTGATTGGGATGAGACAAACAACTTACTTTAAGAAAACAATAAGCTGTTTTCTTCACTTGCTTTCTCTATCAAGAATAGAAAAGTATGATTTTAAAAAAATCAGCAAGAGCTTGTTCTTATTGCATTTCATGCTATTTCTGAGTTTGTGAGCTCTCAGCAGCCTTCCATGGTGTCAACCCATTATATACCTTAAAAAAAACTGCCTCCATTAAACTTTAAGCTGTCAAGGCTTACAACGAAAAGATGCAATTTTTTTCACTGCAGGAAAGGTCTGATTTAGTAACAAGCTATAAGCTAACAGAGCAGCAGAATCCGCATATAATGTTTCATAGAAAAGAAAAAAAAAACCATGCTGTTTTTTTGTGTGCTTCAACCTTGTTTTTTCTCTTTTCTTATTTAAAAAAAAATACACGGTCCACTTAGCTTTCAAATACAAAAGAGACTAGGAAGTGTTTTCCTCTTACGTTTGTGGCTACAAATCTTGGTGTTCAAGCACTTACAGACATGCAGTTGGTTTATGCACCTTTTATATTGGAAGGGGCACCATAGAGAAAAAAAAAAAGTTAGTCCACATTGCCGTCTAGCTTTCATGTTTAATATTGATTTAATTAGTCATTTAATTCCAAACACCCTTATTATCTACTTGTTTGAAAAGGCTATTTACTTTCACCACAATGCATACATTAAAACAAGTGACTGAATAGAAAACCAGGCTAGTGGCCTGGTGCTTTCTTGGTGCAGAAATGATATCCTCCTCCCCCACTTTAGCTCCAGCATCACAATGTCAAACATTCCGCATACATTCCCTAAGGAATCTGCAAGGCTAATTAGGGTGAGCTTCACCATAAAGAATACAGTTGTTAAAACAGCTTCTGTACACACTAGAGTAATGAGCATTCTTTACACACGCTGTGATTTGTTACTGCAATTTGCAGTCCTATATCTCTTAGGAAATAACTCATGTGTTGTTATTTATTGCATGTATGATTATTAATGATATATTAACAACTGTTGAAAGCAACTTATTTCACCTCAATAACTCATGCACTTAGCTCAATGTTTAAAGAGCTGGGGAGGCATCAATTCTTCCAGAAAACTATGCTTTTGTTTTTTTCCTCCTCCAGGATAGTAAAGAAAATGCCCAAAGTCTGAGAAGTATTATTTAACTTGCCTTAAAAAGATTTTATCATGGTTATAGGAGAGTGTTGTTTACAATTTTTTGAATCTTTCAATAATTCACACCATCTGTATAATCCAGTGTCTGATATTAAAAATAAAACTCAAATATCGTGTGTCAATTTTTATTAGTGACGAATAGGGACAATATCATGTAAATAGCTATCTTTTTTATTAATGTTACTAGAAGAAGTATGTTACTGCTCATTCAAACTTAATTCAAATATAGTTACCTAAATACTTCAAACTGCTGTTAGTAGCTTATCTCACATTAAATATACAAAGAAGTTTAAGTTACTGACTTAAATATTATGTGTGAGACATCACACATTCAGCATAGATGAAAACTGAGCTCCTTACTGCTTCACCTTCAGCACTGACAGATTTGTACCAATTAACTACTGCCCAAATGTCTTCTGATAATTGGAACATAGAAGTAAGAGAGTCTTTGTTTCAGAAATTAGAAATATAGCATTAGGTCTAAACTTTCATGATTCTTTGAGACACTACATGGGATGATTTCAGGGTCTCAAGACCTGTTTTGGCTTACCCGAAATCATGGCTGCTGTGTGCTTGCATCCCTGCAGGCATCTCTTCCAAAGATATAAATTGCATTACAAATGTGGCACATTTCCAGAGAGACAAAAGATTCTGTCTTTTGAAATATTCAGAGATCTGAAGAAAGCACTGCACTATACTCAGGTTCATTACCAAACACTCAGATAATGTCATAGATCTACATGATACTAGAGGCAAATAAATGATTATTTCAGCTTTCATGATCAGAAAGGAAGATTGTTGACACAAAGTGATGCCATATGATGAGACAGCACCTAGGTTGCTAATTACTCAAGTTTATAAAATCATTTCTGACAAGTGTTCATTTCATGAGGGTTTTCAAGCTCTTGTGAAATAGTTTTGCAAAGAATTCTGTTGGAGTCATTGAAAAAGCTGATATTAAATACTACCTTCTTTGACATATAAACCATTGCACAGTTTGTGTGCATGTGTGTGTGTGTGTGTGTGTGTGTGTGCGCGCGCGTGTGTGTGTTTATACTTTCAAATGGATTGCATTAAAAAGTCAGTTGAGGGCGTTCAGTTCTCAAAGGAAGAGTATGATGCTAGAAGCATGAGGCAGAAAATAGTGTAACAATAAACAAGCAAAGAAACAAATCAGCAAGCAATGGGGGTGGGTCTCCAAAACAGTCTTTCTAGCAAGACTGAAGGGACAGGACTGGAAAGAAAGCAACACATCTGCATATCTAAGGAGAATGATAACAACATCAGATGAAACAAGTGAATATCAGGATTGAAAAGGCTGCAGGAGTTTGCAAGCAGATGTCAAAAAGCATATCAGAAAATGTCAAGAAAAGTATAACAAGCAGCTAAAACTGGTTGCAGAGATTAGGGTGTTAAATATATGCATGAAGACAACACTATTCTGTGCCTTACAGACCCAAGAGCTGCTTCACAAGCAAGAAGGGGAAAAAGAGCTTCATAAATATTTTCTGCAAATAAAACTGGGGTCAGAATGTAAACAAAGGTAGAAAGCAAATAAAACTCTGCTTGGAACTTGCTTCCAGAGTCCCTGTGCCAGGCTACTTTACCAGATAATAACAGGATGACCCTTTATTAAATAGAAATTGTAAAATGCACTAGGTCTAGAAGGGAAATATAGAGAGATGTCCGGAGGTAATTATTATAATCTGTAACTTTCAGAAGTCTACTTTTTGAAATATTACAAGTAGGAATTAGAGTTGCAGAACTGTTTATGTCTTCATTGCAAAATTTACGGGAGAATCAAGTTTTCTGAGCTCAACCTGAGGAATTCTTCTTTAATGTAATTTTTTGACATAATTCTAATTCCAAAGATTCACAAATTTACTCTAATCAGGTGTGAATAATTTACAGACAAGTTACCTGATCAACTGGGCAAAATCAATAAAGTTACAGGAAAACTATCACAGGGACATCCACTATTAGCTTAATTTTTAGTTTAAACTTTCATTCTTATTGAGAATCAAATGACAGCACAAAATCCTTCCCTCTTTAGAACATGACTAAAAAAGTTATTCTCTAAGAATAAGCATTACTATACCAAGATTTCTGCCCAAATTCAGTGAGACTAGCAGGACATTAGCTATGAAAACAAAACAAAACAAAACTACACCATGGTGGTACCACAAACTCTGTACCTTGGTTTCTCTTTCAAGGACAAACTACATCTTAAGAGACCAGAAACCCTTAACAATATAGTCTTAAAGACTTTGCATCTAAGCTTTTGTGTGCATTTCTCCTAAAGACATGTCAGTCTTGCTCACCAAGACTGCAACTAAGTAAGTTCTCAATAAATATTTGTTGACTTGAATTTGCTGTATATTCAAATACTTTGGGCCATTCTTTTGCTCGTGCTGTACTTGCTCCTGGTCTTCTCAGCTCCAAAGCTAGTTAGTAAGTGTGATTCTTAATCAGACATTTCTAAAAGACTCATTTTCTCAGGGATCTTTTATCAGTTTTAAAAAAGACATACAGGGACTTCCCTGGTGGTCCAGGGGTTAATACTCTGCACTTCCAGTGCAGGGGACCTGGGTTCCAGCCCTGGTCGGGGAAGTAAGATCCTGCATCCGGTAAGGCACGGCCAAATAAAAAGTTAAAAAAAAAAAAAAAAAACCCACAAACATTTCAGAAAGACATAGAACCTTTTTGTCATAGAAGCATCACTTAAGGAGTCACTAGGATGGTGGTCACCTGGCCATCTCATTTCCTCTGAATCTATCTTATCCACAGCTTTGTCTTTTACAATTTCTTCATGCAGACCAGAACCACATTAGAAATTTAATTTTTACAAGGCTGAAACAGACTTTCTAGAAACTAGTAATACTTGTTACTTAAAGAATTCAGCTGACTTGGAAAATGATAAAGTTTTAACCAGTGAAAATATGACTGACAGATAGATTAGATAGATAGATATGTACTACCTACTTACCTACCATATGGAGTTTTATCATTTGAAAGACTAAACACATGGTGCCATTTTGTTACATTGTGTCGTATCAGATGTGAGAAAAAACTAACCCAAAGTGAAGTTGGTGAAATGCTGCCACCAGAGTGAGAAAAGCCCAGGAAACCCCTCTTCACTACCACCCAATTTACCAAGGGTATACAGTTGATCCCTGAACAACATAGGGATTATGGTTGCCAGCCCTGCACAGTTGATAATGCTCATATAACTTTTGACTCCCCACAAATTTTACTAATAGACCACTGTTGACCAGAAGCCATACTGATAACATAAACAGTTGATTAACACATATTTTGTATGTTATATATATTATATATTGTATTCTTACAATAAAGCTAGAGAAAATAAAATTTTATTAAGAAAATCATAAGGAAGAGAAAATACATATATAGTACATATATGTATTTATTGAAAAAATCCACCTATAAGTGGACTTGTGAAGTTCAAGGGTCAACTGTACTTATAAGAAGAGTTAGGAAAAAGACTTTTCCAGAAGCAAACAGAGGAATGAGAAAGTAAAGAGAAACTGTTTCTATAGAGCACAGTCTCACTCAGACCATTCTCAGAAGTCTTGTTACTGCAAGGCAATAGTTCAAAAACCCACTGCTTTGTACATCTAAAGAACTTCTTATGGCAGTACCCAGGTCTATAACCAACATCACCTTCTATCTGTTTTTAAATTTAATTCATTTTACTGAAAGTAACGCCCATACATAATATAAAAGGCAACTTGGATCCATGCCATGAAAATAAAAGTCTCATTCCATTCCCACCGCTGACTTAGTCTTATCCTAGCTTAACCAAACCTGTTTCCCCGGCTAAAGAAGAAAGGAGAGGAAGAGAGAGGATTTACATATTAACTTTTGCCTCAAGATGCATTATTTCCTGAGGAAGAATGTTCCAGGGCTGCAAACATCTTTGATCACTATCATCTGAAATCTTATCTTTATTACCTATTCTTTTGCCTTCTGCTTCCATCACTGTACATTATCTTCTATGTAGAGCAGCTCCTACTTCACAGCCTTAATAAACAGCACCACACTAATAATTCTTAACTCTTTATCTCCAGCTCTGAACTTATTTCTCAATCCCAGGTCTATCTCTCTAACTTGGATGTTCTGCCAACGTTGTAAATCCAACAAACAAATTCACTATATTTCCTATGGCCCCCAAAGACATACTATTTTAAAATTAAGTCAATGATACAGTATATTAGAAGGTGATAATTGATACAGAAAAAAATCAAGCAGGGAAAGGGAAAAGGTGGTATCAGGGGACAAGGGTAACAATGACTATCAAAGAGTCTCTTTAACCATTTCTTGCTTTGCTTATCTACTGCTTCCCTTCTACTTAAATTCCTTACTCCTTCAAACTGAATTTCTGAAATAGCCCCTATGGCCTTCTCCAGCACCTTGATCATAAAATTGGTCCTTTGGAAATATCTTCAGTGTATCATTCCTCTCAAAATTCTGCAATGCCTCCAGCTGTGTGTGGAATTAATTCCAACTTGTTCTGTGTGTTCAAAAAAATTTCTCCAAACATTTTCTCTAAGACATCTACAAAATCAATTCTGGAATATAATTGACTGAGCACCGTCTAGATGTCAGTGACTCTGTTATATACCTGAGAACTACAATGATTAGCATACAGTCTCTACCCCAAGGAGTTGAGAGTCTGGTAAAGACCAACAGCAAAAAACCAAATATCCCAAACCTACCACCCTTGATCTTCAATTCTATATTTTACTCATAGTGTTTTCCTGCTCTTAAACGCCATTCTGTGTTCAAGCTTACTCCAATCTGACCCATCTCTCAGAGCTCATTTACAGAAATTCCCATCCTCCGTCCTGCAAGCACACTTCAACTATTAGGTTATTTTCGAAACTCCTATAGAATCAGTCATTGGTACAATTAATTTTGGCACTTGTGTCAGTATGAAAATTTGCCTACTAAAAATCTACTTTCCCTCCTTCTACACTAACAGATACTAATTTTATTCCAAGAGGAAACATGCCCACCTAAAGAACTGTGTTTCCTGCTTTGCCTTGCTGATGGTGGCGACCAATGAGAAGCAAGAATAAGGACTGGAGTGAGGCTTTCGGGGAAGATTTTTTAAAGGGGTTGACTCAGGCGGGCATTGCTCTGTTTTGCCCTCCCCCCACTTCCTCTTTCTTTTTGCCTAGAAAGGAAACATGAAGGCTGGAAATCCAATAGTCATCCTGGATCATGAAATTACTTTGAATATGAAAACCATGTGCTAATCACTGAGGAGAAAGGCTGAAGATCCCAGATCTGATAATGGTGGGGTTGCCATACCAACTCTTAACAAATACCTATGACTTTCTTTAACATGAAAGAGACATAAAACACTCATTAATCTATTGGGGTTTTGTTTGGGTGGGAAAAAGAATATTTCATTTCCCTTACCCAAATGCAATTCCTAAAACGTTTAGCACTATTTAGCCTCAAACTCAGTCACTAACAAAATATTTGTTGTGCAACAGGCATTTCTTACATACCAGACATTTTGTTCCATATGGATGACACAAAGACAAATGAGAAATGTTCTTTGCCTTCCAAGAGCTGCCCAAGTGAAGTGGGAAAGGTAAACAAGAAAAAAAAAAAAAAACAATTAGTACAATGCAATGGACTGAAGCACTGTGGCTGAGGTAACTCTCAGGTGTTATGAGAACTTTTAGAAAGAACATGAAAGAAAAGTCTTCCGACGAAGTGACACCTGAGCCAAGTCCCAAAGGCATCCAGAGTTACTTATAAAAGAAGTGAAAGGGAGGGTAGTGATATGGGGCTGGATAAGTGGGCAGAAGGCTGGTTATAAAATGTTTTTTATGCGATTCTCAGGAATTTAGGGCTTTATCTGCACGTGGTTAGAAGAAATTGAAGGATTTTCAAGAGGAGGAATAAAATCAGACATATTTTGGACCCATCCATCTAGGATTTATTTGTTGAATTTATTTTTGAAAAGGGAAAGATCCCTTGGAAGGCTGTTAGAAAAAACAGACTAGAAAATAAGAGGTCCTGGTCAAGAAAAAAGACTCAATTGAAAAATTATTTGGGAATTATTACTGACAGTAGTTCATGGGAATTCATTATAGGGCATTACAGGATAGTAGGTAGAGTCAGGTATGATTCAGCCTTCTGGTTTCTGAGATAATGGGAATGTCACCAACTAAGACAGGGGAGAGAGGAAGAAGAGCAGGTTTATTGAAGGTTGCAAGAAAATTATAAATTCAGTGTGAACATGATGATCTTGAAGTGGTATAAGATAGCCTAGTGTACACGTATGGTAGGTGGTTATATATAAACACCTGAGTTCAGGATAGAGGTTTAGGTTGGATTTCGAATCATCAATGTCTATTTGATGATTAAGTCATGTGTACAAGAGAAAACACTCAGAGAATGAAATTACAGGAGAAGATTTCTGGGAGCTTCACCTTTTAACAGACCAGCAAAGGACAAAACGGCCATGGAGGAGACTGAGAATGTCCAGAGACAAAGAAATCAGGAGAGAAGGGTGAGTTAAATGCTAGGAAAATTTCAAAATCTGGGCAGAGGTCAAATGTTGCAGATCAGTTTAATGCTGCAATGCCAGAAGTTTTAAAAAGAACTTTAAAAAGTACGTTACATTTGGCTACAAAGGCACATAGCACTGTTTCAATGACTTGTGAGGCAGGACCCAAATTAAAGTCAGTTGAAAACAAATGTGAGATCAAAGTACTATAGTGCAATTATTCTGTATATCACATCTTGTATCATCAATTAAACTATAAATTTCTAGAAGGCAGTTTTTATACTTTTCTATCCTATTTATGTCTCATTTTATATGTATATATGTTTCTATGTGTGTATGCATACATGTTTATGTACGTGTGCATGGATGTGCATAATCAATTATGTATATGTCTACGTATAAATGTATGAGCATATGTGTAGCTGTATATATATCCTGTATACTTAACAATGTCTGCAGAAATATCAATGAGCAAGGTTGACTTGATGAATATACAAATGAAGTCCCTGGGCCTACAAGCCCACTCTGGCAGCAGTGATACTTTTAATCGTTCTTATTCCTTTTTTCACCATCTCTCCTAAGCAACATCCAACCTGTTTTTGTCATAGTCTTTTGTGTAAACCAAAGATGTAGCCTGATGTTTCTCTTTACTCCCATTTATTTTCGTATCTTCATTTTCTCTCCTCCTCTGCTCAGATCATGTGCAGCCTGCCTTCAACAGCTGGCATTTATAGAGCTATAAGTTTCCATAACTTCTCCAGGAGCTCTGCATGCATAAGCATGCCAAATCAAACCCTTAAGCTATTCTGCAAATAATTTCTACGGTAAATTTCATTTGTAATGACCTGAAGTTGAGTTTGTATCCTTTAGGAAAACCTATATGTTCTCACAGAACTCACAAGCTCTCTCCCTGCAATGTTAAACTCAAATTTTACTAGTATAATTAGTATACGCATGGAATTTATGGCACAAAAGTGTCACTGATTAAAACAAACTGACTCACTTTAAAACAGCACTAAAGCACAAACATAGTTTTGTTTTGAAAACCCCTTATTCTTCTTACTGTGTCTTTGGGTTTAGAGTTCCTTCTAACCACAATATGGTATGTCTGGGGCTTCTATTATCTGTTTTGGCATTTCACACGTGGAACACCTGCATGAGATAGGTTCCTTGACTCTACAAACAGCTTGCAGGATAAGAATTTATTACCGAATGAGTCTTCATGCTGTTTAAATGAAAGGAGGAGCTCCACTAATGGCTTCTTCAGTTTAGTAACTGGAATATTTTATAGTTTCATCTAACTTTTATTTTCCCCCATCTGCTTAAGTGGCTTTATTCCTCTCAAGTTGAGAATTTCAAGGCTCTTACTAACAGGATGTTAAAAAGTATTGGTGCATTTTTTTTTTCCTGTCACCTTTTTTTTTTTTCCCAACAGTCTGCTTTTGTTCTTCTCAGAGGCCTTTTATAAACCTTTCCTTTCTCCTGATGTTCTCCTGGTCTAAAACAGTTCCAAAAACTACATGAAGTCACAGTGGAGGAAGAAGAGTTGGAAGAATGAGAATTTAAGTAGAGGATGAAGAAGCAACCCCTTTGCAAGGAAATATAGTCTACGTTGCCTCAGCCATTGTGGTTTCATAAACTGTTGAATCAATATCACCCCTCAAAGCTTCAACCTTCTAAATCTCTCCCCATTCTTCACTCTTGTGAATCACAGACTTCACAAGTGTGTACTCTTAGAAAAACAGGAAACTAAAAACATCAAGCAAGACTGTTTGTGTTTCCTCATATGATTCCAAGAAATGATGGGGTAGGAGGGCATTCTATCTTCACTTTCATAAAGCAGCTCTAATTCCTATTACCACAGTGTAAAGGATGTGTCCCTTCAAAGCCCATGCCGTCCTAATTAAGCCTTGTGCTTTTCTTCCTTAGCTTTCAACCTACCACAAGGGAGGTATGTGCTCTGGGGGAAGGGGAAGAGATGGGAGTTGGGGAAGATGGGAAGGTAGAAAGCTTGATTCTTAACATTTGCCACTTTGCATGGTGTAAATACACCCACCACAGTAAACTTTAATCCAGCAACAGTTTATGAACTGGCTCCCGCATCTTTTGTCAATTTAACAACCAGCTCTCATAAACTGTTATGAGTTAGCCCCTGCATACCACTGCAAGAGTCTTATATAAAAAACTTTGAGGAGTAATACTTCTTTTCACTTTCTACCTTACTCGTTAGGCACGTTATTGAAAGATCTCCCCTTATTTCTTTCTCAGGGCCAGCTCTAGGCAAACTCACAAAATTGGTGGGACTTATCCTCAGAGCCTCTTTGCTTCACCTTTCAATTTCCCTGACTTTTCGTCACTTTGCAGTTTCCATTGCTTAGCTAGTGTCCTGTGATTTAACAATCCTACAATATGCTCTCACCTCCATTACAATCATTTGCCCTGCTTAGCATTCTGTCACTGAGACCTAATAACTTAAGTGAGCCAATAAACTCACAAATGAGTTAATGGGCACTAAGTGTTAATAGAGATAACAGCTTGGTTCTGTATTCTTTCTAGTGTTACCTGCAATATTAAGAGAGATAGTCTGAAAAGAATGTCCCAGCTCTGAACAGTGACTCTGTAGCACTATAAGGCACTAGGAAAATGACAAGAGCTTTTCATTCTGTTAGGTCAGTTCTCAAACATTACCTGGACATTCAGTCCAAGTTTTTCCAAAACAGGAAGGGAAAACTTTAGTGGGGATAAGATGTTAGTTAGATAACTAAGATGCTATCTTAGATTATTTTACTCAGCTTTTCTGACTTTTCAGAGGCATTTCATTCATGATTCCCCTAAAATCTTGACCAGAACCAAGGCTTGTCTCCCTTTGCTCTTCAGCCTTTTTACTCCTCTCCATCCAGGATAGGAGTTGCCAGGGCAGAAGCTATATTTGATTTATGCATTTAAAAGTTTTGCATAGGTTTTCAACACTCAGTGAACAGTAATGATAGTAACAATAAAGATTAATAACTGCAGTAAACTGGTTAAACAAGAATTATGCACAGAGACTGGCCATTCTCTTATAGCTGGGGAAACAAACATGGCTACTGTTTAGAAATGGAAAGCCACTTTTCTATTAAACCAGTGACTGCAAACAAAGATGAATCAAATAAATTACACGGAAAATATGAAACTGAAAGTTCTCTGTAACGGGATAATGTTTTAAATAAATACTGTGAAGCATCTACCCCACCTAGATGGGTTGTAATTAAGGCAATCCATAACAGTATTAAAGCTGAATTAGTGGCTTGGTACTAGGAGATAATAATAATCTTTATATTGGAATTCAAAGGACTTCAAATTCTCATCAATCCCCGTTATATTCCTGTAGATAACTGGTACTGTTAAAATAGAAATATTAATAGAAAGAAAAAAAAAGTTGCTGAAAACAAAGAAGACAAAGATAGGATAAATGAGATCATCAAACAGGAAACCTTGAAAACTGAACTCAATATCTTTCCCACAATAAAAAAGGAGGGGAAGGTCTGGGGCGGGGGAGAACGGTATCAATGCCACATCACTTCTTCCATTATTATGTTTATTCATTCTACAAACATTTACTAAGTTATTATTTTACTAAATACTGTGGTGAATTCTCACATATCATAAACATCTTAAGGTACCTATGTTCAGGCATTATTTAACTCTCATGAATGAACCAAGATTAAATTATACGTTGATTCTATGACAAATTAAGCTTTAACCAGTGGGTTAAAGGGCTATGATTATCAATAAAGCTATTGAGTCCCTACTGTATGCCACATATTGTATTAAACACCCCCTACACTCTATGAAATAGGTACTAATATAATCTCCTTCTTACATATGAGGAAGCAGAGGTTCAGAAAGGTTAAGTACATTGCACAATGTCACACAGCTAGTAAGTGGCAGTGCTGGTATTTGAACCCAAGCAGTCTTCACCATTAAGTACACTGTGTCATGACAATAGTGTTAGTGAAAGCTGATTGAGTGCTTATTATGTACTGAATGCTCTAAACACATTACGTCACTGATATTCACAATAAATCTGTGAGGTAGATACAGGCGAGCAGCTCAGAGAGGAAAGACTACTTCTTCAACAGCATGTAGCTAGTAAGTGAAGTTAAAATTTAACGCAGGAAGGCTACCTGGTTCTAAAACCTGTGCCTGTAACCACTGCACCATACTGCCTCCAGCTGAGATTATTTCCATTCTTGTATGAACAAGGCACATTACTATAGAAATACTCTGCAGCATGCGTCACTGACAGCTATGCAGATATTTTCCTCAACATAAAACAAAAAACTAGCTCCCTCTGTAGTTATTTCTGTAAGACAGACATCCCAGAAGAGCTTATGATAAAAATGTCCAAACTGAAGCAGTAAATGCCTTAGTTCACTAAGCCTCCTTCCCCTTCATTCATACTTCACAACTAAAAAGCTGAACCATATGTGCTGCCCCCATTCAATGGGGATAATATCCAGAAGGGGACCAGCATGGGATTGGTCATCAGAAGATTACATGTGTGATGGAAGAGACTAGAGAGCCCTGAAACAACCTTTCTTCATCATGGCTTAAAGAAAGAAAAAAATAGTTTTTTTTGAGTTCAAAGAAGAGACATATGCAGTCAAGGAGAACAGCAAAAGAAGACACCAGAAAAAAATTAAAATGCTAAAATATAGATGGAATTTGAAGCTAAAACCATTTTGTAAATAAAGGCACATTAAAAGAAACAAAATATAGTACAGACAATATGGAAACACACTGGGGACATGGACAATCAACTTGAATAAACAGAACATAATTAAATGGGGAAAATAAATGTATAGTCATAAAAGATAAGGGAGATAAATTCTATACATGTGTATATCATGAATATATATATATATATATAGTTCATAGTTCTAAGGAAAAGAACATAAAGTTTCTTAATAAGGCCCTTGAAACACTGAAATAACAAAGATCTGAATTTGTATATTAAAATGATAAATTCCATCATAAGGAAAAAAAGTGATATGGATCAACCAATATCACAACATATCCTGGAACAGTTGCTGGACTTTAACACTATAAAAAACTAATCCTATGCAGACAACAAAAACCAAAATATATAACCAATTAGACGAAAAAAAATAGAGTAAATTGTTGAGGGAAAGAAAAGGTGGCCTAAATTTTTTATTCCTCAACAACCTGTCTCAATAATTGAGGCAACAGAGAGAAATTACACACAGCCCAGGCTATACAACCCCCATTCAAGCACATTCAAGAACTACTTAATCACAAAATCAAACCTGACCAAGATGAGTCAAAATAAAGACCAGGATTGAAAACTTGAGATAGAATATAATAACGGTGGCTGCTAAGGGGAAAAGGGGATGGGGAGGGAAGGATTGGGAGGTTAGGATTAGCAGATGCAAACTATTATTTATAAGATGGATAAACAACAAGGTCCTACTGTGTATAGCACAGGGAACTATATTCAGTATCCTGTGATAAACTGTAATGGAAAAGAGTATGAAAAAGAATATATATATGTATAACTGAGTCATTTTGTTGTACAGCAGAAATTAAACACAGCACTGTAAATCACTTATACTTCAATAAAATAAAAAATATATATAATAATGGTGAGTATTGATTCCATATACATAAAATAACTAACAATAAAGAAATGTGCATATTATTATTATTACTTGTTGATTATGTAATGATATGAACAACAAAACTGAGAGAGAGCATGAGAGAAGGGGAAGTTTGATGAAGTGAGTGTACAATTGTTCCCCCAGTGAGAAATCAACAGATACTAATTTTGTGAAGCAAATTTTACCAAAAAATGTTTAAAAATAATCATGAAATCAACCAAAACTAATATACTATATATTGGGAGGTGAGAGTAACAAAAGTATAAGTGAGCTAATTTCTTTATATTTTGATGTAGAGATTCAATGAATATTCTAAGGTTAATAAAAGAAACACTTTTTATACAGTTAAACATACAAGAAGAAATTAAAAGTCAATAAACATTCCAAATAATTAAAAGAAAAAAAGAAGCACACAAAAAAGAAACACAATAAAATACAGACTATTCAGCAAAAGACTGAAAATAAGGCAAAATGAAATATGGATCAGTTAAGGTACTAAAATCAATCATATTTCTCACATCAATGAAAGTAAATAGAATAAAATAAACTGTTACAAATAAAAGATTATTTAATTTGATCAGCAAGAAAGCTCAATCTCATAGCAAAGTACACTTTTAAAATAAAGTGGCTTTAAGATAATTGAAATCGTATCAAGCATCTTTTCCGACCACACCGCTATGAGACTAGATATCAATTACAGAAAAAAAATCTGTAAAAAATACAAATACATGGAGGCCAAACAATACACTACTAAATAACCAAGAGATCACTGAAGAAATCAAAGAGGAAATCAAAAACTACCGAGAAACAAATGACAATGAAAACACGATGACCCAAAACCAATGGGATGCAGGAAAAGCTTTCTGAGAAGGAAGTTTAGAGCAATACAATCCTACCTCAGGAAACAAGAAACATCTTAAATAAACAACCTAACCTTACACCTAAAGCAATTACAGAAAGAAGAACAAAAAAACCCCAAGGTTAGCAGAGGGAAAGAAATCATAAAGATCAGAGCAGAAATAAATGAAAAAGAAAAGAAGGAAAAGATAGCAAAGATCAATAAAACTAAAAGCTGGTTCTTTGAGAAGATAAACAAAATTGATAAATCATTAGCCAGACTCATCAGGAATAAAAGTGAGAAGACTCAAATCAATAGAATTAGAAATGAAAAAGAAGAAGTAACAACTGACACTGCAGAAATACAAAGGATCATGAGAGATTACGGCAAGCAACTATATGCCAGTAAAATGGACAACCTGGAAGAAACGGACAAATTCTTAGAGCAGTACAACCTTCTGAGACTGAATCAGGAAGAAATAGAAAATATAAACAGACCAACCACAAGCACTGAAATTGAGACTGTGATTAAAAATCTTCCAACAAACAAAAGCCCAGGACCAGATGGCTTCACAGGCAAATTCTATCAAACGTTTAGAGAAGAGCTAACACCGATCCTTTTCAAACTCTTCCAAAATATAGCAGAGGGTGGAAAACTCCCAAACTCATTCTACATGGCCACCATCACCCTGATACCAAAACCAGACAAAGATGTCACAAAGGAAGAAAACTACAGGCCAATATCACTGATGAACACAGATGCAAAAATCCTCAACAAAATACTAGCAAACAGAATCCAACAGTACATTAAAAGGATCATATACAACGATCAAGTGGGGTTTATTCCAGGAATGCAAGGATTCTTCAATATACGCAAATCAATCAATGTGATACACCACGTTAACAAACTGAAGGAGAAAAACCATATGATCATCTCAATAGATGCAGAAAAAGTTTTCAACAAAATTCAACACCCATTTATGATAAAAACCCTGCAGAAAGTAGGCATAGAGGGAACTTACCTCAACATAATAAAGGTCATATATGACAAACCCACAGCCAACATCGTTCTCAGTGGTGAAAAACTGAAACCATTTCCTCTAAGATCAGGAACAAGACAAGGTTGCCCACTCTCACCACTCTTATTCAACATAGTTTTGGAAGTTTTAGCCACAGCAATCAGAGAAGAAAAGGAAATAAAAGGAATCCAAATCGTAAAAGAAGTAAAGCTGTCACTGTTTGCAGATGACATGATACTATACATAGAGAATCCTAAAGATGCTACCAGAAGACTACTAGAGCTAATCAATGGATTTGGTAAAGTAGCAGGATACAAAATTAATGCACAGAAAAAAGAATAAAATACCTAGAAATAAACTTACCTAAGGAGACAAAAGACCTGTATGCAGAAAACTGTAAGACACTGATGAAAGAAATTAAAGATGATACAAACAGATGGAGAGATATACCATGTTCTTGGAATGGAAGAATCAACATCATGAGAATGACTATACTACCCAAAGCAATCTACAGATTCAATGCAATACCTATCAAACTACCAATGGCATTTTTCACAGAAGGAGAACAAAACATTTCACAATTTGTACGGAAACACAAAAGACCCCGAATAGCCAAAGCAATTTTGAGAAAGAAAAACAGAGCTGGAGGAATCAGGCTCCCGGACTTCAGACTCTACTACAAAGCTACAGTGATCAAGACAGTATGGTACTGACACACAAACAGAAATACAGATCAATGGAACAGGATAGAAAGCCCAGAGATAAACCCATGCACATATGATCACCTTATCTTTGATAAAGGAGACAAGAATATACAATGGAGAAAAGACAGCCTCTTCAATAAGTGGTGCTGACAAAACAAGACAGCTACATGTAAAAGAATGAAATTACAACACTCCCTAACACCATACACAAAAGTAAACTCAAAATGGATTAAAGACCTAAATGTAAGGCCAGACACCATCAAACTCATAGAGGAAAACATAGGCAGAACACTCTATGACATAAATCACAACAAGATCCTTTTTGACCCACCTCCTTGAGAAATGGAAATAAAAACAAAAATAAACAAATGGGTCCTAATGAAACGTAAAAGCTTTTGCACAGCAAAGGAAACCATAAACAAGATGAAAAGACAACCCTCAGAATGGGAGAAAATATTTGCAAATGAAGCAACTGACAAAGGATTAATCTCCAAAATTTACAAGCAGCTCATGCAGCTCAATATCAAAAAAAACAAACAACCCAATCCAAAAATGGGCAGAAGACCTCAATAGACATTTCTCCAAAGAAGATATACAGATTGCCAACAAACACACGAAAGGATGCTCAACATCACTAATCATTAGAGAAATGCAAATCAAAACTACAGTGAGGTATCACCTCACACCAGTGAGAAGGGCCATCATCAAAAAATCTACAAACAATAAATGCTGGAGAGAGTGTGGAGAAAAGGGAACACTCTTGCACTGTTGGTGGGAATGTAAATTGATACAGCCACCCTGGAGAACAGTATGGAGGTTCCTTAAAAAACTAAGAATAGAACTACCATACAACCCAGCAATCCCTCTACTGGGCATATACCCTGAGAAAACCATAATTCAGAAAGAGTCATGTACCACAATGTTCACTGCAGCTCTATTTACAATAGCCAGGACATGGAAGCAACCTAAGTGTTCATTGACAGATGCATGGATAAAGAAGATGTGGCACATATCTACAATGGAATATTACTCAGCCATGAAAAGAAACAAAATTGAGTTATTTGTAGTGAGGTGGATGGACCTAGAGTCTTTCATGCAGAGTGAAGTAAGTCAGAAAGGGAAAAACAAATACCATATGCTAACACATATATATGGAATCAAAAAAAAAAATGGTTCTGAAGAACCTAGGGGCAGGACAGGAATAAAGACACAGACGTAGAGAATGGACTTGAGGACACGGCAGGGGGATGGGTAAGCTAGGACGAAGTGAGAGAGTGGCATGGACATATATACACTACCAAATGTAAAATAGATAGCTAGTGGGAAGCAGCTGCATTGCACAGGAAGATCAGCCCAGTGCTTTGTGACCACCTAGAGGGGTGGCATTGGGAGGGTGGGAAGGAGATGTAAGAGGAAGGAGATATGGGGTATACATATATGTATAGCTGATTCACTTTGTTATAGAGCAGAAACTAAGACACCATTGTAAAGCAATTATATTCCAATAAAGATGTCAAAAATATTTAAAAATAAAGTAATATAAGATGGTGGTGGGATGAATTGGGACTTTGGGACTGACTAATATTTATAAAATAGATAACTAATAAGAACCTGCTATATAAAAAATTAAATTAAATTTAAAAAAGATAAAGTAATGCAAGAAATGGATAGGAAAAGACATATTGGGAAAATGCTAACAAAAAAGAAAGTAAAATGTGTTATATTAGTATTAGGGTTGAAATCAAGGAGGAGAAAAAACAGTAAAGGACTTCCAATAGGCGCTTTAATGAAAGTAGAGAAACATAAGAGCAGTACAGTATTTTAAACTTATATTTTTGAGCTCATTTGATCAAATAGACCAAATAAATGTTAACAGATATTCCTAATAAAATATGTCAACCTTCATGAGTAAAACAGCATAGAGATTAATTAGGTTATAAAGAAAACTTAAAGTGATTTTTTTAAAAAAGAAATTAATTTAGAGAAATTCTCTGCTTATAATACATAACAATTACAATAACACAAAATGAAAAACGAATACACCAACTGTTTAAAGATTTATAAGTTTTATGTTCAGCAACTCATGAGTTAAAAGAAAAACACAACTGGGCTTCCCTGGTGGCGCAGTGGTTGAGAGTCCGCCTGCCGATGCAGGGGACACGGGTTCGTGCCCCGGTCCGGGAAGATCCCACACGCCACGGAGCAGCTGGGCCCGTGAGCCATGGCCGCTGATCCTGCGTGTCCGGAGCCTGTGCTCCGCAACGGGAGAGGCCACAACAGTGAGAGGCCCTCATACCACCAAAAAAACAAAACAAAACAAAAAAACCCCACAACTGTAGAATATGAAGAAAATAACAAGTCATTGTATATCAGAACCTATGAAAATTGACTAAGATTGTGATCAAAAGAAAATTTATAGGTTTTAATAATTACCTTTCTCAACTACCAAGGATGAAATAATTTAATAAAATAGTCTATTAAAGTAGCAGTAACATGAAACTAAGGAAAGTAAAAGGAAGGAATTATTACTGATAAATGCAAAATTAATACACTGGAAAATAGAAGAAGAGTAAAAAGGCAAATTTACTAATTGGTTGATGTGTGTTCATATAATTATGTATCATATATAACTGAATATATATTATGCATACATTCGTATACTAATAAATATACATATGTATGTAAGTAATATTTAAAAATAATATTAAAGGAAAAGCACATATAGTAAAAATGAAAACTTGAATGTTAATAACTATGCATTATATGTACATACTATGTATTATACACATATATGACTATATACATGTATGAAACTAAGTTATGTATGTGTGTCCCTGTGTGTACATATATATGTGTGTATATATAAACTGATCTTGGAAAAATAAGAGAAGGAGAAAGCACATATAATAAACAAATTAGGAAAAATTAGAATTTGTTAGTAAATACGGATGCAGAGAAAATGAAAATAATTATGAGAAAATACTTGTCACACACTAAGGATAAACTTGAAAGTGTGAATAGAATGAATGCTTTATTATGATAACACAAAAAAAAAAAAATTGGTGCTAAGGACAACAAGAGTCCAATCAGGTAAGGGCACATTTTCCAATTTTCTTAGGGGAAAAATTAAGAAAAATATTTATTCGTCCCTACTCCTAAAGAAGCCAAACCTTTCCTAAACCAGAGTTTAAGTGATGAACTCTAAATATCCACTAAGAAACAGAAAATTATAAAGCTATTTAAAATATTCTAGACAGCATAAAAACATATAGCTTCCAAGCTCATCTTTTATGAAGCCAACATAAAATTAATGGTCTAAGTCTGGAAAACTGTCTTTCCAGATTTAAAAAGGTGGAATAAACCACAGCCCCATACTACTTTTGCATACAAAATAAAAGGAGGACATTCTCAGACTATTAAAAGGATAGAATATGATTAATAAGGTTTATTCAAGGAATATAAATACAAATATCCTTATATAAAATCTATCAATGTATATTAAAATATTAAAAAGAAAATAAAAGCAAGTGATTATCTTTGTATATAGGAAAAAGTTATTTGATAAAAATTAATATCTAATCTTGATTTTTAAGATTCTTAATAAAACTGTATAAAATAATTTATATTTTATACAACTTTATAATCTGTTTGATATACATGTCTGAAAGCAAAATCCATGAGCATAGTGAAATATTAAAAGCATCCTCGTTAAATTCAGTAACAATAAAACAGGATGCTTATTAGTATTATTATTTAAATATTTAATATTATCCTAGGAGTACCAGATGATGTACTTAAAATATTTTTTAGAAACTTAAAGTGATTTTAAACATAAGAGATACAAATATGGAAAGGATAAAACATTTTTTTCCAGATGATTATACAACTAGAAAAATTAAAAGCAAGAGAAATATTAACTGAGGGAGCCAAATACAAATAAATATATGAAAATTAATTGCTTTCCTGGAAACAAACATACCCAGCTATAAAATACTGAGAAATAAGAATCTTATCTTTAAAATAAGAATAAATATCTAGGTAAAAAGTTAATCACAAAATGTGAAAAATCTCTATGAAAAAAATATTTTAATTCTACTAAAGGATAGGTATTTCTGAAAGGAAAGAAGAGAAAACGTATTCCTGCACAGAAGATTTAATATTGTAAAAATGTAAGTTCAAACTAAATTAATCTACAGATTTCACATGATCCAAATAAAATACCAACAGCCTTATTTCTGGAAAGTGAGCTAGCTGATTCTAAATTTCTTATGTAAAAATCAACATGAAAAAATTGGCAGCAAGTTTCTGAAAAAATAAGAAGTAGTAAAGGAGAATACCTTGATAAGATAGTAAAATACATTTTAATACAACTAAGTGTTTGGTGCTGGTGTCTAAATAGGAAGATTGAGCAATTAAATGGAAGAAACAGTCAAGAAATAAACAAATACATATGAGAATTTACTCTATGATAAAGTTGGCACTTTAAATCAGTGAAAAAAATAGCTTTCTGAATAAACATGTTGGGACAGCTAGCTAGCCATTAAAAAAAAAAAAACTGTTTTTTGCCTTAAGAGTAGACCCCAATAAATTCCAGACGTATCAAAGATTTAAATGTAAAAATAAAACTTTAAAAGTACCAAAAAATTACATTAAAAATAGTTTTGACATGGAAATACTCTTTCTAAATAAGAGGAACCATCCAGAGCAACATTAGAAAATATTAATAAATTTGACTACATAAAAATTAAAGTATTCTATGCCCCAAACCTCACAATATGAAGAATTAAATAAAAATATTTTATAAAGCTTATTAAATAAGTTAATTTTTTTACTTATAGTAAACAGACGTAATTTTTTTTTTTTTTACAAATTTTAACTGAACTGGAAAATAGGCACATATAGAAGAAAAATTCAGTCAGACATATCTAATTATAAACTTAACTGAGCCTTTGACTCAGTAATGCCACTTCAAGGCATTTATCCAGCATTTATATATACATCCAGAAACAAAGAGATAAAAACAATGATGTTTATTGCAGCATACTTAGAAAGAACAAAAGTGCAAAAATCTCTAAATGTCAAGCAGTCATAAATGGGTTAAATCAATTACAGTCTACCCATAAATGAAATTCTCTGCAGCTGTGAAAAGCAAGGGAAGTTATAGAGAGCTGAAAATGAAAATATCACCAAAATATGTTTAAAAAAAGAGAGAAATATTTTATGTCTGCATGTATATATATATATATTTTTAAATATACACGAAAGACTCTAACCTGAGAATTGGGACTGCAGAGCAAGGATGGGAGGAAGAATTGCTTTTCGTATTATAACTTCTTTACTGTGTGGAATTTTTTGCAGATATATATTTATTAAAATTTAAAAAGATATATATATAAAAAGTTATATATATATAACTTTTTAAATTAAAAAAAATTAAACCTGGAAGTTAAAGTAAGCATTACTTAGCCTCTTTATAAGCTTCATATTTTCATGATTTGACAGTGACCAATAAATTTTACAAAAGTATTAAAAGTTTGATAACAACACTTCATGTCATAACTTTTCACCTTAATATTTGTCCCCTCAAGGCAAAAATAATCCTGGGGGTCAAGGGAAGTCAAAGAGATGTTCAGTGATCAATGTAATCTTTTTAAATTCTAATAATGCAACTGCAAGAAGATTCATACATATAAATGAAGCTGTAAGAACTTAATAGCATGTATGTGATTTAGAGGAGAGAGTACAGGAATTATATTCAGACAATCTGGGTTTGAAGCTGCTGTACCACTTATTTGAGCAAGTTATTCAATCTTTAAAAGCCTCAACTGAGTGACAAAATAGAGATATGGGTAACAACTGTATAATGTAGTTGTGAGGATTAAATTATGACATATTAATGTTGAATAAAGTTTCCAGGATTTTAGTGTGATGGGATAGCTATACAAAAGAGATTATCTTTGTGGTATTGTCTACAACAGCATCTTCAGGCCAGAAAATGGTTAGAGGTCCCAACAGATCCAAAGTAAATTTCAAAAAGCTGTAAAAACAAGAGAATGAAAACCACATGCAACTTAATAGATTCTCAATTCACTAAGCAACTCCTGACCAATGTGAAAAGCTCACAGAGGCATGTGGGTTATATTCAGCTGGATGCACTTTGTATGCTTTTTAAATACTCTTTAATTTGTTGTTGTTTTTAATGACCTGATTGAGAATTTTTAGGGTCTGCTAAAGGAGCATTTTATTTGTTTCTTCACACTGTCTCTTTTCTTCCAATTTTCTTCTCTCTCTGTTTTCTTCCTCTTCTTCCATTACATAAATAGATAGGCCCATGCCATATGTGTAATTTGCTTCAATCTCACTCTTTATCCCCTCATACAAAGCTGTTTTAAATGGACTATACCAACAGAACTAGAGGTGCTAACTAGATCAAACAGTTAATTCTGAAATTTTTGAAGGCTTTCTGTAACATTTTTTGGCTTTCTCATTTAGTTTCTAGGAAAATTTCATCACTGTTACAGTTAATTCAAATCCCAGCAAGACCTGGTAAGCAAATAACTTGCCAAGTTTTAACTCAAAGTACTCCTTAGCCTTTACCAAAAGAAGGACCAATTTGAGGTGTATTTCTATAATGGATGAACCTTCTGCCTGAGCATTCCATTACCTCATTCATTTTAAAGTCAGTTTAGAACTCATGGACAGTGCCAAATTTACAGTCCTGAGTCCAGAATCCCTTTTTTAGTCTACAGAGAAGGCACTGCATAAGTTGTCTTGCTGCAAGTCTTCTGAGCTAGCCCCACTCCATCACATCCTTATTCTTGAGGGTACAAAGGTTTCAGACTCCTAGTCTATCCAATAATGTAAGTACCATTAATGATCAACAAATCTAGCTGCAACCTTGACTCCCCATCTGATGAGACATTATTGTATCACTAACAAAATGGGTTGGCAAAGGCAACCAAGCTCTAAAATACCCAAGATTCAAGCCACTGAATACCTTTGTGTTCACTCTATAACATATTAGTAATCAGGAAGTTCATAAAATATTTAATTATTTTAGATGTTCTTAAGAGCTATTCCCTGAGAGACTTGTACCCCTAAATGTGCAGAATCTAGGTTCAAGCAATGATAGGTTAGACCATCTTGTCTAAGAAGAAATGATGTCATGGTTGTTTAGGGAGTTAAGTCTATTTGTGTGCATACCCTGTCTATAATTAGCATTTTCTGAGGGATGGGCTAAAACATTGCTGGGGTAGGATTACCTGTGCTATTTCACAGTATCACTGCTATTGTGGGGCTGGTTACATCATTCTGTCAAATGTCCTCATGCATGAGGGAACAGAGAGCTTTGGCCCCATCAGATGGCTTGCTTTTTGTCACACTAGTCTTGATCTTTGCTGTCTATGTTTTTTGTTTGTTTGTTTTTTCCTATCATTTTCTCTTCCTGAAAATATTCAAGTTCCCTCAAGGTGTTCAATGTGAACTTTGCAGGGACATCAGGTGGGTGATATCTGGGGTTGCTGTGCTTTTGTAAACAGAGTTAAAGCCATGCTCAAGGGGAAGTTCAACATTGAGAAGGACATCTATTTTCAAGTGTAGGGGCAAGCAATGGAAAACTAGGTCAAGGAACCTGAGATTTGAGAGGGGAGTACAATCCAAGAGTCCAGGAACAAATTTTTTTTAAATGTGAAGGGTGTCCAAGGCTCATTTTTAACAACATAGAATAGCATACTTCAAAGAGGTATCAGTCTTCTTGGAAGTATAGAGTTAGGACAGCCAAGTATGCCTTCCTTCTTTTCCACCTACCCATGCTGTTTTCATCCTTCACAGCCCAATTCAAATATCATCCATCTGAAGCCTTCTGAAACTCTCTTTCCTCTCAGGAGAATGAATCATTGCCTCTTCTGAGCTCTCTCAAGACTTGTTCAAATTGCTTACTTTGGAACTTATCATTTTAATATAGTTAGTTATAGATGTATCTTCTTGAGTAGAGACTAGGTATGGTATTTCTTTCCTCTTTATATTCCTAAAACCTAACCAATTCATAAGATAGATGCATAATTTAGATTAGATGAATTGAATTCAAATGTTACTTGCATCCTCATGAGATCAGGTTATGCATATAATAGGTCACAGGAGCTTTACTGAACCAGAGTTTATTTCCTACTTGATTCATTCCACTACTACCATAAAAGATGTGTTAGCATACCCTTGGACAAGATGAGAAATCTGTAAACAAACTGGATACAAAAAATACAAGTAAACAAAAACATTACTGGAATTATCCTGGGTATATGGATCAAGTGAGGCGAGTTTCTGATAGAAGAGAAATTTACTTTCTGCAGCTGACTCGAGGAAGAGGTAGTAGGATGATGGTGGAAGAAATAATTCCATTGAGTCACCTACTGTGGAAGAACATTAAATATCTATGATAATTGTGACACCAATAACTTTTTCAAAGGCAAAGAATGGTATTTATATTACTATAGTGGCATCCGTGAAACATTTGGATAATTTTAGTTCAAGGTTTTAATCTTTCTGATTTTCAGAGCTTTCACAGTTGCAGTGCCCTGTCATGTTCGGGAAGGAGTGCTTATTCATAAAAAGCTGTATCTTCATTCTTTTGTCATTAGTAAAAATGGGTCATAGATCGTATCATGTTGCCTGTAACCTAGTTACAATTCTGGCAGGAGGGAAGTTTCAAAATCATTTCATATAGGAATCTTTAAAAACTCATTAGCATTTAATAATTATATTAATATATAAAGCATGAAAATCATGGAGCTAATTTCTGCAAAGATCGGCAGTGAATGTGCTCTGGAGAAGTTTTCTCTTTCAACTTTCTGGGAACAAAAGAGAAGGCAGTTCAGGCCTCTAATATGACATCCTATTTCAAATGCAGAAGAGAGAGAATTTCACAGAAGCCTCGCATCGTGAGTTAGCGGATTCTAAAATGAAAAGCAAGAATATTAGAGCAACATCTCAAAATGTGACTCTGGGCACTGGAGAAGCCTCTCCCCTTTGATTGATTTGCATTTCTGCCTATGTCTGAATTCATATTCCATAAGCACAGATGGAGGTGTGATAGATTTTTTTTTTTTGAGCACATCTATTTATTCAGATACCGGATTCAGTCTCTGAGTAGAGAGATGGTAAAGGCTGCTGTGAGCAGATGGCATATAGGCACTATGACTTCAGAAACAACATTCTTTCAAGATAAGTGGCACATAATAATAATAATACTTAGCACATATATTACACCTTTGGTCTGCCAACATTAACTAATTAATCTTCAGTAGACCCCTGTGAGATAAGTAAGTGCTTATAATTATCTCTATTATGCAGTCAAGTCAACTAAGAATGTATCTGCACATACTGTGGAAGAATTGGCCCAAGTTAAAGACCGGGTGGATCCAATTTGCATGGCTCTTTAAGATTTCTGCTCTCATAGCAGAGACTAGTATTTCTAGACACCCTGCTGTTTGAGGCACCAAGTAGATTTGAAGCAGGATATCAACTGCAAGACATATTTCATTCAGAAGGTTTCTGCAGCAGGGATCCGAAATAGGCCTGAAAAAGTTGAGTCATTTTTCTAAAGCTTGAGAGGCCATGGCTGGCCAGAAGCAGCTATGGAATTACAGAGTCTCTGCCTACTTCTCTTATTTAAAGCAGGCAATCTGACTATCCATATCTTTCAAAGACATTCTTTAAGTGATTGAACAAAATACAGAGTTCAGAGAACCCTGAAGTTTTCTCTTAGTATCTGCTGTATCTGAGTTTTTCCTACCATAAGTGCATTGTGTGTGCCCTATGGCTTTGACTAGGTGTTAATAACCCACATGAAAGGATGGTGAGCTTCTTGTGACACTGAATTTCTTAGATTTGAGGTTTTGATGCTGCTGACGTAGAAGAGCAAAAGTGTATGTCCTGAGGGTCTGAAATTTGGAATTACTGGAATATACCATGATATCAAGAGGCCCCAGCCTCAATTTGAAACGTGTAGTAAAAACCTTTGCAAAAGTGGGAGTATTAATACCATACACACAAACTTATTACGAAAATTTAAGGAGAAAACATATGGAAAACGTCTCTCAGTACCTGACACATGATAGATAAACAAGTAATAGTTTACTCCTTAAACCACTGCTTCTTAGCAGCATGACTCTGGGCAAGTTACAATCTTCTTGACTCATTTTGCTCATCTACTAAATGGGGCTAATCCCACCAACCACAAATAACTTAAAGACCCTAAAGCTATTTTGAGTTCTCTCAAAAGCGTCGAGGAGTCTTCATGACCTCATGATCATATTTTAAAATACTTTCATGTTTTCTATTATAATACCTGTTACAGCATTCTTTGCATCTGAAGGAACCAACGCTTCACTTATAAACCTTGGGAGGTGATTGCCTTTGAGCTTCTACTTTCCTCTTGTCTATTTTAAACTTGTTCTTGTTTTATGCATGGGGCTTCAATTTCAAATGTCTTGAAAGGGTAGGGAGAGAGCATTAAGATGTGGGGCTGTTAAACATATTACAATAGCCAGTGATGCTGCCTAGAGGCAAGCTGCAACTGCATGCCCTGATTGTAGATACACAAATTGAAAGTCATTTTTAACAAACAGCACATCTGGGGCACAAGCATATTTCTTGGGTCATGAAAGATATTTCATTCACTGCTGACCATGCTCTTCTGTTCCCTTGGATTAGAATACTATCTCCCTTCTCAATTATCAAGGTCCTTTCCATCTTTAAAAGCTCAGATTATATCAAAGTCCTCGCACGAAGTCATTCTTGACCTTCATGGTTCATAATGATCTCTTTTACTCAGAATTCACAAGTTTCATCTTCTGAATTCTGAGCTTGGCATTCAGAATTTGGCATTAATGAATGACAATTCAGTTTGACATTAATGAATGGCATATGGTACCTATTTTTTATCCTACAGTACATCTTTGCATCGTTATCTTTTTAGGCTATGTGTACCTATGAATGAAAGGTGTTTATATAAATTAAATGAGCAAAAGCACATTGAACTGAGAACTATGTTGGGCCACACACAAACACAGAAAAAAATAATAAATATCAGTTAGTATAATTATTTTATCATTATGATACCTTGATCCTCAACTAGACTTTTTTGCCTGGCACGGAAAAATGATTATAAAGATATCTTGCATGTTTATAACAACTTACAGTTTACCAAGCTATTGGTCAACCACTTAGTCCTTAGAAAATAATTAGAGGTTAAGTAATATTAGCCATCTCTGAGGGAGAAAGGAATTAAAGTTCGGAAAAAGTTATCAAATTAAACAAGGAAACTCAGCTAGAATGTGAACAAACAGGAAATTCAGGGCTCCTGATTCCAAGACCAGTCCAGGGAAAGAATTCATCAATGATGGCAAATGTGCTGATTCAGCAGCCCTCTTTAATATAATCCCTAAACTGGCCTTTTTTTCCTTCCTGAGTCATGTGAGTTTTACAATATCTGAACTGGTCTGTGAATTATTTACAGGTCATATGTCTTCTATTTAGATTATAATTTTCGTGAGGGAAGGTGTTACACCAGGTATTTTTAACTTACCCCTAACCACTTGTCAGAGCACTCAGTACCCTTTGAATGTTCAATACATTTTTTTAAAACTTAGGACTTTAATTTTACTTTGACTACTAATTTGTCATGTTACCATTAAGGTAATCAGGAAATAGTTATTGCAAACATATTATCTGGATACAGTTTTTAAAAAGTAATTGCCAATAAAATGATGAACTAAAATATATAGTCTCTTGCTTTCATGAAATCTATTCCATTTAATCAGGTTATTTTCCTTAGGTTGAAAAATTATTAAAATGTAAGTGAAGCACATTGGATGGTAGCTCTCAAACTTTCTCTGACAGCACAATCCTTGGAAATTATGGGATAACTTTCTGAAAGTCTACGAATGATTAATTCCATCTCGTTCAGAGTAATTTAGCATGAATGCTGGTGTGTAGCATTGGAGATTTTACTTTGCTTATTAATATTAAGTTTAAATTAAAAGCGTAGAATGCAAAGTACAACCAAGACTACTGGTGTCCATTCATCAAAAGCTGGTATTTATGTAAGCACTGGTGTGTTTGTACTTTAATATCTCTCCCTTACTTGTTCATTCATTGTACTCACTAGAATATGAGTTATTCTAGATACTAAACACTGAAAAATAATCATGAGATTAACGCTAAAAATAGGGGATATACTAGATAACAGTTTGATTATTCTCCTGTAAATTGGGAGAAAACAACTACTGCTCAATTTTGGTAATGAAGCACCAATTTTGATGCTCAAAGTTTGAAAACTCCTGCAATAGAAATTAAGGTAAATCTGAATTGTCACTCTAGTTTTTCCTTTATTTAAAAGGAATCAATATACCGACTTGTTTATTCTTTCCTTTACGTGTCACATTTTTCTCTTTGAATGCAAACCATGCACATTTCATAGAACTATAATTCTTTAGGAACATCTCCTTTCTTAACAAGTGGGATATAGGCCTGGGGGGTTACTAGAAAACTGGAGGTCATGACAATCATATGAAGGCCGTGGTCGATCTAATTTGCTATTACAATAGCTACAGTTGGGTGTAAAATTTTCATGTTTGCTGGATGTTAAAAATGTAAATCACATAAGCCCATAGATTGTGTCCAGAAAAGATAACAATTGTGAAGTTAAAGGCTCAGGTATAGATATAGATATAGCTATAGATAGAGAGAGAAGGGGAGTGGAATACAAGTCAGCAAGAATATTTTTCTTATCGGCCATAAAATGTATATATGAACATTCTACTGCTATTCTGACAGTGACAGAAGGAAGATTGGAGAACAAAAAATTATGATGCAACTAAAGGAGCACATTTAGCTTTCCCTCCTTTTAGAAAATGTCCCTTATTCATTTTATCCATCAGTTCTAGGAAAGCTTTCTTTTCAGAGCATTTGTTCTCAGCTTTAGTGAAGCTATACAGGTGGTGCTGCCTCAGCAGGAAACTGTCTTCTTGCTGAGGGGCCGCCAATTATTTGTAGTGAAACTAAAACAGAAGAATAAATATTACATGTTGATGGATACTTGTCAGGAGAGGGAATGAGGTGCTTTCAATGGGGCTTGTCAGACACAAAAACCTTCAGCAAATCTGCATTTTCAATGGCAAAATGGCTAGAATTCTCCAGCTGCTCCACTGGTGAACCTCAAGATTTATCTCATAAATTTAAATTATAGATGACATAGCACTGGAATGGAAATAGATGACACCTTTAAAAATAAATCTAGTGTAACATTTGGGAAAAGGAATCACACATTTCAAAGGGGAAAAAATAAATTTCCAATGTGCCAAAACAGAGCTTTTATTTATTGTCCTATTTACTATTCTCTGTCTAAAATTAGCATCTCTCTTACTTTTCCTTTCAGTCCCCTTTATAAGACATGCTGTGGAGAAGCTCTGGAAGTTTAGTGCAACTCAAGGAGTAAGCCGGCTGTAACTATAACAAAAAGCTTGCCAAGGTTGAGAGCCAAACTGGCAAGGTTTTCTGTCATGTCAGCGTTTAAGTATTATTGCAATGTTATCGTATCACTGAAGAAAGGGGAGCATGGAAACAGCAGAGCCAAATGCAAAGGAACATTTGAAGGAAAGTGTGTACCTAGCTTCAATAGAGAATTTGGCAGTAGTGGACAGTGTTTAGCCTTAATAGGAACCAGTCAGTTCAACTTTGATCATATGAAATTGCACTTTTAAAATTTATTCCAGGAGATCTTGATTCCAGCAGTCTTTCTGAATCAGATAGTGGTAAAGAATAATAAAGAATGTAACTCTGAAAACCTACAACACCAGATGAAGACTTGCCTGTGTTAAAAGGGAATTTCCACTGGTCAGAGCAGGAAGAATAAATTTCTCTTGAAGGGAAATTTCAGAGCAATACATTTGAGATGTTTTTCCCCCTTTCATGTATTTATGCACATGACCAGGTAAAAGTCAATGAAAATTTGGACATTTGTCCTGAGAAACCACAACAGAGTTCATGATTTGAGCAAATATTTTACCAATATTAGAAGAGTCAATTGAGAAAAACACAAAGGTGAAAGCAAGCGCCAGAACAAAATGAATAACCTATCACTAACATTAACATGTTTACCGAGGTGGGGGGAACTTTCAGCAATATTTTGATCATTCCATGCTAGGTATTATGAAAGATGTGCTGCACTAGATTGGAAACTTTTTTTTTTTTTTTAAAAAAACTAAGTGAAATTCAGAGGGCGAGGCACAGAAACATGAGCTCTCCAGAAATAACTTTTCCTTCGACTATTGATGGTTTCTCTTTTCTTCTCAGGTCAGCCATGGAAGGACACATAAACGATTCAGGGGATTTAAAAATTGAAGCGGTGAGTTTAATAGCTTTACCCACATTCACTATTTGCCTCTCTTGCTTTCCAATTCCCTGTAGCTAGAGTCAAATACATTCTCACCCAGTGATCAGTGTTGGTTTTCAAGTGACACACTGCATGTGGAGCTCAGGAAAACCAAACACCTACAGGAATGTGTTGAAGAAATGGGATAGCAAGGGCGCCAAGTGACTCAGTCTCTGCTTCCATTCCCTGGGGTTTATCAACTTTGTTAATGGGGCATATGTGCTGAGAATTATGTAACGTTAAACATGGGGAACATTTCCTGGAGACATTTTTTATTCTTCCTCAAAGCCAATTCATTGATAAGTCTAGTGTCCAGGTAAAACACCACCCTCTAGTGTACGTCTCTAAATAATGCTGCTGTGACTCCTCTGATGATAATGATTATGATAGTAAGCATTACAATGAAGGTCATTTCCTATTAATTAATCCATAGGGCAATACACACAAGGATGCACTGAACAGTAGGTGATATATAACTCATTGGTGTGGTCAAACTAACTGTTGGTTTGCAGTCAAAATGAAGCAAACAGTTGGCTAGATAAAAAGAATCCAACAGAAGCTCATCAATTCCACAAGTATTTAGTGAGAATTTGGTATGGGGCAGATGTGTATGGTATGTGTTCAATCACACAATAAGGATGATAATCGCTTAAACTATGAATTGGAGGAAAAGTATTCCAAGAGTTGAACATCCTCTGAGAAATCCCCATGATGCCTGCTCTTTGGGAAAATAACGTAACTTGCTGGGGTCAGGGTGGCAATCAATTAACTAAAGAAAATTAAAATGTACTAACAGAAACATAAAATTGTTTCTCAGAAATCCTCAAAATAATTGATAACTAAAATGTGAATCATCCTAGTTTATAAGGAGAAAAATAAATTTATAAAAGTCTAGATTAGAAGCTTTTTTGATGTTATATAGCCTGATTCCATGTGAAAAAAGGAGTAGATGGAGGAATTAGAAGTATTCTACAACCCTCTGGCATGGAAGATTACTGGAAAATCCTGTGAATATATTTGACATTATTCTCTTCTCTTAAACAGAACTCAAAGAAACTGAACTCTTTTGATGAAAATATCCGTACCTCCTTTCTACACTCGTGAGCATCTCAGGAGACTTTTTTTCTTAATATCTTCCAGCCTAAACTGTTGAAAGTGGATCTAGTCCGGTACATAAAGATGTTGAGCATTTGAGAGTGCTAAAAATTCTGCCCACAGGACATGGAATATATCAAGTTCATCCACATTTTCCCATATACATTTCCCATTCCCAAAATGCCTTATTAAAACTCTTCTCATTGGTATTTTCCAGTGGAATCAGGGAAAACCTAGTATCTCCAACTAACAAAAACATCATTGCTCATCAATACCATCTTTCAGCTATCACCAAGTTATTTAGACTTTTTGCTACCCGAAAATCTTCCCTCACATACCCACAACTGTGATCTAATTGCCTCAGAACATTCTTGGAAGAAGCTGGAATTTACTTAAAGACCTGTATGTGTGTGCAAGTGCACATGTTACCCAAGTTTTCATCAGCGGAATGCAATGTGCTCATGTAGAAAATATTCCCCCCAAAGAAAGCGGGCCTCTCACTGTTGTGGCCTCTCCCGTTGCAGAGCACAGGCTCCGGACGCGCAGGCTCAGTGGCCATGGCTCACGGGCCCAGCCGCTCCGCGGCATGTGGGATCTTCCCGGACCGGGGCACGAACCCGTGTCCCCTGCATCGGCAGGCGGACTCTCAACCACTGTGCCACCAGGGAAGCCCTGTCTTCTTTTATAATTAAGAAAGAAACACAATTAATCAGCACACTGGAAGCCAGAAGACCCAAGTCCTCATTCTGGCTCTGATTCTAACTAGCTGTATGAGTTGAGAAAAATAACTTTACTTCATAGACCTCAGATTCCCAGTTCTAACAATATGTGGATAGGACTGAATGAGTGCAAAAACCCTTTCAAGTCGTAACAGTCTATGACGTATAAGTAGTTTAACAGTTTATGACTTGTAAGTATTAGTAGTTTGGCTCTCTAATTAATATTAAAATTACTTTGGAAAATTTTAAGTTAATACTGGCTATAGTCAGCATCAAATTATGTGTAACATCTAAAAGAAAAACCTTTAAATAAATAATTCCACCTAATGTTGATGCCTCCTTCTGTTGGTCTAATGCTGTGTAGCACTGCGGTTAGTAGGACAAGATATGAAATGAGGTTGCCTGGATTGCAACAGCAGCTCTACTATCACTGGCTACATGACCTGAGTTATTTCATTTCTTTGTGCCTTAGATCTCTTACCAGTAATGTGGACATAACATAGCACCTCCTTTACTTTATAGGGTTGTTTCGAGAATCAAATGAAATTAAACATATAAAGCTGTTAGCAAAGAGTTTACACAGATCGAGAACCCAACAATTTTTAAATTATTACTACTACTCTAAAAAAGAATAGAGGAAAAGATGAGAAAGGAAAATATACTTCAATTATTATTTTTAGTAGAATTTTTGAAGGAAAATTTTTTGTGATTTTTTTTTAACCACAACAAATGGTTAACAATTTTTAATTATATCTCTACAATGCATTATCAGCGATTAGAAACACAGGTAGCATCTGGCCAATATTAGAGTTCGCACTATGTAGGAGAGCATGTTTGAACTCACGGGGAAGGTTCATTGAGACATAGGTAAGCTGTCAAGTATAGGTAATGGATAATAAATTAGGTATGAGGGCATTCGTTATAAAGGCAACCTTTCTCACTGCATTCTCAACAGCACATCAGTAAGAGTAATTTTGAACGAACAGCAGCCACACAAATATCTGCTACCACACATACCAAATGAAAGTGGGAAGAAAGGAACATTATAACTGTGGTGAATGTAGCAATCTACCCCAGGAAAACTGTATTATTTAATTAATCCACCAATGTAGTTTGACAGGCTCTTTAAAAATAAACAAAACAGTGCATTCTGAAATTTATCAAGTGATTTTTTTCAAATAAATATCCATGCTGTGTTTCAATATTCTTTAAATCTTGACATTTATGTTGAGTTATAAACTTGCTATGAAAATGGAAATTTGGATTTCTCAAACGAAAGCCTTTTGGAGCTGATAAATAATTCTCACTGCAGCTTCATAGATTCTCTCCAAACTTCAAGTCCAAATGTCAGAGCTA
Organism: Lagenorhynchus albirostris; assembly: GCF_949774975.1. NCBI lineage: Eukaryota > Metazoa > Chordata > Mammalia > Artiodactyla > Delphinidae > Lagenorhynchus > Lagenorhynchus albirostris. The sequence continues at coordinate 71,517,635 of NC_083097.1, forward strand.
GAGACTATGAAGACTGATAAAAGTAGAGGTTTTGTTGATGTTTTCTATCCTATTACTGTTCTTATAAAGGTTTTTGTTCCAACTGAATACAGCACATCATATGGTCTCTAGTTAGCACTGGCAGAGAAAAAATGAATTCTCAGAGTTCAGAGAGACTAAATAGAGATAATATGGCATGAGGATATCAGCTTCTGCACATCTATTTCTTATATTCAGTTGTGTGCATAAAACTAAGTGGGATTTGAGTAGATAACATTATCTTAAAAGGGTGCAAAAACACCCTGAAACTAAATTAATATTTTGAGAACTCTGACAAAAATGAGGAACAGAGGCCAAACCAACACTACTTAGCAATCAACAAGAGTTGTCCTCGTATTCATCGGCTCTACTGGGCACATTTAGCACGATTGATCAGGCTAACTTTGAGAAGGATCATAAGGATATAAAGACTCCTCCAAAGCAGTAGGAAAATGAATAGCTGAATGGAGAAAATTGTACCACACATCTTCTTGCCCTATTACTGTTAACGCCAGCAGTCACAATCAGTAGTTTATTGTATAGGGCAATCTTGTTGATTAGAAACTGGATTAAACTTCATCAAAATGGAATGGCATGTAACTCAACCCTACTATTCCTACAGAAATAACTTATGCATCTTTATAGACATTTTTATTTGCAGCACTATATTATGTAATAAAAATTGGCTTTGGGAATGTATATAGTGCCTTGTCAATCACTTCTGCCATTAGTTTCTTGAAGGAGCTAGATAACAAATCAGCAAAAAAAAAGTTTCACTTTGGCAAAGGAGACATTTCTATGTTACTTTTACTTAAAAGTTTTGAAATATTTGTCTTGAAGTCCAATTGCTTTGTCATATTGTTTGCACTATCTTCATATCAGGAGGTAGACACTTTGCTAAAGCCTCCTGTATATAATTCTTAATTTAATGATCTAAAAGAAACCACCCTAAAGAAGTGGAATAATGTGCTCAAAGTTACCCAAGAGGTCACTCTGTGGGAAAACAGTGCAAAGCCAAGAAGTTTATAGTTCAGGCTCAGCCACTAACTCCTTTCTCTGACATGAAACATCAGTTCATTACCCCCAGTCCTGACCCAAAGAGCAGAGGATAAAAAAATTTAGTTGCTTAGCAACAGGATTGCAGAGCAAATTTGTTTTAATGCTGCTTCTTGAGCTGATCACTTCAAGGTCCTTGTAGATCATGCAACCTCTAAAACCAGCAACTCTCCATAAATACTAACTTAGATCAAAATAATGTTGATATTCAAATACTAAATACAAAGCCATTTCAATAACAATATTATAATAATTATAGCAATTATTATTTAATGAATATTGATATATGACTATGTTAGATACTATTTTAAGTGCTTTGTATATCTTAACTTGTAATGTAGAAAATGGAGAAGAGATGAAAATTGTATATTGTAAATATACTGAGTATTTAAGAAGAGATGGCATATATTCATGAAGAAATATATATTAAAAAAGCAAAAAAAATGATTATTGGGTTAATACATAAGGGAAAGAGTAAGACATCAACAAATGTATATACCTTTTCATTTAAAAATATATATGAACACTTTATGTAAGCTTTCCTTTCAATGATCTTAAAGCATTTAATTACACTTTCTCTTTCAAGTTTTTTGAAGGTTGAACACATACAAGTATGTTTTTCCTTATATAAAAAAGTAAAAACATCCACTTATGATAGAAAACTCTCCAGAAAGTTGGCATAGAGGAAACATAACTCAACATAATAAAGGCTATATATGACAAACCTACAGCTAGCATCATATTCAATGGTGAAAAGCTGAAAGCATTCCCTCTAAGATCAGGAACAAGACAAGAATGCCCACTCTCACCAATTTTATTCAACATAGTTAGGGTAGTTAGGGAAGTCCTAGCCACAGCAATCAGAGAAGAAAAAGAAATAAAAGGAATCCAAATTGGAAAGGAAGAAGTAAAACTGTTACTGTTTGCAGATGACATGATACTATACATAGAAAATCCTAAACACACCACCAGAAAACTACTAGAGCTCATCAATGAATTTGGTAAAGCTGCAGGATACAAAATTAATGTACAGAAATCTGTTGCATTTCTAAACACTAATGATGAAATATCAGAAAGAGAAATTAAGGAAATAATCCCATTTACCATAACATCAAAAATAATAAAATACCTAGGAATAAACCTACCTAAGGAGGCAAAAAACTTGTACTCCAAAAGATGAAAGAAACTGAAGACAAAAACATATGGAAAAATACACCGTGTTCTTGGACTGGAAGAATCAATATTGTTAAAATGACCATACTACCCAAGGAAATCTACAGATTCAGTGCAATCCCTATCAAATTACCAATGACATTTTTCACAGAACTGGAACAAAATTTTTTTTAAAAATTTGTTTGGAAACATAAAAGACCCTGAATAGTCAAAACAATCCTGACAAAGAAGAACGGAGCTGGAAGAATCATGTGCCCTGACTTCAGACTATACTATAAAGCTACAGTAAACAAAACAGTATGGTACTGGACAAAAACAGACACACAGATCAATGGATCAGGATAGAAGCCCAGAAATAAATCCACTCATTTATGGTCAATTAATTTACAACAAATGAGGCAAGACTATACAATGGCGAAAAGACAGTCTCTTCATTAAGTGGTGCTGGGAAAACTGGGTAGCTACATGTAAAAGAATGTAATTAGAACATTCTCTAATACCTTATACAAAAATTAACTGAAAATGGATTAAAGACCTAAACGTAAGACTGGATACTATAAAGCTCCTAGAGGAAAACATAGGCAGGAGCACTCTTTTACATAAATTGCAGCAATGACTTTTTGAATCCGGACCTAAAGTAAAGGAAATAAAAGCAAAAATAAACAAATGGGACCTAATTAAACTTGTAAGGTTTGCACATCAAAGGAAACCATAAACAAAATGAAAAGGCAACCTACAGAATGGGAGAAAATATTTGCAAATGATGTGACTGACAAGGGCTTAATTTCCAAAATATACAAACAACTCATACAATTCAATATCAAACAAACAAACAAACAACCCAATTAAAAATAGGCAGAAGACCTGAATACACATTTCTCCAAAGAAGATGCACAGATGGCCAAGAAGCACATGAAAAGATGCTCAACATCACTAATTATTAGAGAAATGCAAATGAAAACCACAATAAGGTATCACCTCACTCTGGTCAGAATGGCCATCATCAAATATGTTGATAATAAATGTTGGAGAGGGTGTGGAGAAAAGGGAACCCTCCTACACTGTTGGGAATGTAAACTGGTGCAGCCACTATGGAGAACATTATGGAGGTTCCTTAAAAAACTAAAAATAGAGTTACCATATGATCCAGCAATCCCACTCCTGGGCATATATCTGGAAAAGATGAAAACTCCAATTCAAAAAGATACATGCACCCCAATGTTCACAGCAGCACTATTTACAATAGCCAAAACATGGAAACATCCTAAATGTCCTTTGACAGATGAATGGATAAAGAAGATGTGGTGTGTGTATATATATATATATATATATGTACACACACAATGGTATATTACGTAGCCATACAAAAGAATGAAATAATGTGCAGCAACATGGATGGACCTAGAGATTATCATACTGAGTGAAGTAAGTCAGAGAAAGACAAATATCATATGATATCACTTATATGTGGAATCTAAAAAAATGATACAAAGGAACTTATTTATCAAACAGAAATAGACTCACAGACATAGCAAACAAATTTATGGTTACCAATGGGGAAAGTGGGGGAGAATTAATTAAGGAATGGGAGTAACAGATACATACTACTATATATATAAGATAAACAACTAGGACCTACTGTATAGCACAAGGAACTATATTTAATATCTTGTAATAACCTATAATGGAAAAAATCTGAAAAAGAATACATTTGTATAACTGAATCACATGTATATATGTGTGTATACTTTGCTGTACACCTGAAACATTGTAAATCAAATATAATTAAAAAACAGTAAAAAAAAGGGAAAGCTTAAAGATCATAAAGTCATTGCCTCTTCATAAAGCAAAAAAATTAGTCATATAACTAGCTCATGAGCTTCAGTTTAATGTTCCTTTCAATTTGTTATATTTACAAACCAGATGTTATGTGTATGAGCCTGCATGTGAAATTTCAGCATCATAACTCAACTAGTACAATGGTAACATTGCAGAGACAAATAAATTGTATTAAAATCAAACTGCTAAGTAGTTATTTTACCAATCCAGCTGTTTAATAACCATCAATTACTTGGGGCTCACTCTGAGGGTTTTGATGACTGAGTTTCACAGAGAAAAGGACAAGGAACACAGCCTCCTCAATTTTCTTACTCAGAGAAGCACAATGTAACAATAGAGCACTAAAGACATTCAAGAAAAGTGAATGAGTACAGATATATCAAAATTTAGCATTTTCTATTTGTAATTTTAATGTTGATTTGCTTATTTAAAAACATGAAATTATTTCATCATTGCTAGAAAGACTACAAACTTCATTTATAACTTCTTTAAGTCTAATTGGTTGTCCCATTAAAGGAAGAGGGTCCTGTGGTCTTTAAGATCCTGTAGATTTACTTTGGGGAAAAAAAGTTCACTGTGAGAACAATAGTTCCATACACCACAGATGGAAATTTAAATGTGGTGTGATACTGCACATCAGGAGCCAGCTAAGGTAACTGTGTTGCAATCTGCGAGTTACTCTTGTGAAAGGATCCCTTGGCATTTTCTTAACAAGAGCAGAGTGTTAGTGCCAGTATTTTGGCTTCTTTCCATTTTCCAGTGTGTGAGCTGCAACCACCAATACTTTCTATATTTCACATCTCAAATGATTTTAGGGTTATATAATTCACATTAATATTTTTTCTCAGACATACACTTCAGTGATGGCAACACAGACCATATTAGGTGTTTATGAGATTCCTAAGGAAAAATTTTGTTCTGCTCTTGAGCTACAGTAACATCAGTCTTATGTCTTTTTTTTTTTTTAACCAAGGTCCTGATTTCATTTTCTCACATTATCCAGCACTTAATCAACTCAAATGCTTTCATGTAATTGAACCAAATTCAAGACAGGTACAAATAAAAGCAAAATAGAGGAGACTAGGTAAAAGATCACCCACTGCAATGTAACACAATATCTGGTAGCACACTGGATTATTTATCTTCAATTTTTTTTTTTTTGCATAGGAAAATAAAATGTATAATATATACTTGTACACTATAAAAATATAATTTATTTTGTCATCTTATCAACACTTTCAATGCTCTTTAATGAGAGCAAGCAAATCACTGACACAGTGATTTGTTTAGCACGTAAATTTCAAAGATAAAATGTTTTGAAGGTTAAATCTGAAAGTCATATTTTTGAGTTAATTTTAAATATCAGTAATAAAAAAGCTCAAGTAATATCAGAAGTTGATATCAGGCTTCCACTCTCCACACTGGCTTGTAAGAACCTTGGAAGTCACCATTTCATCCTAACCACAAGTGAAAAGCTGAACAAACAAAAATCAACAACTCTTTTTAGATCCATAAAAGAAGTGAGGTCACAGGGAAAACCACTGTCCTAAATATTAGAGAGATAGACACACAAAACCAGAGTGTCACAACCCACTGGAGAAGAAACCCGAGAGCAAAATATCTGTAGGAACCAGTGGGAGGTGTGGAGAGGGGAGGGAAACCCGACCTGTAACTGACAAATTACTGGAGGCTCAGTCTGGGTAATTCAGAATTAAAAACTCCAGGGGAACCCAGTCATTGGGGTGGCCCCTCACTTCTGTGGGTTGTGTCTCCAGGAGTTCAACCTGGATCTCTCTGTGAATATTTGAGAAAAACCCCCTCAGGCTTCCAGCAGGGAGAGGAAAAAGGACCATTTTGAAATACACCAGTGCATTCTGTTCTTCTTAAGGAGATCTGCCCTAAGGCGAAACTGTTTAACCAGAATCTAACCTGCTGGGGTTCTATCAGGGGCTAACCTGACCTGAAGGTAGGGAAATGCCCAACTCCATCCAGCCGTAGCTGGATTGTTTAGGCAGTGAAACTACTTTGTACTACAATGGTGGATATACGTCATTATACACTTGTCCAAATCCATAGAAGGTACAACCCCAAGAGTGAATCCAAATGTAAACTGTGATCTTTGAGCAATTGCAGTATGTCAATTTGTATTTATTCATCAGTTGTAACAAATGTACCAGTCCTGCGGGGGATGCTGATTATGGGGGCAGTTATGCACGTGTGGAGGCAGAGGGTATATGGGAAGTCTCTGTCCTTTCCCTAAATTTTGCTGTGAACCTAAATCTGCCCTAAAAAGTAGTCTGTTTCTAAACAAATTTGATACAGTCTTAAACTTGCTTTTTAGTGATTTTGTTGTCCAGTCATTCCTATAGTTATATTATTTGATTATTCTCTTTTAAAATCAGTCTATTTATTTTATTCTCACTGTGTTTTATTGCTATTATTTATTTACTGAATGCTCACTTGTGTTTAGTACCTAATGCACATAATACCATTTAATCATTCACATTCACATGTCGAAGTAGAAATTATCATTGCCCTTTTACAGGTGAGGAATCTTAGGTTTAAAAATTTAGTTAACTTGTTTAAAACACATAGCCAAGAAGCAACAAAGTCTGTTACATCAGAGTCTTAACCACATTATACGGTTATTAGTAATGATAAACTATATCAGACCAAATCCCATGAATATTTTTTTCTGAAATAATTCTTCAGAATTGTTTGCTATACCTCTGTAAAGCTACCTTCCCCAGAACTTCTGAATAAAATTATTAATTTCTTTTCTAGAATAAATTACAGTTGAATCAAGGGTTTCAAAAGCTGGGTGAAAGTTTCTCATTTTTATTTGACTTGTTATTGTTCAATGTTTCCTGCCAAGATTTTGGGACAGTTAGGGGCTATATTTAAGGGTATGATGATATCTAGACTGTTGGTTATAGGAGTTAGATAATCTAGAAGAAAGAGGTGATACTATTTAAATTATAACTATTGACAAAAAGTTACCCCAATAGTACGTTGTCATAGTCAAGGGACAGAAAGAAATTAAAGAAAGTAGATCAAGTCAAAGCTGGAGGACATGGATATACATACATACATGTAGATGTGTACAGATAGATCAACAGATAGATAGGTAGATAGATAATAGATACACTTTAAGATGAACAGATACTCTAGTCTTCTGGAGTGAAGAACCATTAGCATAGTCATAAATTAATAATCTGTTTATATTTATTTTATAAGGGAAAATACTGAATAGCATTTAGAAGACTGTATGCCATTGTTACAAGCATCAATATGGGAAAATATTGACTCAGTCTTTTCCATCAAGTGCTTGATTTGGTAAATTGTATTATAATTCTGAAAATCAAACCAGCATTAAAGACTACAAGGAAGTCTTAAGTCCAGACCAACAAATAACTAGTATTGATAACCTGAGTATTATTGAATCATATTTTGTTCCATTTATAATTTGTTATCCTTACTAAACACATGGCTATGGCCCTTAGCTATGACAGACATAATGAGGCAGATACAGAGTAAAGAAAATAAAATTTTTCTATTAAAAAATGGGATAAAGAAGAGAGGGATATGGGAGTTCAGGTGGCTATAAAATAATCAGATTTAGGTTGGCTTCAACTTTTTTAGTGCTTTCATTTTGTGGACACAATAAAATATACTGCAAACAGTATGGCATACTTTGAAAACATAGAAGCATTGTTGCACATTCAGTTCCAAAGAAGCAGGGCAGGATAATTTAAGAAGAGGCAAAACAGTTACATTTTAAAGCCACAGGCACCCTAAGTTTATTCCTTATTAATGGACTGAAACTTCCTATAGAGAAAAAAAAAAGAGGGGGCTGGCAAACAAGAGGTTTAAAATAGGCATTTTCAGAATACTACCACAAAGAGAGAGATTGCTATAATTTAACCACTGAGTTGAAATATGAAATCCTTGCAAGTGCATTTTTAGGCTGCTGATCCTGATCTCCTACAGACCAATTAAAGCTAAATAATTGTTGTTGGTATGACAACCTCAGGGAGAAACAAAAGACTTCACTTTATTTAACTGAAGCCTCAAAGTTGTTCTTCAGAACAGAAAATAAGCAGGGGTGGCTATAAATTGTGGTAGTTTATCAGATCACGTTGGATAATGCCATGTTTTCTTCTAATAATGTTATTAAGACACAATGGGTCATGGAGGGCTAACCCATGCACATCACTGATTTTTGCATTTCAGCTGTCTTTAATCCAAGAATTGATTATCAAAGCCAAATTGATTATTTCATTTATATGAATAGTCAGTAAGGCATTTAAGCACCGTTTCAAATCCATATATTTCTTATGTATAGCTTTACTTTTATGTCTCAGAAGGAGATGTGTTCAAAGGTCTGATGGACAAAGCCCATGTACAGTTAATTTAAAAAAAACACACTTGCAAATGGTCACATTTGATCTACGTAAAAGCTGCTACTACTGATCATATGGAAATTAAGGTGTCTGTAGTCTTCATTGCTTTAGTACAGATATATTACACTTGATTGTACTGAGATATGATTGATGTACAATAAAATGCACATATTGATGTAGAATTTTACGAGTTTTAACATGTATACAACGTGAAATCACCACTGCAATAGAGGTAATGAAAGTATACATTACTCCTCCCAATTTTTTATGCTCCATTGTAATCCAGCCCTCCATTCCCTCTCCCTGACCTGCCATCTCTAGTAAACCACTTACCTGTTTTCTGTTATTACAGATTAGTTTGCCTTTCTAGAATTTTATATAACTGGAATCAACAGAGTAAGTACTCTTTTTTGTCTGGTTTCTTTCACTCAGTATAACTATTTGAGATTTATCCATTTTGTTGTGTTCCTTTCTATTACTGAGTAGTATTCTATTTATGAATATACTACAATTTGTTTATATATTTACCTGTTGATGATCATTTGGATTTTCTGTTTTTGCCTATTACAAAGAAATCTGCTATGAACATTTCTGTGCAAGTAATTACGTAACTGTGTGCCATCATTTCTCTTGGGTAAATACCTAGAAATGGAATGGCTGTATCATATGGCAGGAATACATTTAATTTTTTTTAGGTTCCAAGGTGTTTTTTAAAGTGGTTATACTATGTTTTATTCCTAATATTCATGTATAGAGGTCAAGTCATTCTACAGCTTCACCATCACTTGGTGTGGTTTTTCTTTCTAATTTTGACCCTCCCAGTGGGTGTACTACTATGTCTAACTGCAGCTTAATTTGCATTCCCTAGTGACTAATGATGCTGAGTATCTTCTTTAGTGAATTGTCTGTTCACATCCTTTGCCTGTTTTTTAATCTGGTTGTTTATTTACATATCATTGAGTTTTCTGAATTCATCACCTATTCTGAACACAAGCCCTTTATCAAGTATGAGTTTTGCAAATATTTTTCCATGTCTATGGCTGGTCTTTTCATTCTCTTAAGTGTCTTTTGAAAAGTTGAAAATTTTAACTGTGATTAAATCTAATTTGCAAATCTTTTATATTATGGATTGTGCTTTTGTCATATGTTAGAAATATTTACTTAACCCAAGTGACAATGTTTTGCTCCTGTTTTCTTCTAGCACTTATACTTTTCCCTATTTTATTTAGGTCTACAATACATTTGCATTAAGTTTTTATATATGATATGAAAAGTAAACGTTCGTTCTCTCTCTCTTTTGTTTTTTGGGTGTGTGTGTGTGCGCGCATGTGTGCTTGCATGCATGTGTGTGTGTGTGTTTTGATCATGGCTGTTCAATTCTTCCAAAACCATCTGTTGAAAAAAATGATCATTTACCCTTTTGACTACCTTGCCGTCTTTATCAAAAGTCAGTTGACTATATATCCGTGGGTCTACTTCTGGATTTTATATTGTGTTCCATTGATACTTCTGCCATTACCACACTATCTTGATTACTGGAGACTTATGTTAAATACTTTTATCAACTAGAGTATGTACTCCATTTTGTTTTCAAAGTCGGAAAAGCCAAAGTCATTTTTAGCTATTTTAGGTCCTGCATTACCAAATAAATTTATAACGTTTGTCAACATCTTCAGCCTAAGCCCTGGCACCATTTGTCAACTGATTTCGTGAAATAAAAAGGATGACAATATGAATTAACAACTTTTAATGTTATTCATCTTGACCTGACTCCACTTTGCTAATATGACTTATTTTATTATGCCTATTGTGATGTCCAACTCATAAAATTTAATCAAAATTGTATGTTGTTTCAAATTAAGGAAATGTTGTGAATATAAATGTAATTTCTTTTTGCTTACCTGAAAAAAAAAAAGCATCAAAGTATAATCTTTTCAGGTAACATATAACAGCTAATGGCAACTGGGATGTAATAGCAACACCACCATTCTTTTCTTTTTTTAACATCTTTATTGGAGTATAATTGCTTTACAATGGTGTGTTAGTTTCTGCTTTATAAACACCACCATTCTTAATTGGTATCACAGGGGGCTGACTTCTCAAGCATAATTATATGTTATCTTAAATCCCCAAACATAGAAACAGTCAACAGATTGCACCCATGTGCTGTTAAGGTTTTGTTTTTTTTTAAGTTCCCCTTAATTTACAAAGGTATAGATGTTGCATATAATACAGATTAATATAAAGGAAAACTGCAGACCAGCTGTCTCACTGTGGTATGGTATATACTACAGGAAAAGCAGCCTATAGTTACAACTTGAAAATTACATTTTAAATCGTGTTACCAAACAATTATAATTCTTACTCTGGGGAATTATCAGGGATTTTTAACCTCTCAACATGTCAGAGATAAATGGCCAATGACAAACAACATCCATGTTTTCACCAGTAACATAAAAAAATTTAAGTTCTACATAATTTCTAAAATAGCTAAACAGTTTACTTAGATAAAAGTTAATCCTCATATTTTACATGAGGATTTAGACAATTAGCTAGAAACTCATAAACAGAATATCTCTGGGCCTACTAAACATTATTCTGAAAATGGTCAGAATAATTGCAATTTAAGTGGTTTTCCTAAAGCAATGTTGAATTCTGCTCCATAGAATTGAGACCTTCACTATTCTAGACAAATCTTTTGATTGTGAGAAAAATAAACCTACTCAGACCACTTTGAGGAAAAGGGAGGTGGAACCAGGAAGCCATCAAGGATCAAGGTCACTCTAGAGGCCTGCTCCTGTTTGCCATGTCTGTCTGTCTGTCTCTCATTTGCCATATATTCTCACTCTCATGGCTTCTTAGATTCTCTTTCTAGACATTCTACACTGTCCTCTCTGCTTTCTTAGAGCCTCCAGATCTTTGCTATTTATTTTATTTGAACATGCTCTCATGAATGTTCAATGACCCAGCTCTTCTTCCTCAATAGTATCCTTTACATTAGTGAGGCAAGGGTTATAGGGGAAAATTATTAGACGATATTATGTAAAAATAGGTAACAACAACAGTACATGTAAATCTGCATTGTCCTCGAAGATATTCTAGGTCATTTCTTGAGTATCTAGCATCTATATTAATGGGGGAAAAATGTAAAATGCAGGGTTTGGGATAATTGTCATGTCGCTATTGCTAGTGAAGTGGTAGACCAAAATAAGACATCAAAATATGTAGGACGTGTCAAAATTTCCATAAGGTCCTTAATGAGGTGTTTTAATTAATGCAATTTTATATGTCTATATAAAATGTATTGATTCCTTTAAATTACTGATACTACTTAGTGTTTCAGGCATAACACTTAAGATTAAAGAATGAAACTCTATACTGTTACATATGCCACGTGAGTGGACACACTGTCCATTCTGAGGTGATCTAAAAGCACTGAAACTGTATGCTTCAATAACAAGGATCATGTTTGCTGCATATCTTTGGGTGACTTTATATGATATCATGTTATTATATGCTAGATTTTGTTTTATCCACTTTGGCTGTCCATGTGCACAGGACACAACTTGTCCCCAACTAGGTTTAATTGGCTGCTGCTGATTCACTACTGTTCACAGACAGAAAGAGATACTTCCAAGGTGGCTTCCTATGAAAGATTGTGGAAACTTTAAATTTTCCCTGAAAGCAACTGTCATGGCATAATTATGGCATTCATAATAAAGTAAGACGTAAGTAGAAGCAAGGCCTTAAAATTCTAGAATGGTACCCAAGTATTAAATTAATGCTAGGCAGGAAAGTCAAACCCTGTATCAAATATTTTGTACTCCTGTTGGCTTAAGAAAAAGTGGCCTCTCTTAATAGCTATAAACATTATCCCCATGGTAGTCAAGACCTAGGGTCTGTTCAGGATTTTTCTATTACTCCTCTTTTAAAACACAAGGTAGGAACAATTCTCTCCCATGTCTGAGGTTAGGCAATATCATGTGGCTTGCTTTGGCTAAAGAAATGTGAAAGGAAGTGATGCACATCACAGAAAGAAGCTGCAAGAGCCATGGAGTAACTCACTTTGTTCCGTTTTCCTGACTCCATAGTAAAGTATGTGAGGACAAAAAGTCTCCATTAACTGGGTCTTAGAGAAACTGTGATAGAGTCTCCAATTAACCTGAAGACTTTTGCTTCACTCTGTTGAACGTGTAGTATGAGTAAGAAAAAAACGTTTGTTTTGTTTAAGCCACTGAGATTTTGAGATCTAGGGGCTACTGTTATCACAGCATTAGACTACTGAATCATACCACATAACCTCACGCATACCCTTCAAGGACATTCATCCAACAAAATGGAAAGACACTGTATCAAAAACAAAGATTCCAATAGAAGAGTAAACTGAAAACTAAAAGTACATCCTGGCTTAATAGGTAATGCAAGAATATTTAAGAAATGGAAAAACTACCTACATTTTAAAACAATTCTTAATCTTTCAGAAAAAGCTTGTGGGTTAAAAAAAATTTTTTTTTCATTCTTCGTAAGTACCTGGTACTCAACACTTTAATTTCTTAACAGTGACACTGAATGCTGGAACCCACGTACTTCATTTCTGGGACTACTTACATTTATCTTAAACCAAGAATCAGGCTTAAAAACAAATAAGTAAATTAAATAAATGTACACAAAATATTGTAAAATACAATTCAAGAAGTGTCTCTCCACAATGACTCCTAACACATTAGTTATTTGTCCAGACAGGTAGATTTACCCATGTGGTACCTTTGAAAATGCCAAAAATCACAGGTCTGGCAGTTTCCTCCACCACTTGTAGAAAGTACATATTAGTTCCATCAAATAATAGTGGCTGCTCATACTGCTTGGCACTAATGACCAATCAGTTCCTTACCCCCTTATAATCTAGGCCATTTCTTAGACTTTCAGCCTTTTATATGTTTTAATAATATAAGTTTTGAAGTTTTATAGCTAATTTTGTGATCTACTTAGCTGTTCTATGTTCGATAAGAACACCTAAAAATACTATTAGAGTAAATAAAAGATAGAGCAAGAGATATATAAAGCAAAGATATCAAACACCTCTGCCCAGATAGTCTTCAGATTATGCAAGAGTTTTGCCACCTACTTTGAACTCTACATATTGGGGAAAGGTAGTTAAAATTTTTACAGGCATTGATGAGCACATAACTTGTTTTTGTTGTTGTTAGTGGAGTACTGCAGATAAATTCTAACAAAATAACATATAGATGATTTTCAAATAGAATACTCATCCGTTGTTCTTAACTATCGCATCTGTACATCTTCAGAAGCCACCCAGTGGTTGTATAGTCTATTCTAACCCTTAGGCATGACAGTCCTGAAAGCTCTCTGCCCATTTTAGTGAGGATATAACGATTTTATTCCTTTCAATGTCCTAAGTAATGCTTCAAATTAACAATACATTTTTCCTTGCGGCATCCGAGAGTACACTGTTACAAATCTTTCTTCACTACCCTTAGAACTTAAACCAGAACAAGTAAAATTTCTTCTATTATGTTCTTTTCACTTGTCATGAAGTAAGTGAATTTACTTTGCAACAACATTAAACCATGGAAAGAGCAGACATTAGTGAGAGTATGTCCAAAAAATGTTTCCAGGATGTGGATTAATATCCAAGAAAACAATTAAAGCCTGTTTCTAGAGGTAATTTATACATGTACTATGCTGAACTCTGAAGAGGATGTTACTTTTAATGAAATGCATAGAAATCATGATATAGAATATAGTTTTAAAATTCTGAAAGCTCAAAGTCTTATTTGTAAATCAAGGATTGAACTTGATTATCATGCCTTTGCCAAATATTCTAGATTTGGTAAAAAGCCCCATCTCATTATAATTTCTTTTAATGTGATTTCTAATAATTTAAACAGTGTAACATCATACATAATACATGTCAATATACTGTGCCAATATAGGATGTGATATAGCTATACGCCTCTTTTATATTTAAGATGTTTGAACTCAATACATCCTGTTATCCAATGCAGCCAGGAAGACATTTGTGAAGAAAGTTAACTCAGTACTCTTTCCCTCAAAAAAAGAAAAAAGAATTCTTCCTTTCTTTGGGTTTTGAGAACATTACCAAATGTATTAAGTATTTTCAATATAGCCACTAGAGGAAAAATTGTATCAATTAAAAGAGAAATATGTATTTTATGATAATAAATGTATTAAATTAAAGGTCAATTCAGTAAATAAGGGAAAGAGTAAACAGCAAAAATTGAAAAGATCTATGTAAAGATACATAGTATACATCTTTTCACTTATAAGTAAAATAATGATGATGACAAATATGATAATACTGATGATAATAACAGAAAGAAGCTTCTAGTCTTTTTAGGAACTTACAGTGCCTCTGGGGAAGAAAACCCCAAAACATTGCAATCAAATTTTAATGAGACTTCAAACCTTCAAAACGCTGTCAAAGAAGCTGCTCCCTTTCCTTACTTTTTAAAAAGGAACTGAGAAATGTGAAAGCTTAGAAAAAACAAAATATAGGCTGGCAGGAAGAAATTCCATCTTGTTGGGTCTCTGAAACAGCGGAGGACTGAACACTTGTAAACACGGTACCTTGAGCAATAGTTGCCTTATGGCTTGTAGTTTGAGGCCAAGAATAGCATGATAAACTTAGAATGTGTTTATCTCTTGGCAGCTTCATTTTACTTGCAAGCTGGGAGGGACAAAGACCAACAATTTTCCACCTACAAAGTGCATCTAAGCTGGCAGGCAGCTCAGTGAGTAAGTCAACTTGAACCTCCAGATCACAACTACTCTCAAAGACAGATGGACAATTTTGGAAAGGGGATGATTCAGCCAATATCTCAAGGCATTTATGGCTACAAAGTCCTGTAGTTGGGGGTTCTGGGGGGAGCTTTAATTTGGAGACTTCACATAAGTTTAGTGCTGTTTAAGAGACATGGTATGTGTGCACATTTTTATAATTCCATGTTCATTGCTAGTTGAAAACAGGTAGGAAGGTGGCAGCATTTTAAGAACCTGTGTTTACTCTCCAAAATAGAGAAAGCTATGCATTTTTTCCAAATACTGATTTTATTTTATTCCTTTTTTTTTTTTACTTTCATAACAGTAAAAAGCACCATGTCTGTTTTATTCAACGGCTTAATGTCAACTGTTTAATGATTGATTATAAACGCAGGTAGACTTTTATGTTTTATCTTCAAATTACTTAATTTAGGATTAGTGTTAATTATGTGAAGTGTGGTTGGGAAAAGAGGTGCTTGGACGCTGTAAATTTGAAGACTGAGCAAAAGAACTTCTTGTTACAAGGTTTGAGACATCTGCCGAAGTTGGGTTATTTGTGTAGTAGGGGTGTTATGTTTCAGATTATAGAGATATTTTGAGATCATAAAACAAAACTCTTTTTTTAACCCACTGGATTCATATTTTTTGCTCTCCATACAATCCTCTTTGGCTTAAACACACAGCTGATTACCCAAGATGATCCTGAATCCTTGCAAAGTGCAAGTAAAATCTTTTGGTGTAGGGAGAGCCATTTTATGGATTCAGCATGGTTCTGATTTGACAACAAGTTGGACAAAAATTATACTATCAGAAGGAACAAAGAATGATCCTTCTCCTCTTCGTGAAACATTCCATGATTGAACAGAAAAGACCAATAATTTCAGAATGGAAATTAAATATGATCAACTGTTTATTCAACTCAAGAATATCTGTTAGAAATTTGTTCCATGTGGAATAAAACAAAAGGATTTTTCATACTTATCTTTACAAGTTATTAAAAAGTAGATTTATGAAGAGAAAAAGCAGTGACCAAAGCAATAAGTACTTAGAAATGTTAGAAGTAAGACTCTTAAGTAGTTCTGTAAATGACTCATCATGATTTCTTCCACAGTGGCAAACTAACATATTTTACACCCAGAATGAAATTAATGCAGTTGAGCCTACCAAATTCAAATTGCTTTGCCGTGCCACATGTCCAGAATAACTGTTTCCCCCAAAAAAGGTTCCCTGTGGACCTCCACCACAGCTCATGGGTAGTTATTTTTTCAGTTGCATCTTGCAACCCTTAGTTTGTTGAAGAGATCCAGCCCAATCCAGGCCAGTGTTATCTTTTTGCCTTTTACTCTGTACCCTGACTACTTTATTTGCTCTGTTTGAATAATACCACTACATGGAAAACTAACTTGATTAAATATTTTCTGAGAGTAGATTTCTAACTTTTACTAGCATGTCATTGGTGAACAGATATTTTAAGAAACTGATTTTTCTCTTGAGAACAATTTAATACATCTATTCTTTAAATTTTATAAGGATTTTAAAGCTTCAATTTGGATTAATAAATGGTCACAGTAGGACACATGGGATGCTGCTGAGTCCATTGCAATTGTGAATCAGAACTGGCATAAAGCCTTGCTGTTTAAGGTGAATCAGTCTGACCCAGAAAGCAACTATGTTTAATTGAAATTTGTCATTCCCATTGTCAAATCATCACTCTTTAAATATCAGTGTTTGAAGTACAATCAAATCTATTTTGTGGAATCAGAACTGCATGCTTTCTGAAAGAATTTAGAAGGTACTTCTGTCTTATTTGGATTCCCCAGCACTCTTTGCCTTCCTTTCCTTTTTACCTCTCTATCCAAATACTGGAGAAGCTACAGCCTCAATATAAATAGGACTATATATCCAAAGGAGAAACTGTTCAAAATGAGTGAGAACCCAAGGGGAAAAATAAGGCAAGGTAATTCTAAAAAGAATTCTCAAAATATTTATCAACAACAAAAATGCCAGAATTTTAAGAAGGGTCAGTAATTTCACCCCCATACAGATATTCTAAATGCCCGAATAGATGTATTCTCACAAAGGAAGGAATGTTGGTGATGATTCTAATGACCCCACAGTCCTTGAGGGCATACATTATAATGAAGAGACATAGAGAATCAGGAATTAGTAAGGAAAAGTAAAATGAACCAGAATAGGAAATAAGTGTTTCTCTTCTTTGAAAAAAAGAGGGCACACATGGATACCGTCATGGCCACTACACATTGAGAGGAAGAAGGAAACATTGCCCATATTCTGAGAACATGCAGTTCTGTCCAGGGAGAGAATATAAGAAGATGAAAAATGAGAAGATGCATTATCAAGGCAATTAATGCCAAAAGGATCCTGACCGCATAGCAAAAGTGGACTTCTTTTATCTACCAAAACCTAAAATAATTTGTTGTTTCTAGCTTTTATTGTTGTAAGCTGGAACATACACAAAAGCTTTGAAATCTGAAAAGAGAAAGAAAAATTTCCTTCTCTCCTCTATGCCAGGGGAGACATTCTGCCAACTACCTCTTAACTTAAAAGGGAGAATCCAGTCCAATGAGACTAAGTGAGATGACTGGAATGTAAAACATCACTGTCCAGTACAAACAGCCAGAGAACACTTTCCATTTAAAAGTGTCTTGCTGCTGAACAAACATAGCTAACTCCCTTGAAGATTATTTTAGGCCACACTGCCTTTGCACAAAGATTCCTCATGTTACTTTGAGATGGTCCTTTCATTACATTGAGAACAGGCTATCTCTATTTGAGTGTGACAAGAAAATTAAGCCACTGAGGCAGACCATGCCATTGGAAGGACGTTCAAATGTTTACTAATGCTTTTCCTTGGCTGCACAGTACCTGTGCAGCTCTGGACCATGCCATTGGAAGGACATTCAATTGTTTACTAATGCTTTTCCTTGGCTGCACAGTACCTGCACCTGTGTTTTATGCTAAGGAAATATTTCTGTCCCCAAGAATATTTAAGCTGCTTAAATTCAAAACACAGAAGACAACTGTAACTCTCTGTTAAGGACCTGATTATTCTACCTTTGTAGAGAATTCCAATCCAATTTTAGCTTCTTCCCACCCACTTTTTTCCTACCTTCTCTTCCTACTCTTTCTCCTACCCACATTTTGGCTAATCCCCTGACCAGTAGGATTTCCACTGGAGCAGCCAATAAAAAAGAGATAAAGCAATCCAAGCATTTCATACAGAAATATATACCCTTTACGATTATGCATAATGGCCCCAAATTAAAGCAATCCCAATTTAATATTATGAATTTTGATTCCTAATATTAATTATGTTCAATACTTTTCTCTGGACTCAAAATTTATCAGGCCAATCCCTGAAAGCTTATTCACTACAAGCAAATTCAATAAAGTTAATTTGTTGAAGGCTTAGTACTTTTACCCGCTAAACTTTAAAAACTAAATTATCACAGTCCATATTAGAAAGGATAGTTTCACCATCTCTACAAGATTTCTGTAAAGTTTTAGTTCATCTTTCAATTTGTCTTTATAACAGCATCTTATGGAATATTCAATTCCTCTCTGCCCCAATACAAATATATATCCACAAAAAAATATCCATCCGGAAAATATTTTCATGAAAAACATTTTCATGAGGAATACATTTACATATTCATAAAGAATATAGTTTTGAATAGGCATTTGAATATATTCTTACACAGAAATAGATTTTGAATACAGTCTTATGAATGTATTCTTGTGACCCTCAGATTTTTCCCCCTCTCTGATCTGCCTCCTTTATTACATCTTGTTATTTCAATCTCCTCTTTCACTGCACATCAATCTGCCTCTCCATTCGTCACCCCTAAATCCCTTTCCAGTTTATCCCCTAGGTAGGATGACCAGACATCCTGGCCCAGAACATTCCTGTTTCTCCGCTTGTGGTAGGTAAAATAATATCTGTTAAATATTTTGGTGTCCCCTTTCCCTCTCAAATGATTTTTGGTTTGAACAGTGTCTTATGTGGCTCCTCTCTTGAGTGCTCCATCTCTGTCCTCTCCAGTCTGAGATTTGTTGTGTGATGGTAGTCCTAGCTCTCAACAGACAGCCTCTATTCTTTTTGGTTTTGTTTTTGTTTTGCGGTACATGGGCCTCTCACTGTTGTGGCCTCTCCCGTTGCGGAGCACAGGCTCCAGACGCGCAGGCTCAGCGGCCATGGCTCACGGGCCCAGCCGCTCCGCGGATGTGGGATCTTCCCGGACCGGGGCACGAACCCGTGTCCCCTGCATCAGCAGGCGGACTCCCAACCACTCCGCCACCAGGGAAGCCCCAGCCTCCATTCTTTATTTCAGTTCCTTCCAGTTATAGAACCAAGTAGTCAAGGAGAGACAAATTTAAATTACTGAAAACACTGTGAGGAAAACAAAATGAAAACTGGCAGATAAAACATTTGGGGAAATATCAATGGTTAGTAAAACTACTCCATGTAGTAAAACTTACTGTAAATGTGTTCAAACAGTTAAAAGAAACAAATAAATGTATCTGAGTAGATTCTTTAAATCCAATTGACATTTAGAAAACTGTCTTTCAGGAAATGAATCTAGAACTGAATAAGGAGAAGTAGGACAGAAAGAACGGGTAGTTTTTACATAACCCTTAGCATGACTGTGATATGCCCCTCTGGGAAAGTAATATCTCTATCCAACTAAGAGTTACTGCTTTAGAAGCCTCTAAATTAAAGATACACAAGGGGTATAACATAAACTCATTCAATCTAAGACATCAATACCATCATTTAATGAATGTTTATTCTATGCTTGGAATTATGCTATGCAATTATCTTACTTAATCTTCAAAGCAACTCTTCCAAATAGATGTTACTATTTTCATGAAGAAACTAATGTTCAAGGAAGTTTTCTAACTTGCACAAAAGTGACACCCATACTATATGATGAAGGTAGGAAAGGAACCCAGGATTGCTGAACTCCATAGCTGATGCCCCTCACATTCTGCAAAGAAAATCTAAGAGAGCTATGAAAAAAGCAGTATGTATACATGAGGTATATATGATAAGTAAGTATGCTATGCAAACTTTAGCATTCATTTAATGATTAGAAAAATGCAAGACTTGCAGAAAAATCTTCATGAAAGAAATAAAGTAGTTTGTGGGTGGGTGACATTTTTGGTACTTAGAAAATAGAGGAGAGGCAAAGAGAATTAAGCATTTCTTCACTGCTGTGAGGCTAATAAAAATACTTAAAGCTCTTAGCACATTGTCTGGCATATTTTGAACACTAAAATATATAATTTAAATAATGTTTAAATAATATTAAAGTTTACTATATTAATAATACTATGACATAGTATGGGCTGGTAGGAAATATAATTAAGGTGGTTAGCATTCCCCAATAAATGTATTCTTACAAAGATTTGCCAGCAGAGTTTTGATGGAGTTACACCTCTTCATTTCCACAGGAATAGAATCAGGCTATATAGGCTTCAGCTCTTCCAGATGTGAATAGGTATTTACTGATTAAAAGTGTTGTGACAAGTATTTTCCCATGTGATTTGTATGTTTTCAAACTCATGAAACACATGAATGTGTTTGTAGACACTTGCCTACATAAGTGTTAGGAATAGAGAAACTTTCATATTCAGAATCAACTTATCTGGGAGCAAGGAGAAGAATTCTTATTACTATAGCTTTATCTCTATAGTAGGTTAAAAAAAGGAGAGTTGGGAAGATTAAAATCACCAGGAGCATTAAAAATAAACAAAACAAAACTTGAATTTAGATATTATTTTAAGATTTGTTTTCAAAATTTACTGGGGAATTAATTAAAGAGCTATAAGTTTTGTCATGTGATGTGTGCAAAACTGGAAAACATTCAGTAAATATTCTGAAAGGAGTCTTTTTCACAAAAATATTGTATATATCTGCACACAATTGCTTAAAAGCAGAATGGGACTTATGGACTCTAACTTTACTCACCCAGATAAACATATTTAACCCCTTTTAAACAGGGGTAGGGGTAAATATTTTCTCTTAACACCTAAAAAATTTATTCTTCATTAAAAGTAATTCTGGATCTTCCATAAGATTTTGATTTTCTTACCATTAGTATGATAAAATAACCTGATTTTTAAAATTTAAAATAGCCTCTTTTGAAAACTCTAAAATTTCTCTTTAGATATCAAGTGGCTCTTCAAATCAATATTTTGATAATTTAATTTAAATGAATCATAAACATATGGATTAGCTTTCATTGAATGACACATGATATTAAAAATCAAGGCAAAATGTTCTTGGCATAACATAGTTCTCTTTGAGCTTATAAAAATGTTTGGAAAATACTAATTATGTATTTTTCAATATTATAAAATATATCTGGGTGTCTCCCAAAGTGTGAACAAATGAAGTTTTCTTTTTCAATTCTTTTAAGTATCAAGAACAGTCTCAAAATGTAAATTCTATAAACATTATGTTTTTACATTCAATATTTCTCTTGCATCTTTGAGCTGCATTTTTTCAATTAACTTTTTTTTTACTTTACTCATTTAAGTTAATTACTAAATTTAATTATTCAACTAATAAATAGCATTTATTGGTTTTACCCCAAAAGGTTTACAAGAGTGACTACATATTTGATGCAGAAAACTTTAAATGTTCAAACATTTAAGAAATGTTAAGAAAACAGAAATGTTCAAAGAAAGAAACATAACATCAATACTGAACATCTAGGTAGAGGTAACCATTGTTAACATGTAATTATGTAAACATCAAATATGTGTGTCTTCCAGACAAATATACACATATAGTGTCCAGTCACACTACAACTTACAGGAATATTACTATAGGTACTGAGCAAAAAAAGAAAGAAAAAAGGTATCAGAAAGGAATGGCAAGTAAAGCAAGGAAGTAAAGAAGTAATAAAAGGGAGGAGAGAAAGAAGGAAGAGAGGGAAGGAGGGTGAGAAAAAAATAATGGTTTGTCAAGTTGAGGTAACTGACCTGCCATTCCCCCCCAAGAGTATTCCTGGAATAAGCATGAAATGGGAGAAACCAATCCATAGTCATAGATTCTGATGCCCACTCCAGGGAGCTGTTGTTTATGCTTTTTGTCATTTAGTAACTTGCCTGGAGCAATTATGTAGAGTCTGTCTCTCCCATAATGTGCCACCACTGAGGATTGTCTGGCGTTTTTTAAATTATTGTTTTTATTCTTAAGTCTGGCATCCTAGAGATTACCCCTATGTCAGCACGTCTTAGTGGTCAGCCAATTATTGCTCAGACTTTGTGTTTGAATACCTTGGGCCTGTAAGCTTTCCACACTTTGCCATTAACCTGTATTTTTTAATTTCTTATTTTCTGAAGCCAATATACTATGCTTATTCACATAAAGATTCTAAACAAAACATTAGATTGACAAATGGAATATAGCGCTATATATATACGTTTGATAAATCATTGAGTTATACAGCTCTATTTTGTATACTTGCTGTATGCTTATGTATTTTACAACGAAAAAAGTTATATTTATTACCCTGACTGTAGTAATGATTTCATGAATATAGGTATATACATGGCAAAATTTATCGTTATACATGTGATACATACACAGTTTAATGTATATCAATAACAAATAATGCAATGTCAATGATAAAGCTATATAAAAAAGGCTAAGATGTATTATTTCTTTAAAAGGAGCCAGTACTGTGTGTTGGGTGATAATCATATGATTCTTCAACTTTAAGAAATAAACTTCCTAGCCTCAAAATAGACTTCATCTCCCTAACTAGTTTCTGCTTTATTTTGTAGGTAGAAAAAACTTGAACTGCACCTGGAAAGGCTGGGGTATGCAATATTTTTTTTAAAGACTTGATTAACACCTGCTTAAATATTTTCTTCCAATTTTTAATTAAACAGTTAAGGTAGGACTTCATTTCCAGATATACAATCAGACCAAGTCTGAATAAAATTCTACAGCTGCTAATTTCCCTTTCCAAAGAGAGAGTTAAATACCAAAAGGTTCTTAACTTTCTAAAAAGAGATTCCTTCACTTTATAAAGGAAGCAAAAACCTCAGAATAGAAAAAATATGTAAGTAGAGAAAATAATCGCAACCAACTTTTGATGCTGAAAATTACAAACACATATTTTTCCACTCATTCTAGGAGAGTTGTCTAAAGATTCCAAAATAAAATTTAGCCAATAAAATAAAGTGAGCAGGTTTTTCCCAACATATCAACTATTAGTACTACTTTAGAATACATGGTGTTTTTAACACCTAAAAACAATAATATTAATAAATTAAATTGCAAAATTCTAGTCTAGCCATCATTAAGGACTTTATTATAATTCCTCAATTAACTTTCAGCATCACTCAGATTCTAGAAGGCAAAGTGAAAAGATATATTAAGGCATTTATACTTTAAGTGTACAATACTTAAGTTGATATTTATAAAATAGTTATAGCTATAATATATTCATAAGCATATTATCAAATTTCTTGCCTCACTTTCTGATTTGCAGAATTTTAGGCATTTTTTCAGTCCCCTGACTAGTTAATTTTCTTTTTAAATAGTGTATACCTGTAAAGAAAAAGAGGAAGAAAGAGAAAGGGAGGAGAGAGAATGACATAGGAGGGAGGGAAAAGGGAAAGAATAAGAGCACCTATGTGATATCATCACAGAATCCTAGCAGTTTTAAGGCTAATGGTCCTGGTTTAGTTAGAAGAACAACTCTTTGCTGGTAATTTTCAATGCACATAACCAAGATCAGTACTAGCTACTCCTTGTGTATATGTAGATTGTCACTTGGGAAGGAAGAGTAAGATTAATGCTTTTGTTAGAGAGGTGGTCCACTCAATTCCGAAGTCAGACTGTGTGTTTGAACTGTGGCTCTATTTCATACTTGCTATGTGGCCCCAGGCAAGTCACTTAATCACCCTGTGAATCAGTTTTCTCATGCATAAATTTGGGTTGTTAACCAGGCATACTTCATAGGGTTGTTATGAGGATTAAATACGTTCATATATTGAAAGGGTTCAGAACATTGCTTGGTATATGTTTTACATGAATTTCTGTACTATTAGTTTTTTATTATTATTATACTTATGTGAGTATTTTCATTGCTTAAGTACAAAAATCCATATTTTTATTTATGTTTAGTGCCCATTTCCTTAACTTTAAAACTTCATCTATCCTACCCACGAGAGTTAAATTGCTATATAGCTTCATGAAGCTGCATCACAACATACAATTTATAAAGGAGTTATTCCAAGAAATAGCAATTTATTCCACTATGGCACTCAAAACGTATACATTAATCCAGATCCAAAATTTATTGAAATAATAGCATAAGAGTCTTATAATATTCAAAATTAAAACAACTTCAGTGAATCACAGAAGAGTTTATAAACATATCAAATCTTTCATCAAAAGTTCTTTTCAAGATTTCTAAAATAACAAATTAATGCCATCCTAAAACTTATTTATATAAATACCCTCCATTTTATAGTATTTTATAGTAAGAAAAATTTTATAGTAAGAAAAAATTAGGACATTAAGCAAAATAAGAATGGCTGAAGAAAGGAAAGTATTAAGCATACCAAAATGTGCCTGATTGCTTCAATGAAGACTGCATAGAATTTTAGTGAACGATGCCAGTATTCTACCAAGATTCATTTAGTGGCAGGCACACATATCCCCAGCTGCTGGGAATGTTAGCTACTAACGGCTCATGGCTGCCTTCTTCTCTGGAGAAACAACCTTAGCATGTGAGAGCCATGTCACCAAAGAGGTGCCCTCCCACACCTCTTATTTAGCACATGGCACATCTAAAATCAGGTACAACTTGAATCCTTTTCTTAGGCTCCGCTTCTACCGAAACCAACATAAGAGACCAATCATTTTCATTTTCTCCTTAAAATCAATCAAGAGGAAATATATCTAGGATTTAGGTAAGCTACAAGAAGCATTACTTTATGATCATTAGTCCCTACTAAAACAGTAAATCAACTTTTTCTATCATTATTATTTCAACAAGAATAAATCTTTTTGTAGTGCTGGAACACATGAACTCCATGGCCTTCTATGCATGGAAGTCTAAGAGTGTGTGTGTGTGTGTGTGTGTGTGTGTGTCTGTATCTGTGTGTTTATGTGTATATGTAATATGATTTCTGTACCAGAACTGTGTATAATATACACATGTGCATGGCATTTTGCTGTGTGGTCCACTGACTGATATCAACATATTTAAGTGTGGAAATTCAGAAGAAAATGAACTCAGAGAAATGTGTCAGCATTACTTAAAGCTGGTTATTTCAAAGAGTTAATTTTCTGTATTTGCTATTCTTAATGGATCTAAGAATTTTGTAACTTGGATAGAATAACTTAGGATATATCTTTGTCATCCAACAAATATACCTGGAGGAATGTGGCACCCTTTCCCAGGACTGGTAAAATATCCACAGATATTTTATAGGTATCAAGTCAACTCTCTATAGGGCTAAACTTAAAACTGCAGTTCTTTTCAGAATTTAAAATAAATTTTAAGGATAAATTTAATAGACCTTTCCTCTTTTACTACATATTCTGCTGAACTGTTAAAAATTGAGATAGTCTTAATCTGAAAAGTTATAATTCTCAAGGAGCTTGACACTTTTGACATTTTCTAAGATTCATGTAGGTAAATTCTGTATTGATACCTGTATAGATTAACTTTCCCCCAGGTTACTTAGGATGACAGAATAGATATTAAGAGAAGCAAATTCTGATCATGTTTTTTGATTTGCTTGTCTATTGACTCAAGAAATAATAAGAAATTGCTATGCTGTCATGAATATAACCTCTCATATCTGCACTTATTTCACCTCCCACAGGATTTTATTAAATGTGGCACATGGTCCTGTTGGTATACACTGTCAGTTAGACAAGCAGTTAACTGATAGAATTCCTCAAGACAATTAGGGCCTGTAGGATATGAGAGTGAAAAACAGGCAGAACGCTTGTGGCTGTTTCCCATTTGGCCAAACCAGCATTCACTCCATGTCTCTTTTCTCTCAACACATTATAAATAGAATGCTATTGTGTATGTATGTGAAGGGAAGAAAGGATTATTGGATATTCAAAGTGTTCTAACTTCACTTATTTTTGGTCCAACCTGCAACTGAAAAATGTCTACCAGTTTTCAAACTAAGGATGCTGTGGCTAAGGAAGGACTATTTAAACAGAAATAGAAAAATTCTCTTGATTCTGAAATGGGATATTTGGAAACATGAGGATAATCTATGGAGGCCAGTACACAGACAGGAAAAGAGTGGTAAGGGAGGATGACAGAGAAAAGGGAAGGAGATTGAAGGTGAGGCAAAGAGAAGAGGAAAAAATCTAAACTATGTCTAAAACTGTTGAGGCACATGATATTTACTGTTACTGAGTTCACTGAGGAGTACCAGTATTTGTGTTAAAAATTAACAAGACAGGTCTGACTGGATTTCTGGAAGGCCCATTAGATGAGTTAAAAGGGGAAGGGGCTTATAGTTTTATAAGAAATATCAAGCTTCAAAAATTCAAGGAAAAAAAGGGATACAGATTTAACTTAAGTCATATCATACTTGGCAAAAAAAAAAGCAAAGAAATATGACAAGTTCAATAGTTTCAAACAAAGTTCTCCATCAAACTCCCTTATTTTGGTAACATTTTAAGAATTAAACATCATTTAAATTCATGACCTTAGAATTTCTGTTTAAAAGGGTTTAATACTCATGAGGTACCTTCTCCAAATTCTCTAAGGTATTAAAAAATACCTAGAAGATGTATTTCAAACCTTGAGATTTATATATATATATATATAATAATCACAACATGAAGCCCTGTGTTCAATCTATTAGCAGAGTTTTTAAGGACTCTGCACTAAAACCAGATGGATGGAGAAGGTTTATAAACAAGTACAGTAAGCTGTGTATGTGTAGCTGCTGCAAAGAGAGGAAAGCTGCCCAAATGAAGTAAGGTTAGAAAACTTTTCTCTCCCTCACCACACACATTCTACTTCTTAACTCTGAAGTTAAGTTCAAGAGAATTATGACCTGAAAATTAGACATCCACTTTTCTAATAAAAGATGCTCACCCTTAGACTAAAAGTGAGGGAATAGAAAAAGGTATTTCATGCAAATGGAACTTTAAAAAAGCCGGAGTAGCAATACTTATATCAGACAAAGTGACTTTAAAATAAAGGCTGTTACAAGACACAAAGAAGGACACCACCTAATGATCAAGGGATCAGTCCAAGAAGAAGATATAACAATTGTAAATATATGTACACCCAACATAGGAGCACCTAAATATATAAGGCAAATATTAAAGGGCACGAAAGGAGAAACCATCAGTAACACAAAAGTAGTAGGGGACTTGAACACCTCACTTACACTAATGGACAGATCATCCGGACAAAAAATCAATAAGGAAACACTGACCTTAAATGACACATACTGGAGGCTAACACAACATTATAAAGCAACCATACTCCAGTAAAAATTAATGAAAAAAAACCTGACACACAGGACCACACAGACTTAATAGATATATATAGAGAAAGGATTCCACCCCAAAGCAGCAGAATACATGTTCTTTTCAAGTAAACATGGAACATTCTCCAGGATAGATCACATGCTAGGCCAGAAAACAAGCCTTGGTGAATTTAAGAAAACTGAAGTCACATCAGACACCTTTTCTAATCACAATGCTATGAGACTAGAAATCAACTACAAGAAAAAAAGTACAAAAACACAAACCCACGGAGACTAAACAATTCGCTACTAAACAGCCAATGAATCACTGAAGAAATTAAAGGGGAAATCAAAAAAATACCTAGAGATGAACAGAAACTAAAACACAATGATTTGAAATCTATAAGACGCAGCAAAAACAGTTCTAAGAGGGAAGTTTATAATGATACAAGCTTACCTCAGGTAATAAGAAAAATCTCAAACAACCTAACCTTACACCTAAAGCAACTAGAGAAAGAAGAAAAACAAACCCCTAAGTTAGTGGAAGGAAAGAAATCATAAAGATCAGAACAGAAAAAATAAAATAAAATATAAACTAAAAAAACAATAAAAAAGATCAATTAAATTAAAAGCTGATGTTTTTGAAAAAACAAAATTGATAAACCTTTAACCAAACTTATCAACAAAAAAAGGAAGAGGGCCCAAATCAATAAAATCAGAAGTGAAAAAGGAGAAGTTACAAATAACACCACAGAAATAGAAAAAATCATAAGAGACTATTATAAACAAATATATGTCAATAAAAAAGGCAGGGAAGATAGCAGAAGAGCAAGATGCGGAGATCACCTTCCTCCCCACAGATGCACCAGAAATACATCTACACGTGGAACAACTCCTACAGAACACCTACTGAACGCTGGCAGAAGACCTCAGAACGCCCAAAAGGCAAGAAACACCCCCACGTACCTGGGTAGGGCAAAAGAAAAAAGAGAATAAACAGAGACAAAAGAATAGGGACGAGGCCTGCACCAGTGGGAGGGAGCTGTGAAGGAGGAAAGGTTTCCACACACTAGAAGACCCTTCGCGGGTGGAGACTGCGGGTGGCGTAGTGGGGGAGCTTCGGAGCCGTGGAAGAGAGTGCAGCAACAGGGGTGCGGAGGGCAAAGCGGAGAGATTCCCGCACAGAGGATCAGGGCCGATCGGCATTCACCAGCCCAAGAGCCCTGTCTGCTCACCCGCCAGGGTGGGCGGGCGCTGGGAGCTGAGGCTCAGGCTTTGGTCAGAGCGCAGGGAGAGGACTGGCAGCGTGAACACAGCCTGAAGGGGTTAGTGCACCACGGCTAGCCGGGAGGGAGTCCAGGAAAAAGTCTGGACCTGCTGAAGAGGCAACAGACTTTTTCCTCCCTCTTTGTTTCCTGGTGCAAGAGGAGAGGGGATTAAGAGCGCTGCTTAAAGGAGCTCCAGAGACGGGCGCTTGCCGCGGCTAAAAGTGCGGACCCCAGAGACAGGCATGAGACACTAAGGATGCTGCTGCCACCACCAAAAAGCCTGTGTGCGAGCACAGGTCACTATCCACAACCCCCTTCTGGGGAGCCTGTGCAGCCTGCCACTGCCAGGATCCCGGGATCCAGGAACAACTTCCCCGGGAGAATGCATGTTGCACCTCAGGCTGGTGCAAGGTCATGCAGGCCTCTGCCACCGCAGGCTCGCCCCACACTCCGTACCCCTCCCTCGCCCCGGCCTGAGTGAGCCAGAGCCCCCGAATCACCGACTCCTTTAACCACGTCCTGTCTGAGCAGAGAATAGACGCCCTCCGGCAACCTACACGCAGAGGTGGGGCCAAATCCAAAGCTGAACCCCGGGAGCTGTGCAAACAAAGAAGAGAAAGGGAAAACTCTCCCAGCAAACTCAGAAGTAACGGATTAAATCTCCACAATCAACGTGATGTACCCTGCATCTGTGGAATACCTGAATAGACGACGAATCACCCCAAATTGAGGAGGTGGACTTTGAGAGCAAGATTTATGATTTTTTCCCCTTTTCCTCTTTTTGTGAGTGTGTATGTGTATGCTTCTGTGTGAGACTTTGTCTGTATACCTTTCCTTTCACCATTTGTCCTAAGGTGCTATCCTTCCTTTTTTTTTTTTTTAACTTTTTTAAAAAATATTTTCTTAATAATTTTTTATTTTAATAACATTTTATTTTACCTTACTTTATTTTATTTTCTTTTATCCTCTTTCTTTCTTTCTACTTTTTCTCCCTTTTATTCTTAGCCTTGTGGATGAAAGGCTCTTGGTGCTGCAGCCAGCAGTCAGTGCTGTGCCTCTGACATGGGAGAGCCAACTTCAGGACACTGATCCACAAGAGACCTCCCAGCTCCACATAATGTCAAATGGCAAAAATCTCCCAGAGATCTCCATCTCAACACCAGCACCCAGCTTCACTCAACGACCAGCAAGCTACAGTGCTGGACACCCTATGCCAAACAACTAGCAAGACAGGAACATAACCCCACCCATTAGCAGAGAGGCTGCCTAAAATCATAATAAGTCCACAGACACCCCAAAACACACCATCAGACGTGGACCTGCCCACCAGAAAGACAAGATCCAGCTTCATCCACCAGAACACAGGCACCAGTCCCCTCCACCAGGAAGCCTACACAACCCACTGAACCAACCTTAGCCACTGGGAACAGACACCAAAAACAACGGGAACTACAAACCTGCAGCCTGCAAAAAAGAGACCCCAAACACAGTAAGATAAGCAAAATGAGAAGACAGAGAAACACACAGCAGATGAAGGAGCAAGATAAAAACCCACCAGACCTAACAAATGAAGAGGAAATAGGCAGTCTACCTGAAAAAGAATTCAGAATAATGACAGTAAAGATGATCCAAAATCTTGGAAATAGAATAGACAAAATGCAAGCAACATTTAACAAGGACCTAGAAGAACTAAAGAGGAAACAAACAATGATGAACAACACAATAAATGAAATTAAAAATACTCTAGAAGGGATCAATAGCAGAATAACTGAGGCAGAAGAACGGGTAAGTGACCTGGAAGATAAAATAGTGGAAATAACTATTGCAGAGCAGAATAAAGAAAGAAGAATGAAAAGAACTGAGGACAGTCTCAGAGATTTATGGGACAACATTAAATGCACCAACATTCAAATTATAGAGGTTCCAGAAGAAGAAGAGAAAAGGAAAGGGACTAAGAAAATATTTGAAGAGATTATAGTTGAAATCTTCCCTAATATGGGAAAGGAAATAGTTAATCAAGTCCAGGAAGCACAGAGAGTCCCATACAGGATAAATCCAAGGAGAAACACGCCAAGACACATAATAATCAAACTGTCAAAAATTAAATACAAAGAAAACATATTAAAAACAGCAAGGGAAAAATAACAAATAACACCCAAGGAAATCCCCACAAGGTTAACAGCTGATCTTTCAGCAGAAACTCTGCAAGCCAGAAGGGACTGGCAGGACATATCTAAAGTGATGAAGGAGAAAAAACTACAACCAGATTACTCTACCCAGCAAGGACCTCCTTCAGATTTGATGGAGAAATTAAAACCTTTACAGACAAGCAAAAGCTGAGAGACTTCAGCACCACCAAACCAGCTTTACAACAAATGCTAAAGGATCATTCTCTAGGCAAGAAAAACAAGAGAAGGAAAATACCTACAATAACAAACCCAAAACAATTAAGAAAATGGTAACAGGAACATACATATCGATAATTACCTTAAATGTAAATGAATTAAATGCTCCCAACAAAAGGCACAGACTGGGTGAATGGATACAAAAACAAGACCCATATATATGGTGTCTACAAGAGACCCACTTCAGACCTAGAGACACATACAGACTGAAAGTGAGGGGATGGAAAAAGATATTCCATGCAAATGGAAACCAAAAGAAAGCTGGAGTAGCAATTCTCATCTCAGACAAAATAGACTTTAAAATAAAGACTATTAGAAGAGACAAAGAACGACACTGCATAATGACCAAGAGATCGATCCAAGAAGAAGATATAACAATTGTAAATATTTATGCACCCAACATAGGAGCACCTCAATACGTAAAGCAAATACTAACAGCCATAAAAGGGGAAATCGACAGTAACACATTCATAGTAGGAGACTTTAACACCCCACTTTCACCAATGGACAGATCATCCAAAATGAAAATAAATAAGGAAACACAAGCTTTAAATGATACATTAAACAAGATGGACTTAATTGATATTTATAGGACATTCCATCCAAAAACAACAGAATACACATTTTTCTCAAGTGCTCATGGAGCATTCTCCAGGATAGATCATATCTTGGGTCACAAATCAAGCCTTGGTAATTTTAAGAAAATTGAAATTGTATCAAGTATTTTTTCAGACCACAACGCTATGAGACTAGGTATCAATTACAGGAAAAGATCTGTAAAAAATACAAATACATGGAGGCTAAACAATACACTACTTAATAATGAACTGATCACTGAAGAAATCAAAGAGGAAATCAAAAAATACCTAGAAACAAATGACAATGGAGACACGACGACCCAAAACCTATGGGATGCAGCAACAGCAGTTCTAAGAGGGAAGTTTATAGCAATACAATCCTACCTTAAGAAACAGGAAACATCTCGAATAAACAACCTAACCTTGCACTTAAAGCAAGTAGAGAAAGAAGAACAAAAAACCTCAAAGTTAGCAGAAGGAAAAAAATCATAAAGATCACATCACAAATAAATGAAAAAGAAATGAAGGAAACGATAGCAAAGATCAATAAAACGAAAAGCTGGTTCTTTGAGAAGATAAACAAAATTGATAAACCATTAGCCAGACTCATCAACAAAAAAAGGGAGAAGACTCAAATCAATAGAATTAGAAATGAAAAAGGAGAAGTAACAACTGACACTGCAGAAATACAAAAGATCATGAAAGATTACTACAAGCAACTCTATGCCCATAAAATGGACAACCTGGAAGAAATGGACAAATTCTTAGAAATGCACAACCTGCCAAGACTGAATCAGGAAGGAATAGAAAATATGAACAGAACAATCACAAGCACTGAAATTGAAACTGTGATTAGAAATCTTCCAACAAACAAAAGCCCAGGACCAGATGGCTTCACAGGGTAATTCTATCAAACATTTAGAGAAGAGCTAACACCTATCCTTCTCAAACTCTTCCAAAATACAGCAGAGGGAGGAACACTCCCAAACTCATTCTATGAGGCCACTATCACCCTGATACCAAAACCAGTCAAGGATGTCACAAAGAAAGAAAACTACAGGCCAAAATCACTGGAACATAGATGCAAAAATCCTCAACAAAATACTAGCAAACAGAATCCAACAGCACATTAAAAGGATCATACACCATGATCAAGTGGGGTTTATTCCAGGAATGCAAGGATTCTTCAATATACACAAATCAATCAATGTGATACACCATATTAACAAATTGAAGGAGAAAAACCATATGGTCATCTCAGTAGATGCAGAGAAAGCTTTCGACAAAATTCAACACCCATTTATGATTAAAACCCTGCAGAAAGAAGGCATAGAGGGAACTTTCCTCAACATAATAAAGGCCATATATGACAAACCCACAGCCAACATTGTCCTCAATGGTGAAAAACAGAAAGCATTTCCACTAAGATCAGGAGCAAGACAAGGTTGCCCACTCTCACCACTCTTATTTAACATAGTTTTGGAAGTTTTAGCCACAGCAATCAGAGAAGAAAAGGAAATAAAAGGAATCCAAATCGTAAAAGAAGAAGTAAAGCTGTCACTGGTTGCAGATGACATGATACTATATATAGAGAACCCTAAAGATACTACCAGAAAACTACTAGAGCTAATCAATGAATTTGGTAAAGTAGCAGGGTACAAAATTAATGCACAGAAATCTCTTGCATTCCTATACACTAATGAAGAAAAATCTGAAAGTGAAATCAAGAAAACCCTCCCATTTACCACTGCAACTAAAATAATAAAATATCGAGGAATAAACCTATCTAAGGAGAAAAAAGACCTGTATGCAGAGTATTATAAGACACTGATGAAAGAAATTAAAGATGATACCAACAGATGGAGAGATATACCACGTTCTTTGATTGGAAGTATCAACATTGTGAAAATTACTCTACTACCCAAAGCAATCTATAGATTCAATGCAATCCCTATCAAACTATCACTGGCATTTTTCACAGAACTAGAACAAAAAATTTCACAATTTGTGTGGAAACACAAAAGACCCCGAATAGGCAAAGCAATCTTGAGAACGAAAAACAGAGCTGGAGGAATCGGGTTCCCTGATTTCAGACTATACTACAAAGCTACAGTAATCAAGACAGTATGGTACTGGCAAAAAACAGAAATACAGATCAATGGAACAGGATAGAAAGCCCAGAGATAAACCCATGCACATATGGTCACCTTATCTTTGATAAAGGAGGCAGGAATGTACAGTGGAGATAGGATATCCTCTTCAATAAGTGGTGCTGGGAAAACAGGATAGGTACATGTAAAAGTATGAGATTAGATCACTCCCTAACACCATACACAAAATAAGCTCAAAATGGATTAAAGATCTAAATGTAAGGCCAGAAACTATCAAACGCCAAGAGGAAAACATAGGCAGAACACTCTATGACATAAATCACAGCAAGATCCTTTTTTACCCACTTCCTAGAGAAATGGAAATAAAAACAAAAATAAACAAATGGGACCTAATGAAACTTCAAAGCTTTTGCACAGCAAAGGAAACCATAAAGAAGACCAAAAGACAACCCTCAGAATGGGAGAAAATATTTGCAAATGAGGCAACTGACAAAGGATTAATCTCCAAAATTTACAAGCAACTCATGCAGCTCAATAACAAAAAAACAACCCAGGGCTTCCCTGCTGGCGCAGTGGTTGAGAGTCCGCCTGCCAATGCAGGAGACACGGGTTCGTGTCCCGGTTTGGGAAGATCCCACATGCCGCGGAGCGGCTGGTCCCGTGAGCCATGGCCGCTGAGCCTGCTCGTCCGGAGCCTGTGCTCCGCAGCGGGAGAGGCCACAACAGAGAGAGGCCTGCGTACCGCAAAAAAAAAAAAAAAAAAAAAACACAATCCAAAAATGGGCAGAAGACCTAAATAGACATTTCTCCAAAGAAGATATACAGACTGCCAGCAAACACATGAAAGAATGCTCAATATCATTAATCATTAGAGAAATGCAAATTAAAACTACAATGAGATATCATCTCACACCAGTCAGAATGGCCATCATTAAAAAATCTTGAAACAATAAATGCTGGAGAGGGTGTGGAGAAAAGGGAACACTCTTGCACTGTTGGTGGGAACGTGAATTGGCAAAGACACTATGGAGAACAGTATGGAGGTTCCTTAAAAAACTACAAACAGAACTACCGTATGACCCAGCAATCCCAGTACTGGGCATATACCCTGAGAAAACCATAATTCAAAAAGAGTCATGTACCAAAATGTTCAGTGCAGCTCTATTTACAATAGCCAGGAGATGGAAACAACCTAAGTGTCCATCATCAGATGAATGGATAAAGAAGATGTGGCACATATATGCAATGGAATATTACTCAGCCATAAGAAGAAACGAAATTGAGCTATTTGTAATGAGGTGGATGGACCTAGAGTCTGTCATACAGAGTGCAGTCAGTCAGAAAGAGAAAGACAAATACCACATGCTAACACATATATATGGAATTTAAGAGAAAAAACAATGTCATGAAGAACCTAGTGGTAAGACAGGAATAAAGACACAGACCTACTAGAGAATGGACTTGAGGATATGGGGAGGGGGAAGGGTAAGCTGTGACAAAGTGAGAGAGTGGCATGGACATATATACACTAACAAACGTAAAATAGATAGCTAGTGGGAAGCAGCTGCATAGCACAGGGAGATCAGCTCGGTGCTTTGTGACCACCTAGAGGGGTGGGATTGGGAGGGTGGGAGGAAGGGAGATGCAAGAGGGAAGAAATATGGGAACATATGTATATGTATAACTGATAGAGTTTGTTATAAAGCAGAAACTTACATACCATTGTAAAGCAATTATACTCCAATAAAGATGTAAAAAAAACAACTATATGTCAATAAAATGGACAAACAAGAAGAAACAGACAAATTCTTAGAAATGTACAATCTCCTAAGACTGAACCAGGAAGAAATAGATAATATAAACAGACCAATTACCAGTAATGAAAATGAATCAGTAATTTTCAAACTCCCAACTAATGAAAGTCTAGGACTAGATGGCTTCACATGTGAATTATACCAAACATTTAGAGAAGAGTTAAAACCTAAGCTGAAACTATTCCAAAAAATTACAGAGGAAGGAGCACTTCCAAACTCATTCTACGAGGCCACCATCACCCTGATACCAACAGCAGACAAAGATATCACAAAAAAGAAAAGTACAGGACAATATCGCTGCAGAACACAGATGCAAAAACCCTCAGAAAAATATTAGCAAACAAAATCCAACAACACATTAAAAGGATTCTATACCATGATCAAATGGGATTTATCCCAGGGATGCAAGGATTTTTCAATATCTGAAAATCAATCAATGTGATACACCACATTAACAAATTCAATAATAAAAACTATATGATCATCTCAATGGATGCAGAAAGATCTTTTGACAAACTTGAACATCTATTCATGATAAACCTTCTCCAGAAAGTGGGCAAAGAGGGTACATATTTCAACATAATAAAAGTCATATATAGGAAAACCACAGCTAACATCATACTCAACAGTGAAAAGCTGAAAGCATTCCCTCTAAGATCAGGAACAAGACAAGGATACCCATTTGCACCACTTTTATTCAACACAGTATTGGAAGTCCTAGCCATAGCAATCAGAGAAGAAAAATAAATAAAGGAATCTGCATAGGAAAGGAAGAAGTAAAATTGTCACTCTTTGCAGATGACATGATACTATATGCAGAAAATTCTAAAGATGACACCAGAAAACTACCAGAGCTCATCAATGAATTCAGTAAAGTTGCAGGATACAAAATTAATATACAGAAATCTGTTGCACTTCTATACACTAACAATGAAATAGCAGAAAGAGAAATTAAGGAAACAATCCTCTTTACAACTGCATCAAAAAGAATAAAATACCCAGGAATAAACTTACCTAAGGAGGCAAAAGACCTCTACTCTGAAAACTTTAAGACACTGATGAAAGGAAGTGGAGATGACACAAACAGATGGAAAGATATATCATGTTCTTGGATTGAGAGACTCAATATTGTTAAAATGGCCATACTACCCAAGAAAATCTACAGATTCAATGCAATCCCTATCAAATTACCAATGGCATTTTTCACAGAAGTAGAACAAAAAATGTTTAAATTTGTATAGAAACACAGAAGACCCTGAATAACCAAAACAATCTTGAAAAAGAATAGAGCTGGAGGAATCATGCTCCCTGACTTCAGACTATACTATAAAGCTACAGTAATCAAAATAATATAGTACTAGGACAAAAACAGACATGTAGATCAATGGACCAGGACAGAGAGCCCAGAAATAAATCCACACAGTTTGGGTCAATTAATCTACGGCAAAGGAGGCAAGAAAGTACAGTGGAGAAAAGACAGTCTCTTCAATAAGGGGTACTGGGAAAACTGGACAGCTACATGTAAAAGAATGAAATTAGAACATTCTCTAACTCCATATACAAAAATAAATTCAAAGTAGATTAAAGACCGAAATGTAAGACTGGCTACTATAAAACTTCTAGAGGAAAACATAGGCAGAACACTCTGACATAAATCACAGCAATATTTTTTTGGGTTCATCTCTTAAAGAAAATAAAATAAAAAAATAAACAAATGGGACCTAATTATACTTAAAAGCTTTTGCACAGTAAAGGAAACCATAAACAAAAATGAAAAGACAACTTACTGAATGGGAGAAAATATTTGCAAATGATATGACAGATAAGCGATTAATATCCAACCTATAGAAACAGCTTGTACAACTCAACATCAAAAAAAAAAAAAAAAACTGATTAAAGTATGCGCAGAAGAACTGAAGAGACAGATTTCCAAAGAGGAAATGCAGATGGCCAATAGGCACGTGAAGAAATGCTCAACATCACTAATCATCAAGAAAATGCAAATCAAAACTACAATGAGCTATCACCTCACACCTGTCGGAATGGCTATCATCAAATGTCTACAAATAACAAATGTTGGCAAAGATGTAGAGAAAAGGGAACCCTTTGTACACTGTTGGAGGGAATATAAATTCATGCAGCCACAGTGGAAAACAGGATGGAGGTTTCTCAAAAAAACTAAACACAGAACTACCATATGACCCAGAAATTCCATTTCTGGTCATACATCTGAAAAACCCAAAATGCTAACTGGAAAAGATACACTCACCCCAATGTTCATAGCAGCATTATTTACAATTACCAAGATATGAAGCAACCTAAGTGTCCATCAACAGATGAATGGATAAAGAAGATGTAATACCTATACACACACATACACACACACACACACACGCACACACACACAGTGGAACACTGCAGAGCCATGAAAAAATATAATAATGCCATTTGCAACAGCATGGATTGACTTGGAGGGTATTATGCTAAGTTAAATAAGT
The DNA here is from genome assembly GCF_949774975.1 of Lagenorhynchus albirostris. Lineage (NCBI taxonomy): Eukaryota > Metazoa > Chordata > Mammalia > Artiodactyla > Delphinidae > Lagenorhynchus > Lagenorhynchus albirostris. The sequence goes on from NC_083097.1 coordinate 71,556,103, forward strand.
CAGAGAAAGACATGTACTATATGATATCCCTAATATGTGAATCAAAAAAATACAACAAACTAGTAAATATAATAAAAAGGAAACAGACTTACAGATATAGAGAACTAGTAGTTACCAGTGGGGAGAAGGAAGGGGGAGGGGCAATATAGAGGTAGGGGATTAAGAGGTACAAACTGTTATGCCCAAAATAAGCTACAAGGATATACTGTACAACACAGGGAATATAGCCAATATTTTATAATAACTGTAAATGGAATATATCCTTTAAAAATATGTGAGTCACTATACTGTACAGGTATAATTTATGTAATATTGTATATCAACTATACTTCAGTAAAAAAGTTGTTTCTCCTGAGCAAGTTAAGATATCCTTCTCTAAGTATTCTTCATATACTTCCATTTAGTGGTTAGACTCTGATAACACAATTGGGCATAAAGAAGATGGGCACTGAAAGTGGAGTTTCGCACCCTGAGAGGCATGAAACTATTGAGAGCCCCAAAAGAAATTTTGTAGAAATTTTAGTCTATCTTATATTGAGTTGATCCAGAACATACAAGAACCAAGCAGTGAAGTATGGTTTCCTTTACTGTGCAAAAGCTTTTAAGTCTATCTTATATTGAGTTGATCCAGAACATACAAGAACCAAGCAGTGAAGTAGGAGAAGGTTCTCAATTCAGCACAACAGATCCTGAGAAAACTGAGATCATTCTGTTTATCTTTGTCACCTGTTTCCCCCCACTTTATTTAGCAACAGTATTACTAAACATAATTAAATGACTACCTAATTTTCTATTAAAGCTCACTGAACCAAGTTCTTATCTGTTTATTTACATCAAAATCTTCAATCACTGTGTCATGATACACTGATTTGGAGGAAAACAGTGTTGCCATTCTTTTGTGCCAGAAAGTATGTAAATCCTGCAATCTATTTTATCCATACAACCTCATTAAACATTATTGTGTGGAATTTTTGTACATGTTAACATTAACCTCATCTGTTATGAGGTGACCAAGAAAAAGATCCACTGGAATCCATGGTAAAAAAAAAAATTTTGTGTGTGTACATGTCTCATTATAAACAACTCTGATACTTCCTTAAAGTAAGTTCCAAGGATAAGAAGGATTGGGACAGGTTGAAAATATTTAATATACAAAATGGACATTTCTATTTCTTTTTTGGGGGGATTAATAATTTATTGATATTCTTTATTTTTTATGAAGTTGTGGGGTTTGTGGGAGGATGAGAGGAGGCTTATCTTTTTCAGAATTATAATCATTGATCTATTATATGTATTAGAAATCTATTTCTCAGTTTATTGAAAACGTTTGTTTTCAAGTTAATTAAGTTTCAATCTTTCTTTTTTCTGGTTATCTATTTTATATACAGCAGTGTGTATATGTTAATCCCAACCTCCTGATTTATCCCTCCCCCTCCCCTTTCCTCTTTGGTAACCATAAGTTTGTTTTCTATGTCTGTGGGTCTGTTTCTGTTTTACAGATATGTTCATTTGTATCTTTTTTTTTTTAAGGTTCCACATATAAGTGATATCATATATTTGTCTTTGTCTGGCTTATTTCACTTAGTATGATAATCTCTAGGTACATCCATGCTGCTGCAAATGGCATTATTTCATTCTATTTTATGGCTGAGTAATATTGCATTGTAACATACATATACACCACATCTTCTTTATCCATTTTTCTGTCAATGGACGCTTAGCTTGATTCCATATCTTGGCTATTGTAAATAATGCTGCAGTGAACATCGGGATGCGTGTATCTTTTACGAATTATAGTTTTCTCTGGATATATGCCCAGGAGTGGGATTGCAGGATCATATGGTAGCTCTATTTTTAGCTTTATAAGGAGCCTCTATACTGTTCTCCATAGTGGCTGTACCAATTGACATTCCCACAAACAGTGTAGGAGGGTTCCCTTTTCTCCACTCCCTCTCCAGTATTTATTACTTATAGACTTTTTCATTATGGCCATTCTGATCAAAGTGAGGTGATACCTCATTGTAGTTTTGATTTGCATTTCTCTAATTATTGATGTTGAGCACTTTTTCATGTGCCTGTTGGCCATCTGTATGTCTTTTTAGAAGAAATGTCTATTCGGGTGTTCTGCCCATTTTTTTTTTAATAGATCTTTATTGGAGTATAATTGCTTCACAATATTGTGTTAGTTTCTGTTGTACACCAAAGTGAATCAGCCATATGCATACATATGTCCCCATATCCCCTCTCTTTTGAGCCTCCCTCCCATTCACCCTATCCCACCCCTCTAGGTCATCGCAAAGCACTGAGCTGATCTCCCTGTGCTATGCTGCTGCTTCCCACTAGTTATTTCACATTCGGTAGTATATATATGTCGATGCTACTCTCACTTCGCCCCAGCATTCTGCCCATTTTTTGATTGGGTTGTTTTTTGATATTGAGCTGTTTTTTGATATTGAGCTGTGTGAGCTGTTTGTATATTTTGGAAATTAATCTCCTGTTGGTTACATAGTTTGCAAATATTTTCTCCCATTCTGTAGGCTGTCTTTTCATTTTCTTTATGGTTTCCTTTGCTGTGCAAAAGCTTCTAAGTTTAATTAGGTCCCATTTGTTTCTCTTTTTATTTCTATTACTCTAGGAGATGGATCCAAAAAGCAGCAAAAGCAGTTCTAAGAGGGAAGTTTATAGGGATATAAGCTTACCTCAGAAAACAAGAAAAATCTCAAAAAAACAACCTAACCTTACACCTCAAACAACTAGAGAAAAAAGAACAAAAAAAAGGCCCAAAGTTAGCAGAAGGAAAGAAATCATAACATTTTAAATCTTTTATATTGGGTGATGAATTGTTTTTGATTGTGGGTTCTCCCTTTGGTTTAATTCCTATATGTAAGCAATTCCTTTCCTCAGAGATCAGATAAATACCACCAATATTTGTTTTTACTTCAAGATTTTAATTTTTCCATTAAATGTTTTTATCTGAAATTTCTTTTGATATACTGTGGAAAGTATGTATCTCTTTTAGTTCTATTATTGTTCAAATAAATATCCCAGCACAATTAGTTGAACTATATCCTTTCTGATTTTAAATGTCATAATTATCAGTCTCCAAATATACATATATAAAGTCCCTTCGTGGATCTGGCAGGGGGAGAGGAAGAGTAATTATTGTGAATTAGGCCTAGAATGTTCTCCATAACAATGTCCTACTATAGGTGGAAAAACTAGCTTTCTTCTCTTAAAAAATATATATATTAGACTTACATTCTCCATCTTCCAAGTCTTCTTTAGTTCCTTTAATTATTCTATAATGTTACTCCTTTCTTCTTCACATTGTGAGAGAATTTCTACATTTTTTTCTATATTATTCATGTAATTTCTGCAAAATCCTCAAGCTTTATATTGTTCTATCACATAGTATATAGGAGTAATGTTTCTGCTATTCCACATTTCTATGCTTATAAAACTTGGCACACAAATCTAGAATTTCCTAGTTTTAAAATATTGCTGATTGTCAGTAATAATAGAGTACAAAATATTTTATTATCTTCTTCTCAGGAGTAAATTCTGAATTGGCTCTCAGTGACATCTCTGGTATGGTCCTCTTTTCTATATATCTACTTTTTTTTCCCATTGGTACATATATTTTTTAAATTTATTATTGGTGTCTTTTTATTGAAGTATAGTGGATGTACAATGTTTCAGATGTACAGCAAAGTGATTCAGTTATACATATACATATATATATTCTTTTTCAGATTCTTTTCCATTATAGGTTATTACAAGATATTGAATATAGTTCCCTGTGCTGTAGTAGGTCCTGTTGTTTATGCATTTTATATATAGTAGTGTGTATCTGTTAATGCCAAATTCTTTTTAAAAACTCTCAAATTTTATTCATTTGCCCTAAATTTCTGTGACATTATACATTCTTCCCCACTCCCATCATTTTAAAACTTTAGTCATTTTAATGGATATCTGTATGGGAAAGGGGGTGGAAAAAGGATGCAGGCAGGACTGAGTAATAATTCAAAATTGGTTAAAACATTTGCATTTTTAAAAACAACATATCAGCTGACTTCAAACTTCTCAGTAACACTGAACACAAGAAAGAACTGAAGCACTACAGTGGAGTGTAGCAGCACGAGCTCTGCTTTCAAGTCCAGGTTCTACCAATTATTACTTTTATAACCTTGGGTGAGCTACATATTCTTTCAAAGTGGCATCATCTATAAATTAGGACAATAATACCAGCCTCACAGAGTGATAGCAAAGCTTAAATGATACTGAGTACATAAACGACATAGCACAGTGCATCATAAATACCATATGTTATTAAATATAAGATTTCAAGGATTGTAAAATACACCATTATTTTATCTACTATTAAGTAAGGAAGTAAAAGACTGTCAATTAAACTGTGACATAATGCCTTAATGATAATCCTAAGTGACAATCCATCACACCAGCCTCTCATTTGCTTTGAAATTAATTTCAGCTACACCAAGGTTTTTGGCAGTTTCTCATGCTTTCATTTGCATTCCTTTGAGTGTGATAGACAGTATTTGTGCACAAAAATCTATAATAAATAACTGATAGAGTTCAGTCCTCTACTTTATGGTTTTGTCCTTTCTTTGATAACTTAAAGCATTTTGTTTAGTCTATGCAAAAAAAAAAATAGAATTATAATCGTTCTTCCAATAATTAGTATTTCTGTATTAACATCAAATTGATGCCTTACCTCTCTGATCTATGACTTTCTTTATATTCAATAACTTCTAATTGCTGAACTTGTGTGTAATTCTTTTGAAGACATTTGACATGGAATTTAAATTCAATATGTGCAGTAACCAATAAATGCACTTTATGGAATTGATGACAAATAAAGAATTGTGACCAAATTTGTGCATGAGTAACAAAACTGTCATTGCCACCCCAAGTGCCACTCCAAAGAGCCACCCCAAAGTGACTGTATGAGCTTGTTAATTACTACAAGTTTCATCACAATTTCACAAATGTTAAAATATAAAAATGTACCTTTTAGAATTGATGAAATATACTCAGTAAATATTAACAATTTGTATTATTATAATCATGGAGAGCAAAAGTTTGTGTTCATAAAAATCTTATATCCATTCGTATTTTAAGTTTTTTGAAAAACATCAGAAAAAATACATTCAGATGAGCAAACATCCAAACATGTACCTACTACCGTTTTTTATGAAATAGATTACTTAAAAATTATATTATAAACTGTGATAAAGCCATATGATAGAATCTTATTCAGTCATAAAAGAAGAAATATCAATTAACATGAAAAGACAAGACAAACCTGAAATGCATACTGCTAACTGAAAGAAGCCAGTCTGATACAGCTACGTACTGTCTGATTCCAATTACGTGAGCTTTTGGAAAAGACAAAAGAATAATGAAAGTAAAATATATGGATTCTGGGGAAAAAAATGGTTCTGAAGAACCTAGGGACAGGACAGGAATAAAGACGCAGACGTAGAGAACGGACTTGAGGACACGGGGAAGGGGAAAGGTAAGCTGGGACGAAGTGAGAGAGTGGCATAGACATATATACCACCAAATGTAAAATAGATAGCTAATGGGAAGCAGCCACATAGCACAGGGAGATCAGCTCAGTGCTTTGTGACCACCTAGAGGGGTGGGATAGGGAGGGTGGGAGGGAGACGCAAGAGGGAGGAGATATGGGGATACATGTATATGTAGAGCTGATTCACTTTGTTATACAGCAGAAACTAACACACCATTGTAAAGCAATTATACTCCAATAAAGACGTTAAAAAAAAAATCAGTGGTTACTAGGGGAGTGAGGTGGATAAGATTGAATAGGTAAAGTACAGGGTATTTTTTAGGGCAGTTAAACTATTCTATATGATACTATAATGGTGGATATATGGCATTATGCATTTGTTAAAACCTACACAATGTTAAAGAACAAATGATGAAAATAAAATCATTTAGGATATAGAGGTAACCTAGGAAGGAATGTAGACTGACAAGAGAACCTAACTGTAGTACAAGAGAACTGACAAGAGAACCTAACTGTACTACAAATGTATATAACCTCACCTTTAGAGGGTGGGCGTAAAAAATCCTGACCTAAATTACCTTGAAAATGAGTGGAGTCTATGAAAGAAACAACAAAAGAAAACAAAAGAAATGTGATTATGTATGTATTCCACTCTAGTGACAAAGTTGTTTCCAACCGTGGCATTGATTAACAATTCTGATAGTGCTATACATGTGTACATGTGTACTGCAATTGAACAATTTAGGAAATATCTGGTAGGTAGTGGAAGAAAAATTTCTCACTGTTGGACTAGAACTTTACAGATAAGCAAGGGAGGAGGCTAGAATGATGCATGTGGTAATGGATTAGAGTTGGAAATCTCAGAATGGATTCATGTTTAGCTCAGTACAGGTATGTATGGTTACATATGCAAAGTATATATACACAGGTTTGTATATGCAAATATGTTTCCTTACTCTGTCAGTTGAAAGGGCCTAGAAGAAATCACACTCCAGTAGCAATGAACACACTAACACCTAGATCTTGGTTTTTAATACCAGTCTCCAATAAAAGTAACCAGCGTTCCTTAGAGAAATGGCTGATTCAAGGACAAGCTGGAAATATTTCAGATGAATGTGAAGAATGTTGTGGTTCTATAAAGTGAGGTTACTTAGCAGGAAAAAAAAATCCTACATTTCTGAAGTATGTGAAAGGGACATAGAAGCCAACTGAAAGAGCTCCCAATGGCCTAAGATGGACACTTTGATTGACAAAATAAAGTAGCATTGGATTATAACCTAAAGTATGAAGTAAGTATCCATAAGTTCATACTGATATAAATAAATGATTGGATAAATACACAAGTGGGGAAGGGATTAGACAAATCAGTGTTACAAAATTCTAAATAATTTATGTAGATATTCTGCCCTTAAAAAGGGGAAGTATAAATTCCCACCCCTTAAGAATAGGCTACACATAATGAAAAAACATAAGCAGCTCTACAAACGTTTTATAAACCTGACAAATACTACCTCAGTTCAAGGTCAACATGAATAGTGAAAAATCATATTGGCAGTATACATCTGTGATGGTTAGTTCTCTGTCAGTTTGTTAGGCTATAGTACTCAGTTATTTAATCAAATACTCATCTAGGTATTGCTATGAAGGTATTTTGTAGATGCAGTTAAAAAATCTATCATCTATTGACTTTAAGTAAGAAAATTACTCTTGATAATGTGGGTAGGCCTCACTGAATCAGTTGAAGACCTTAAGAATAAAAACTTAGGTTTCCTGTAGAAGAAATTCTGCCTCAACGTTGCAGCATCAACTCCTGCCTGAGTTTCCAGCCTGTGAACCGGTCCTACAGATTTCAGGCTTGCCCATGCTCACAACTGTGTGAGCCAATTACTTAAAATAATTCTCTTTATACAGATCCTCTTGGTTCTGTTTCTCTGGAGAACCCTGACTGATACAGTACCCTTGATATGATGTGATGAAAACAGCACTTCATCTCTGTGGTCTTCCTCTCAAAATCCGTAACTCCGTTTGAATCATTAGAAAAACATGAGGAAAATTCCAATGGAGGGACATCCTACAAAATACTTAGCCAATACCCATCAGAACAGTCAAGGTCATCAAAAACAAGGAAAGTCTAAGAAAATTGAGCCTAAGGAGATATGTTCCTTTTACCATTTTCTTAATTGTTTTGGGTCTGTTTTTGTAGGTCTTTTCCTTCTCTTGTGTTTCCTGCCTAAAGAAATTCCTTTAGCATTTGTTGTAAAGCTGGTTTGGTGGTGCTGAATTCTCTTAACTTTTGCCTATCTGTGAAGGTTTTAATTTCTCAGTCGAATCTGAATGAGATCCTTGCTGGGTAGAATATTCTTGGTTGTAGGTTTTTCCCTTTCATCACTTTAAATATGTCCTGCCACTCCCTTCTGGCTTGCAGAGTTTCTGCTGAAAGATCAGCTGTTAACCTTATGGGGATTCCCTTGTATGTTATTTGTTGCTTTTCCCTTGCTGCTTTTAATACTTTTTCTTTGTATTTAATTTTTGATAATTTGACTAATATGTGTCTCGGCATGTTTCTCTTTGGATTTATCCTGTATGGTACTCTCTGTGCTTCCTGGACTTGATTGACTATTTCCTTTCCCATGTTAGGGAAATTTTCAACTATAGTCTCTTCAAATATTTTCTCAGACCCTTTCTTTTTCTTTTCTTCTTCTGGGACCCCTATAATTCAAATGTTGGTGCATTTAATGTTGTCCTAGAGGTCTCTGAGACTGCCCTCCATTCTTTTCATTCTTTATTCTGCTCCCTGGCAGTTATGTCCACCATTTTATCTTCCAGCTCACTTATCCATTCTTCTGCCTCAGTTATTCTGTTACTGATTCCTTCTAGAGTATTTTTAATTTCAGTAATTGTGTGTTGTTAATCACTGTTTGTTTGCTCTTTAGTTCTTCTAGGTCCTTTTTAAATGTTTCTTGTATTTTCTCCATTCTCTTTCCGAGATTCTTTATCATCTTTATTATCATTACTCTGAATTCTTTTTCAGGTAGCTTGCCTATTTCGTCTTCAGTTATTTGGTCTCGTAAGTTTTTACCTTGCTCCTTCATCTGTAACATATTTTTTTGTCGTTTTATTTATTTATTTATTTTTGATGGGTGGTGCTGTATTCCTGTCTTATGGTTGTTTGGCCTGAGACGTCCAACACTGGAGTTTGCAGGCAGTTGGATAGAGCTGGGTCTTGGTGCTGAGATGAGGACCTCCCAGAGGCCTCACTCTGATTGATATTCTCTGGGGTCTGAGGTTCTGTGTTAGTCCAGTGGTTTAGACTCAGAGCTCCCACCACAGAAGCCTGGGCCTGACCTCGGCCTGGGAACTAAGATCCTGCAAGCTTCATGGCATGGTAAAAAAAAAAAAAAAAAAAAAAAAGTAGAAGAAAGAAAGAAAAAAAGAAGCAGTACAATATCAAAGAATAAAAAACAAAATAAAATTAGAATGATAAAATATATATTAGGAAAAATAAAACTATAATCGAAACAACTGCAACAGGGTAAAATAAAACCACAACAGAAAAAAAAAATGATGGGGGGGGGAACAAGCCAAAAGGGGAGATCACTAACAAAGTATAAAGAATAAAATAAAATTAGAAAAATAAAAGATTTATTAAGAAAAATAAAAATATAAAAGAATCAACAACAATGAATCAACAAGGTAAAAGAGAACCCCAATCTAAAAGAGGAAAAAAGGAAAAAAAAAAAAAAAAAAAAAGCCTTGGCTATAGGGGCGGAGTTTAGGCACGGGCTGGAACTTAGGCAGGGGCGGTGTTTAGGGTGAGGCGGGGCCTAGGCAGGGCGACGTTTAAGCGTGGGGTGGGGCCTCTGCTTAGGACCTGCCGCAGAAAGGAAGAAGCCGCATGTGGAAAGGAGGGCCTCTGGAGTGTGGAGTTCCGGAGTCTGGAGGTATGGCCCTGGGTGAGGGTGTGTGGGTGGGGTTTAGGCCCAGCGTGTTGGAAGGGGTCTCAGAGGATGTCTCCGAGTGCAGAGGTAGGGCCCTCGGTGGGTGTGTAGGGGCGGGGCTTGGGCTCTGTGCAGCAGCAGGGAGGCTCTGAGGGCAGAGGATTAGGCCTGGGAGCCCAAGAGGCTTCCCAGTGCCTAAGTGGACAGGATAAGCACTGGCCACGTTTCCTTCAGTTCCTTCACGCCCCTCCCCCACCGTCTCCCCCAGGGTCTCCCCCTGTCACCTCTGGACCCCCAACCGTGGGTGGGTCCAGCTGGATGTAGGAACTCCTTCCCTAACCCAGCCGCCCCTCAGGGGTGCCAGTCCCAGAGGTCCGGCCTTTACTTTTGCTCCGCCTTTCCTCCTTCCCACTCCCTCTGGACCTGCGTGGCTGGAGGGGGCCTAGGTGGGCAGAGGATCAGGCCCCGGATCTCAGCAGGTTCCTGGGGGCCCAACTGGGCAGGGGAAACCTGGCCATGCCTCCTTTTCATCCTCTGCCCTCCCAATGGTCCCCCAATTTCCCCCTTTGGGCGTGGGATCCCTTCCCCGCCCACAGCCACCCCTCAGGGTCCCCAGTCCACTCCAGCCTCCACGTCTCTTCCCCCTTCACTCTCCCCATGCCCCACACCCTACCCAGTCTCTGGGGATTCCTTCCATCCCCTTAGTTGTCCATGGTCCCCCACCAGTGCCTGGTAGGTGCCCTAGTTTTGAGACGCGAATTCTGTTTCCTCCTAGTATGGCATCTTGACTCTGTCCTCTTATTATACATTTTAAAATGATACAGCCTGCCCCAACAAATTCAATGTACAAATGACCATTGTTATTTCATTTAAATGCTTATGTTCTTGAATACTCTATTAGAAGCAAACCTAGTACCTTCCTATTTAGGACCATCATACACTTCAAATGCTCTACCTCGTACACCAAACAGAAGAAGCCATACAAACATCAGTTCAGCACTTCCATTGTGCTTACTGACACAATGTTGCTGTTCAAGACTGACCCTGCACGCTGTCAGGTTGCTGCTCAGGTTCCCCTGATTCTTGGATACCCTGCAAAGCATGCTATACCTACGTTGTGCCAGAGAAGCCCTCCTGAACCACATGTTACGGCAAATATTTCACTTCATGTCAGCATAAGACTTGAGGTCTGAAAACATTATAGACAAAAATATAAGGGAAATACAAAAACAAACAAACAAAACAAAGAAAGAAAATAAGGTAAAGTCCATGAAATAGGCAAAGGACGCAAGCACCCTACCTCCCAAATACACACACATGCATGTGCACACACACACACACACGTGCACAACTACTGTGCATATGGGAAAATGCTTAACCTTTTGGTAAAAAGACAAAGTTATGTGCATTCTTTTATTTAGCAAATTGGTAAATATTTAAAAAAAATAATATTCAGGGGACTTCCCTGGTGGCACTGTGGTTAAGAATCCACCTGCCAACGCAGGGGACACAGGTTTGAATCCTGGTCCGGGAAGATCTCACATGCCACAGAGCAACTAAGACCGTGCGCCACAACTACTGAGCCTGTGCTCTAGAGCCCGAGAGCCACAACTACTGAGCCCGTGCACCTAGAGACTGTGCTCCGCAACAAGAGAAGCCACTGCAACGAGAAGCCCGCGCACTGCAACGAAGAGTAGCACCCACCCACCGCAACTAGAGAAAGCCCGCACACAGCAACAAAGACCCAATGCAGCCAAAAATAAATAAATTAAAAAAACATTCAGTTGTGTCAAAGTCCTGGTGAGATGGACAGCGTCACGTCCTGCCACAGAGTGTGAACTAAGAAGATATTTCTGTGAGGCAAATTGGAATATGTATTTAAAACCTTTAAAGTGTTCGAATGTTCTGTGAAAGCAATGTCTAGAAATCTGTCTTATGGACAGATCTGCAATGCACCAAATGACTAAAATACAAGGTATTTATGATATAGTATTTTTAAGAATAGCAAAACTACGGAAAACAATCTAATTGTCTAGATGAGACTACTAGGGTCTTCAAAGGTAGACGACCCACTGGTGATATCATTTTCACTGTTTTCAATTTATTTTTACTTTTCACTATTTTGTTTTGTTGTTTTTGTTGTTGCTTATGAGTTAAAGGTTGAAATACATGAATACTGTCATATGTGTGTTATATTTGCCAGTGTCATCTTAAACATGTCGTGGTAATAGCTACAAAAGAATTTAATGATAGCATAGAAACAACTATATTATAGAGTTGAAGGTAATATGATTTATTAGGTTGTGTTTAGGTGCATCACTTACTTTCTTTAGCCCTTGGTTTTCTTATCTCAAAACCAGGAAGTAACTACTCCAAAGGCTTATTAAGAGGATAAAATCAAAGAAATTTTAAGTGCTTATTTGACAGTATTTCTCATAAGAGGAACCCACTGCAAATGTACCACATTCAGTTAGTAGAGTTAAATAATTAGTCATATGGATGGATACTGGTCATGAGGACTGTTTGGAGAAACTAAATAGGAAGGAGGAAACCTCAAATGATAGCTTTTTGTCACCTTAAGGGGGGGATGAGCAAAGAACACAGTTGGAATTTGGCAAAGTAGAGCAGATCTAGTGACACTTGAACTGTCACCATGGCATGTAACTTCCCTTCTACAGAAATATTATTTTAAGGGAAAAAAAATGTCAATGCATTAGGAATGGAGCAATGAGTGATCTACAGATGCATTTGTGCTCTACCTTGAGCAAAGGAAATTGGGACAGCTTTATGCAACAAGGTATAAGAACGTGAAAAGAAGAATTTGTGTTATATATTAAGTGTTAGGTATAAAAGACTAAAAATAGGCCTATGTGCTCAAAGCATGGCAGATCTATTGTATATCTTACTGACTGTTTGCAGAATAAATAATAAACTGATTGTGTTTCCATGTTGTCTCCTCTGTCCTGTCTGGTGACACTGCTAGATGAAAGAAAACTTCAAAAATGTATGAACATAAAATGCTACAAAACAACATTTTTATTAATTTAATTGTTCATTACAGTATTGCTTATAATAATACTATAAATATCATTATTACTATTATTAAATTTCATCTTTCTGTTATTGGACTAGTCTCTTCTAAATCAAAGTCAAAGGCAATGAAAAAGCTATGCCACTTCTAGTTGTTAGTGTTGCTTGCAGATCACCCTGGTTTCTCATAACCACCCGCATTGCTAACTACATTGCTTATACTGCATCGCAGACACCCCATTATCTAAATATTTCTACCTATCTTTGCCTTCCATTCATTGGAATCCATTCATTCTTTGTTATTTTCACTCAGGGACCCTAAAGTAAGGTAGCTAATCTGATAAACCACTGAATCAGCACAATTACATGAATGTATGGCCTTTCCTCAAGGATGCTGTGCACATTTTAATAAAGCTTTTCTAGATTTCATGACAAGAGAGTGGTGAGAATAACTTGCTAGTAGAAGAAAAATGTTGTCTACCCACTTTGCCGAAATGTAAAATCAGCCCAATATATGACCATCCAGGATCTAGACTGAGGCACATTACCCAGCTGTTGGCTGGGTTAGGGGGATGCTGGGAGCTTAGATGAGGGTAGAGCTCTGGAGACACAGATAGAAGAGGCTGAGACCTTGAATTATGGCAAGAAACAGAATTCCATGAAGTGCACTCCCCCAGTCCACCACTGCACTGTTGGACCAGCACTGTTGCACCAGCACTGTTACTTCACTGTGACCTGTGATGTGAATGAGAACTGAAGAGAGAAATTCTCCTGCTGGCACTAAGGAAGCAAACTGCCATGTTGTGAAGAGAGCCACATGCAGAGAATGGCAGGCAGCCTCTAGAAGCTGACACTGCCCCCCAGCTTACAGCCAGCAAGAAAATAGTGACTGGTTCTATAGCCGTAATGAACTAAATTCTACCAACAACCAGTGAGCTTGGAGAAAGACCGTAAGTCTCAGAAGCATTTGTAGCTCTCGCCAATCACCTGATTTCAGCTTGGTGGGCAGAGAACTCATCTACGCCATGTGCAGACTTCCGACCTACAGAACTGTGAGATAACACTGTTTGTATTGTTTAAGCTGCTAAGTTTGTAGTAATTTATTATGGCAACAATAGAAAACTAGTACAGTAGCTAAGCACATGTCATATACATACACAGTAGATAATATATATGCTTTCATTACCAAATAATGAGAAGGGGTAACAATGTACAACAAAACCATGAAATACAAGCATGTACTGAAAAGGTTTAGTATTTTATGCAAGAAAACAAAATGAAACATTATTTCCTTTTTTTCATCAATGGTATAGCAAGAGCTGCAGACATTAATAGCCTAGTAAGTGTAATTTCAGAAAAAAAACCAAAAAACCAAAGCCCTGTAATCCCTTAAATGTTGTCATTAGTAATCACTTGCAGTTACTGATACCTACAGTATGCTGATTATCTTACACATACCATTTTATTTAGTCTTCCTGCTATCTCTGAAGTGTAGGTTTTCTACATCCTATTTTGCAGATTAGAAAGCAGAGGTTTAGGGGGCCTAGTAACTTACTTGAAGTCACACAGGTTGTTAAAAATAGACAAGAATCAAAACCAACCTATCAGACTCCAAATCACTGATCTTTCTACTGCACTACATTGCCCATAATAACTTTGTTTTAAGCCTTCAATCAAAGTTAAACTACAAACACTAATGGAACATGACTATAATATTTACATTAACACAAACTAGAAACAATTTTGGAAGCATCAATAACTAATATATGTATAGCACCTTCACAAAAGATTTCTCACTGATCTCAGGAGATTACCTGTGAGGCAGTTAGGGCAGGTATTATTAATTTACCTATTTTACAGATAAAAGAACTGAGGTTCAGAGAGTTATACCTAACTTGCCACAGGCCATGACACTGAATGACAGTATTAGGTCTCAATTTCACATCTCCTCTTCAAATATAAAGCTTTTTCTCCAAAGTGAGACAGGTATACGGTGGGGGGGGGGGCAGGGAGGGGTATGGTTGTAACGGGGAAGAAGGATGCAGAAATGGTGCTAAAGGGGATTGCAATCATCCAACCCACCTACTTCTTAAGTTTCAAAGCATCAGTCCCAGTCATGGCTAGTCTACAAGGCTAGGGCACTTATGTGCCCAAATAGAAAACATAAAATTTCTGCTGTGACTATGAAAAGGAAAAGCTACATGGTCTGGTGCTTTGAATCCACCATATTTGCATATAAAATAATAAGCACATTAGATCACTTTTATTTGGGATAATGCATCATTCATTTCATAAGAATTGTCTTGGAAAAAAATTCCCAGTGCTATGTTATGATTTTAACGGTTAAATCTCTTTTTTTATGAGTACTCAATTTTTCCACATCTTTTCACCTGACATCATTTGTAGAAATACAAAGAGAGAATAATCACAACTAGAAACAATACAGCTTTCTCCACTGTACTGATTAACACTCTATAATGGCATTGATAAGAATGGAGTGTTCAATCATATATTTTGGCAGTGAGTTATGGTTAATAATATCACAAGTACTGTGATAACATTACAGAAGTAAATCCTATTTCTAATAAGTGGTAAAGCTTAGTTAAATGCACTGTCAACAATGTTGTCAATTAACTGTAAATTACTAGTGCCAAGGTAAAGGCGAGCTGTTTGTTTCTCAGCAAACAGTTCATTGAGAAGATTGTTGCAATTATAAATCTCTCACGTCCTACTACATTGTCTTACTAGAGGTTGAATAGTCATTAATATCTTACAGAGTCGAGGTTTTGCCGCAATTGTTTAATAGCTATTTTGCAATTATAAGCAGCATACTAGTTAAACAAAATTAGAGTCCACCATTATTTTTGTAATGAATTGGAAATATAAAAAAACATGTAACTCTCTGGAAGTCCAAGCATACTTAGTTCTCCTTAGCCTCCCACGGAGTGAAGGGTTAATACATTAAAAAATGCAGTATAGTTACACTAATTATTGTGTATGGGTTCTCGACAAGTGACTTGCTTTAGTTTTAAATCCCAAATGGCTAGTATCTCCATGTGATTCTCTTAGGACTCTAGAAGGCACATTTTTATTTCTCATGTGCTAACATACTGTGGATATACTTATCTTTAACAAACGGACTTCCTGAAAAATTAAGTACACTAAGAAACAAGTGCATTTTGGATTCAGAATATTAATCCTAAGGAAGTCCTCTTTTTTTCTTCTTTGTAATCATATAATTATTTTAGGCTTACTGTGATTATATAAAATTAAAATTAAATCATAATTTTAAAAGATGCTATGATTACTGTGATTATTTCAGTGCATGGAGTACTTAATCAGTCCCAAGCTTAATAACACAATGGGTGCTATCTTTATAACACAACACAACAACAAAAAAAGATGTTTTCAAATCTTGGATTTTTCACACACTGACAACTTAGAAGGTGCTGAAGAACACACAAAATGTAGACAACTCAAGCCTAATATGGAAATTGCTACCATTTTAATTTGAAATTCAATTTAGGAATTTATATGCTCTCACCTCAAATGTTTCTTTCTGTAGAAGCTGCCTTTGTCCACCTTATGTAAATTATTCTCCCCATTTGTGCTCTGTCACATCAACTCATACAGCAAATATGTCACATCACTGTATAACATAAAATTTGCAATCATCATTTAAATAAAATAGAATGTACATGTTTATCATTGATGTCCTCTTTAGAATATAAGCACCAGAATTCTGTCACGTTAACCACTGTATTTCCAGTGCCCCATATGAGCTTGGTGTATAGTACATTTTAATAAATAGATGTTAAATGGATAAATTAATGAATTAACGAACAAGGGTGTGTGGCCCCAGCTTTTGCAATCCGCCATCAATCTAGAGAGTAACAACAGCTGGGCCTGTAATAAATACTTTGTGAATGGGTCAGTCCTGCCCGGAATTCTACTGATCAGCTTCCGTCATGAAGCACGTCTGAGAGCACCTGGGTGATGAGGGTAGGGGTGTACCACTTATTACACACACATCAGAGCTTGGCTGGAAAAAAGTGCAACACCACATCAGGAAGCTCGTTACCATGTGAAGCAGAAGCACAATTCATCATAGCATGTAAAGGGGCAACCAGGGGTACAATCCAAAGGGATGACTTTACATGCTGAGAATATAAAAGAACTGCTGATCATGAATCTCTCTATTCCATTCTATCCTCGCACAAAATAGAACATTTAAGAATTAACAATAAGCATGACTCATCTTGAGGAAATTCTCAAGAAAGAGTCCAAGGAATAATTAATGTAAATCTAATATAATTTTACTTTCTATCCATACGAACCAACTTCCCCAGAATATTTCCATACTCGAGGTGATAGAGAATTTGCCATCAAAGTTTAAGGAAACAGGAAAGAGCAGAATCACAGACGAAGATCTTAGAAAGATTTACATAAAACCAACAGTGCCATATGATCTGGAGGTATTAAAGAGAGCTGTTTCCTGCTTGGATTCTCAACAGCTCCCTCCTTAATGATATTTAGGATCTATTTCATATTACAGACATATGTTTGTCTTATTTCCTCCATGATTCTCTTGTCCCTGGAAGCAGTTTCTGTGCCTTGCCCTAAAGATGTTACTGCCCTATGTTGCCTTGTGCTGGGTGCACACTAAGTAGTTGCTAAATTATGTTGAAATCTCCTTTGCAATTTGCTTTTACGGATAAACATGGAAAGTTATTTAATATAGAAAAGTCACTGGTTATGATAGAACAACCACAAATCATTCTTTGAAGTTTTTCCCCCCCTTCGGCCATTTCCACATAGCAGCTAGGAAGTGTAGATGATCAGGACACTTAAGAACAAGCTCTGCCTAGATTACATGATTAGACAGACAGAAAACTAACCCAAATTACTAATTATATGTCCAACAGCACTTATATGTTATATGGCACTTTGTACTGTATAAAAAACCTATTTCTCACTAGTTGTAACCATTTCATACTTGGAACCATTCTCAAATTTATCATGTGTATTGTGTGAATTGGACCAAAATGGAATGGACTTAATATGGGGCCATTAGAAGTACCTATGTATTCAATGAAAGAGTTAAAAGCTCCAAAAAGAAATGCGTTTCTCAAAGCCAAGGACAGAAATAAATATGTATGTAAAATTTCTGTGGTACAGAGAAAACAATTAACAATTTCCACTGCCATTTGGATACAAAATGGACTGAAGAAAAGGATAAAAGTGGTAGCTGAACATGTTATATGGAAGAATTAGAAAAGCTAGAATTTAAAAGTTTCCTTCATCAACTAGTCCACAGTAACTCACAGATTACTAACAACTTATGCAAGTTTTACATGCCTATTCCATCTGCTCTTCATTTAAAAAAAAAAAACTTGTCACCATAGCAACTGCCACATGCCATGGTATTTATGCTGCATCTGATGTACAAAGCATGGTTTGTGTAGGAAGGAGTGTGTGTATGTATATGATGTGGCAGCTGTCGTCTCTGCCATTTTGTTGCTGCTCTAGAATAAAACAAGTAGTGGTTATGAATACTCATTTGAGTAGTGATACTAGTGCTCATTTAACTAAACCCTCACATACACACCAAAGTGCTTATCTAATCACACTAGTCTGCTAACATGACTGACTTTAAAGGGTTGCTGAAAGAGAAAACCCCAATTTTTATCCTAATTTTTAAAAGTAGACTTAATACAACTGAAGTTCCTTTTTTTTTTCTTTTTAAAAGAGCCAATGACTTTTTTGTGTAAAATTACCATATCTATTAGCCCTACTAGCTAATGGCATTTATCTCTTGGTAAGATCCTCTGCAATAAATGTTTAAAAGATGTCCCAGTTCCTTTGTTGTCCCATAATTTGTTTTGCAGTCGAATTACCAGAATTCAACTGGACATAAGATAAAGCTTGTAAATCATGGTAGGTCCTGCTGACATAATTCTCTACCCTTTATTTTCTTGCTGACTTCTACCATAGAAGTTGAAAAAGCTAAATACCTGCTTTCCATTGTCTTTCAAAAGCTAAACGCTTAAAATTCCAGCTTCCCTTACAGCTAGAGGTGGCCATGTGATACAATTCTGGCCAATGAGATCTAATCAGAAGTCTGTTGCCGTATATCTGGGAAAGTTTCACTCTCCTGAATAGAAGTGACAGACTCTACTAGCAAAACCCCTTCACCAGTCTAACTGCAACTGAAGTTTCAATGATTATTTTGCAATGGAGCAACAAGCATGATAGAGTGAAAGGACAGAAGCAGCAGAAGTTTATTTTGGCATGGTGGAAATGCTACACAAGCCCCTTCATTCCTACTACCACACCTCCTCTTATTTACAATAAATAAGTATCATTATTGCTTAGGCCACCGTAATATTTTCTGTTACTTGCAGGTGAAGGTATTCTTATCTGACACAGAATTATTTTTATTCTACAAAGAATGCATTGTATTATTTTTATGTTAATAAAATAGAGCCTATTCTAACCTACTCTATTTTTAGAGATTATTGTTTGTTGAGAAATTATACATGTGAGAAAGATAAGCCATAAACTGTATTTCATGCCCTTGGTTCTCTATTTGATAAAAAGCTGGTGCTGCAATAAAATGGGTAAAATCTCAGTTTAAGAAACAAAAAGAACTGAGCAAATCTAAAAACCCAATCAAATTATAACCCATGTTTCTGAACTTAAAAAAAAATCAATTCAGCTTGTGGATGTTTTCTAAGGTATTCATTTGGCATTTTAAACTAACCGCAATGGAAATTTTTAACATTTCAAGATAGATTTTGAGGTCTGCTTCCTCGCTTGGATTATTTCTTTTAAGAAACAGACTGACAGTATGTCCTTTTTGATGCCTAGCTAAACTGGATCAAAGTTTTAGCCCCGATTCTTTGAATGTTACACACATGTTCTGAAGGAAGACTAGAGACCAGACAAGCATTCAGGTAAGGCGTCAATGGCATCCAAACCCCCTTAGTTGAAAACAGCTTTTGTTTTTCGCCTTTTGTAAAGCTTAATACACTGTATTAAGCAATATTTTACAGTAATAAGAGTTAAAATAGCTTACTACACATCAAATACGAAAGAAGACTAAGCAGCTAGTAGTAAGATGAGAGCATCAGAAACAGGAAACTAAGCACAAATTATAGATAAACCTCCACTAGTCAAGACAAACTCTGCTCCTCCCACCTCTTTCCTTCACATACACCAGAGATCCTATCAGCTATAAGGAGATCCAGTTAAACTGAGAATATCTAATAATAGGAAAATCCACGGTGTCCTCTATTGCATATTCAGTGGCAGTGAAAGAGCAACATGATAATCAGAGAGTAGATGGAAAGCAGATGGTTCAGAGCAATAGTATACACATTGTTCTTCTAACTTTCATATGTCCAATTTCAAAATATTTGGTTAAATGACAAGTAAGATGTACAGTTATATAGTAAAGGCCCCAAATCAAGAAATATTGCCCACTTAGAAAATTTGATCTATGCCCAGGATAGATCAAATTGAAAATACATATAAATGAAAAAATTTTTAGTCTTAATGAATTCACAAATTTCATTCATTTATCCATCCATTCAATCATTCACTTATTCATTCAACAGAGCTACTGATCCCTCTAGGAAAAAAAACTTTAGCCCTGTTTAGAATTATTCCTCTCCCTAAAAAATGGCCATCCATTTTTTAAGGTACAGTAAATAAATAATTTTAATAGCTTGGAAAACCTTCTTTATCTTTAAACTCTGTTGAACATTTTAGTAAAAATACCACGTATTTTTGCTTTCTTAAATCCAGAGTGTCAACAAGACTATAGCTAGTGAAGCAGATTATTTTTCCCACTCTATATTTATACAATTTTATTCTAACCTAAATTCAACATTAAGAGCAAAATTCATGGGGTGGTATGAAATAGGACATAATTCGTTAAAGGATTCATCAACTTGTAATGGATTCACTGTTATAACTATTGTTGAAATCTTCCTTTGGACGTCCAAGCAAGAGTAGGCAGCATATACATACACTGTTGGATATACATTAGCCAAGTTTATAAAAACCTCTCTCTCCCTCTAATACACACACACACACACACACACACACACACACACACATTAAAGTGTATGTATACTGCCAGATGGAATTTCAGGAGCCTACATCATCACTGCTATTATTAAATTATCTTTTGTGATGATACCTCAGGTAGTCAGGAGTGTTGCAAGAAGGAGTTAGGAAAACATCTTCAGTTTTTAAAGCTATTAAAATTTCTTGCAGGTGTGTTTGGAAGAAGCACAGCACAAATTCACTTGCACACTATGAGGACTAGAGACTATGCAGCCCATCCACAAGGGGCAATTAACACAAACAGTGTAGGGCAAGGAACAGCCAGAGTTGCAAACTAAACAGAACTTGTATCCCCCAATTATATTGCAATGCACAGATGTTTATTCCACAAACTAAATGATACTGGCAGTTTGGGGCTATGATATAATTCTATAGGGTCTACTTTCTAAATACTTACTTTCTACTGATCTTATTTTTCCCTAGTTCTCAAAATTGTGTTTTCTTTTTTCTCTGTGATGTGAGCCTATTAAAAATAGATAGCTAGTGGGAAGCAGCCACATAGCACAGGGGGATCAGCTCGGTGCTTTGTGACCACCTAGAGGGGTGGGATAGGGAGGGTGGGAGGGAGGGAGACGCAAGAAGGAAGAGATATGGGAACATATGTATATGTATAACTGACTCACTTTGTTATAAAGCAGAAACTAACACACCATTGTAAAGCAATTATACTCCAATAAAGATGTTTAAAAAAAAATATGACGAGCCTTACTCACCTACTTGTTGCAGCATAAGCTTCAATATGCTACATCTGCTATAGCATTTCTTCCCGCAGTCACTTCAGTGAAAAGCTTTTGGGAGTGTATTAATAAAAACCTTTCTAAGTTCTAACTCTCCCCTCTCCCCCCAAGTATTATATGTGTGTAAGAAGCTTTAGCTCTTACTCTGGATACAAATTAAAGCTGATTTCAATTAGCCCCAACACCAGTGATCCAAAGAAAAGCTGGTCCCCCCGCCCCCAGTTTAGTGGTGCTTAAGTCTGTTTTTAGAAAAAAACTTAAAATCCTTATTCTTTCCCCACATTCCAGAATATCTCATGAGTCATTTCAGAAGTAAGAAAAGCACAGAGAATAACTTTGGCTGCCATACCAACCTGTCATTTAAGAAAGCTACATTAATCAATAACACCTGAACAGTTCAATTACTGAATAAGAAAGGCAAAGAAATGGAAAAAAGATTAATAGGTCTTCCCCCAAATTAGACCCCTAAAATCAAAGAGGAGCTGCAACCTATGATGATTTGAAAAGACTATTACTGCTTGAGTTAATATATAATTATCAAACCCTTTTATTTATTTTTTTCCACATACAGCAGCCAGTTTCACTGACCATTTTCCTGCTCAGAGAATTTTTCACCTTTGATTAATGACACTTAATAAAAATTCCAGCTAGTTGCAATGAAAAGAAAAAGAGTCACTTGAACCAATGGTGAGTGCCTTACAGAGCTAGGCTAGCAAAGGTTAATGGCATCATTACTCAGGTCTTTGGAGTACACATATCCCTCTCTCAGAGTATGTTAGGCATGCTGGATAGTGCATTAACCCCTTCTAAACTCTAGGTCCATGGAACTGTTCATTTTGAAAGATAGTTAATTATTATTTATAAATACATGCCATTTTTTCCTTGAAGGAGTTTTGGATATCTCAATGACAAATAAAATGGAGGAGAGTGAATCATATCCCAGAGGATGACAATAAAGAGAAAAAAAATGCTTCAGAAGAACAAAACGCAAGTCCCAGTCCACAAGGCAAGTATAAACCAATTATCTAAAGTATTTACTCTCTGTACACCTAGCCTACCAGGAATGCCTCTTGAGAATTCTTATACTTCATACAAAGGAATGGACAATATCTTTATGGTGTCATAAGATTCATGGAAGTTTTTTTCTAAATCATCCCTTGATACTAATTGTACTGCACCCATGGTACAACTCAGAAAAGAATATCTTTGTAGTAGCAAGGAAAGCTTGTTTATTCATTAATCAAATTTCAGTGAGCCTCTACTATGTGGCAGCCATTATTCCAATGCTCAGGATACATCAGTACACAAAATAGACCCCCCAAAACCTTGTGAAATTCATATTCTAGTGGGGGAAGTAGATAATTAAAATGCAACATAGTAAATAGAGAAAATAATAATGTTAGAAAGTGCTAAGTGTGAAGGTAGACAATAGAACTAGGTAAGGGTAACTGTGAGTGGCAAGGTGGTCTATTTTAATGGGAAGAAGAGGTTGCTATTTTAATGGCCTGGTTAAAAGGCTTCCACTGTGGTGGCTAACATTAGCCTTCTACTCACATGCTCATGATCATTTTGATTAGTTAGGAAATACCTTTGTTGTCTGCTTATCCATCTAGCATCTAGGAACTCCATGGTCTATTAGCCATTGATCTGTGCGGATCAAAGTCACCTAGCCTCGTTGCTCAGTAGAGTAATTACATCCATCTTGTCTCTGACAGTTAAGTGCAAAGTGAGACTGCTCTCCTCTAGAAAAGGAAAGGACTGTTCCTGCTGGCCTGAAGGATTCAGGGACATCTAGGGGTTTAAGGTTTTCTATCATATCCCTCCCTGCTTCCCTGTCAGGTCATAAGTCCTGCCCCTTCCCTATCAGGATCCTGACTTTAGCATAAGCTCCCTGCTAGGAGTGCATTCAGCCTCTTTTATACCCTATAACACCCTTATAACAATTTGAGGGCCTGATTTACAGTATATTCAGACCTCTGGATGCAGGACATAAGGATTTCTTTAAATATATCTGTGAAGACTTCTGGATATCACAGCTGACCTAAGTCTAACCATATCTTTCTTCAAGGCCTCTAGGTCAGTTGAAAAGCCAGCTATTTCTACATTACTTATAATTGCCATGGCCCCTTTACTGTTCAGGTGCTAGAACCGTTTCAAAGCCCAGCACCCTCCCCCTGCCAACCTATACCTCATCTCAGTCCACCACAACGACAGTGTAATGAATTGTGACAATACAACACACAAATACAACACACACAATACAACACACAAATAGATAGCTAGTGGGAAGCAGCCACATAGCCCAGGGAGATCAGCTCGGTGCTTTGTGACCACCTAGAGGGGTGGGATAGGGAGGGTGGAAGGGAGGGAGATGCAAGACGGAAGAGATATGGGAACATATGTATAACTGATTCACTGTTATAAAGCAGAAACTAACACACCATTGTAAAGCAATTATACTCCAATAAAGATGTTAAAAAAAAAAAAGATTTTCCACAATCTACTTATCATCAGCAATTGGGTCTGTCATCTGATGGCCAAGGAATCCAATACTAGAATCATGTCCTAAAAGTCTGCTTTCTAGAGTTAAGTTGGGTGAATTGTCTTAGACAGGGATTCCCTAAAATCAGAGCCTAAGATAAGAACTTACATGCCGGAAGTCTACTTGAGAGAAATCCCATGAAGAGTCGTGGGTGTAGGGGATATGAGACTCGGAAGGGAGAAAAGCCAATAAAGGGTGTATCAATGAGTGAGGCATTGGTATGGACAACTTGGGGTTGATGCTACTATGATTCCTCTGAGAAACTGTGGAACATACCACAGGATCAACCTACTAAAGGACTGAATGGCTAGGGCATTTTCCACCAGACTCTATCCCTATTGTTTGTAGGTGATCCCTGGAGTGGTTAGCTTTTCTGCACAAAGTATATTGTATCTATTGTAGTGGAATCAGTTTCAGAGAGCCATAGAATTCCTTCAGAGGAGAGGAAGAGAGATGTAGGTATTTGTGATATTAAGCTGTCAGCATGCATGCTGAACAGTCTACTATACCAACAGGCACACTGAAGTGGGCCAATGGATCAGGACAATAGCATCTGCAGCATCGCTTATATCCTAAATTTAAACAAGGGGTCTTAACTTATCAAAGTAAGTATATTTCAATACCTTAACTCTTCTTCAGGATAACACAAGGGCTTTGGAACATCTTAAATCCACTTATCCAACTCCTAATTTACATGCTATCGCTGTCAAGTACTTTAATGATATTAAATCAGAAACATATTAAACCCATAAAAGATCATTTTTATTATTGTTTTAATTATCCAGTATTCATTAGGTTTATCCTAATATTTAGCATTTTCCCCACAACTCTGGCCTCTCATTTGGGATTATCTTCCTTCTGCCTAAAATATATCCTTTAGAATTTTCCTTAGAGCAATCTGATAGGGATTAATTCTTTTGTCGTTTTTGTTCTTTTGAAAATGCCATTTTGCATTCATTTTTGACAAATGCGTATACTACTGGGTATAAAATTCTAGTTTTGAAACTGTTATTTTTCTCTAGTACATTGTAAACATCATTCCTTTATCTTCTGGTTTCCATTTTGGACTCAAGAAGTAAGCTCTCATTTTAACCATGGTTTTCTTTAACGGTAGTGTCCTGTAACTGCTTTAAAATTTGTCTCTGGTTTTCTGAGGTGTCACTATGTGTCTAAGAGAAAACAAAAGAAAATTTCCCACCTGTGGTTCATTGGGTTTTTAAAATACAAGAATAGGTGTCTTTCATCTGTTCTAAAGTATTTCCAACTATTTTTTCCTCAAATATTTCTACTCCATTCTCTCCTTTCTGAGACTCACATGAAATGGATATTAGATTTTCTCTCTGAATCTTCTAATCTGCTTATTCCTCATCTGCATTTTTCATCTTCATATTGTTCTATACTTCTTTTTGAATAGTTTCTTTTGTGTGTGTGTGTGGTATGCGGGCCTCTCACTGTTGTGGCCTCTCCCGTTGCGGAGCACAGGCTCTGGATGCGCAGGCCCAGTGGCCATGGTTCACGGGCCCAGCCGCTCTGCAGCATGTGGGATCTTCCCGGACCGGGGCACAAACCTGTGTCCCCTGCATCGGCAGGCGGACTCTCAACCACTGCACCACCAGGGAAGCCCTACTGAATAGTTTCTTTTGATATATTTCCAGTTAACTAATACCTCTTCATCTGTGTTTAATTTTTTCTTAAATCCATAAACTGAATTCTTATTTTATCATAGTTTTTACTGTATAATTTTTATTTGTTTTTAGTCACTTTTTTTTAAATTAAGATTTTATTTTTTTAGAGAAGTTTTAGGTTCACAGCAAAATTGAGGGGAAGGTACAGAGATTTCCAATATACCTTCTACCATTACACATGCATAGCCTTCTCCATTATCAACATCCTCCACCAGGGTGGTATACTTGTTACAGCTAATTAACCTACACTGACACATAATTATCAGAAGTCCACAGATTAAATTAGGGTTCACCATTGTTGTACATTCTATAGGTTTGGACAAATGTATAATGACATGTGTCTAGCACCATAGTATCATACATAGTATTTTCTCTGTCCTAAAAATCCTCTGTGCTCTCCCCTGCCCCTCGAGCCATAGCAACCACTGATCTTTGTACTCTCTCCATAGTTTTGCATTTTCCATAACGTCTTATAGTTGTGATCCTACAGTATGTAGCCTTTTTAGATTGGCTTCTTTCACTTAGTACTACACATTTAAGATTCCTCCATGTCTTTTCATGGCTTACTAGCTCATTTCCTTTTAGTGCTAAATAATATCCCATTGTCTGGATGTACCACAGTTTAGCATCCATTTACCTACTGAAGGCCATCTTGGTTGCTTCCCAGTTTTGACGATTATGAATAAAGCTGCCATAAACATCCATGTGCAGATTTTTGTGTGGACAAGAGTTTTCAACTCCTCTGGGTAAATGCCAAGGAGTGAGATTGCTGGATTGTATAGTAAGAGTATGGTTAGTTTTTTAAGAAGCTGGCAAACTGTCTTCCAAAGTGGCTGTATACCATTTTACATTCCCATCAGCAATGAATGACAGTTCCTGTTGCTCCTCATCTTTGCCAACATTTGGTGTTGCCAGTGCTTTGGATTTTGGATGTTTTAGGTGTGTACTAATATCTCCTATGTCATTTTTTAGTTTCTAGTTTCCTGGCAAATTATTCCATCTTACACTTTTTAAAACCACAGTAAGAGTTGGTGTTTTATTATCCATGTCTGATAGTTCCAAAATCCCATGTCCTTTTGGGTTTGTTATTACTGTATGCTATTTCTGATGTTTTGTGCTTGCTTTCTTATCTTTAGTTGTATGATAAAAGTTTTATTTAAAAAATTATTTGGTAGATAATTATGATATCTAAGATAATGATAACTTCCTTTAGGGATTATCTGTGATAGCTTCTGGGAGTTGTTAGAGGGACTTGGGGTTTCCATAACCCTAAATGATAAAATTCTGGGGGCAAGCCCCTGTGATATCGGATTTACTTCTCGTTCACGCTTCCTTGAGAGCATAGTTCTTTATGAATCTGGTTTTAATTGGGGCCAGAGTCTCCATCCTTAGAAGGATTCCAGCTTTGACCTCTGTCCTCCCAGATCCATGAGATCACCAAAAGCAAGACTTAGTTTTGTAGCTGCTCTCTTAGGTTGGGAAAATATCCCCAAAGCAAAACCAATTTTCAGTTGCTATTCTGAGTTCTCTAAAATCTTGGCCTGACTTTTCCTCATTATTTGATAACCTCTTTGATACTTTCCAAAAGATGTCTTTTAAAACTTTGATCAGGTTCTTCAGTTTTTCTGAGAGACAAGACTGGATTGGGTCAACTAGTTTGCTATTATTGGAAGTGAAATTCTCCATGTTATGTCCTTTTTATTTTGGCCAGAGAGGCTTACATTCCTATATTTTTACTAAGCCAATGTTTCTTGATAAAACAAAATATTAATAAAACTATAAAAATTGCTTGTGAAATGCAGAGTTTTGTTGATTTATAGTCTCTATGTGGCTGATGCTAAGACCGCAGAAACAATAAATATACTATTTAGGTATAGAGAGTAATTTTTTTATTGAGGTATAATTGACATATAATGTATAAGTTTAAGGTGTACAACGTGTTGATTTGTTACATTTATATATTGCAATATGATTACCACTGCAGTGTTAATTAACGCCTCCATCATACTACATAATTCTTTCTTTTTTGTAGTGAGAAAATTTATTATCTAGTCTCTTAGCAACTTTGAAGTATATAATACAGTATTGTTGACTATAATCACAATGCTGTACATTAGCTCTCCAGAACATATGTATCTTCTAAATTCAAGTTTGTACCCTTTAACCAATATCTACTCAATTATCCCACCCCCTGCAGCCACCGCCATTCTCGTCTTTATTTATACAAGTTCAGCTTTTTTTAGATTCTACATATAAGTGACATCATATAGTACACCCTCAAGGTCCATCTATGTTGTAGCAAATGACAGGATTTCCTTCTTTCCTGTGGAATATTATTCCTGTGGAATAATATTCCATTGTGTGTATGTATGTGAAAAAATATATATATATACATATATATCTCACATCTTCTTTATCCATTCATCTATTGACAAATACTTAGATTGCTTTTGTATCTTGGTTATTGTGAATTATGCTGCAATCAACATGGGGGTGCAGATATCTTTTCAATATCCTGTTTGCATTTTTTTTGGATATATACTCAGAAGTGGGATTTCTGGAACACAGTTCCACTTTTAATTTTTTGAGGAACCTCCATACTGTTTCCATAGTCACTGAACCAATTACATTGCTACCAACAGTGTACAAGGGTTCCCATTTCTATACATCCTGGCCAACACCTGTTAGCTCTTGTCTTTTTGAGGACAGCCATTGTAACAGGTATTAGGTGATACCTCACTGTGGTTTTTGATTTGCATTTCCCTGATGATTAGTGATGCTGAGCATTTTTTATGTATCTGTTGGCCATTTGAGAGTAATTACTAAATTTGTCCACTGTCATTTCCCTCTAAAGTTGTGCTTTGTCAATTTTAGAACTAATCAAACATTCATTTCTAAATCCTAATTCTCTGTTTCAGCTGTGAGATGTATAATTATTACACTGAATTGATCAAATCTCCTTATACAGTGCAGAGCTGGTCTGTGGGCAGGGCCTTTAGGGAAAAGAAACCTGAGAGAATATCCTGAGCATCAAATATACAATACACTCTTTGATTTTAAGTAAATACATAATGTTATATTCATCCAAGAATATAGAGCTGTCTTCATTTTAAGAAGAAATTATAGTCATTATTATTGCTACATTTACAGACCTCTGGACATTTTCAGCCAGGCAAAATGTGACAATCCTTCATGGTAGGAATACAACATATATGAGGGCCAGCTTTGTGAGAACTCATGATGAATTTAGACATGCCACTAAATTTGCCCCCAAATATTTCCTTTACTGATATTTCGTGTTATTTTCTTACTTCAAGACAATGGGTCAGGGGAAAAAAGTCATAATATTATCTTCAAAATGTTAACATACTTTTGTTTCTCTCTATTAAGTATATCTACATAGATGACTTTATCTGATTACCTAGTTAAGAAGGTACAAAGAACTGGCCCGAGGGAAGAGGTTGAAGAAATTTCACTTGGAGAAGTTAACATGGCAAAAGTATGTTCAAAGATTAAAGAAAGGGAGGTAGAGGTGAAAGGAATAGACCAGAGAAAGGAAGTTCAGCATTATTCAGTCCCTCATTTCTTCATCAATTCTTCCATGTGCAAATGTGTAGAAAAGCCTTTAATGCTTTGAAGAAAATGAACAAATACTAGAAGTGTCAAGGTAGTAGAATTACTGGTGGTTTGCAAGGAATTAAAAGTGGGGAATAAAGAAGAAAGCATGACAGAATTTGATGTCAGAGGAGGAAAGCATAATAGGCAGTTTAAAATATGTTGAGCCCTAATAATGAAGAATAACAATACCATTTACAAATACAGCAAATTCAGGTTGGGAAGATAAAATAACGAGTACTAATTTTGGTTTTGAAAATGTGAACTCTGTAGGACATCTAACGTGCAAAGAATTAAAGAAACGAAGATCTACAGTTGGGAGGAGATGTCGGTGACATGCACATGGCAGACATTACACGTATACATAGAATGTTCAGTACATCACTTTAAGGGAGACATATCAAGAGGAAAGAGAACACAGCTAAAGATGTTATAGCGGATGGTGATGAGGCCAGGTGCAGATCCCCCCTACTACGTGAAGCACCCATCTCCGTGATTGTTGGCAAAAAGCTCGGGTGTAAAAGTCTAGCCATTTGCCTCAAAGAGAAACTACAGTGGTGCAATTTGTGCTCCAGGGCATTCCATAGGATCAGACTGAAGTTGCTCTCCAACCGAAGCCATATTCTTACTTAGCTTTTTTACTCTGCCCTATCCTACTTCCCTCACTCCCCTAACTCCTGAGGGCACTTCCAATAAATCACTTGACCAGAAACTCCCATCTCAGACACTGCTTCTAGAGAACATGGCCTGAGACAGACATGCCATGTGGGGGTCA
This sequence comes from Lagenorhynchus albirostris, assembly GCF_949774975.1. Taxonomy (NCBI): domain Eukaryota; kingdom Metazoa; phylum Chordata; class Mammalia; order Artiodactyla; family Delphinidae; genus Lagenorhynchus; species Lagenorhynchus albirostris. The sequence goes on from NC_083097.1 coordinate 71,586,112, forward strand.
GTAATTCAAGAGAAAAGTGGAGCAAAAATTCTCAGAGAGATAGGGCTATATCCTGGAAATGGTGAGAGGGGGACTGGTGATTGAGGACAGAATGGTTAGTGGTGTCAAAGGTGGCTGTAAAAGATAAAAACAAAAGTTAACTAGAAAATCAAATGACATTTGTGACCTTCAAGGTGACAGTTTTAGTCGGATAGTATAGATACTTTTTCTCAAGAAAGTTTGATGTAGAAAGATGGAAAGATTTGGAATGATTGCTTGAGAGAATGGCAAGATCCAAATCCCTTTGTTCAAATCCAGTATGCAAAACAGAAAAAATAAAATGGAAAGCAAGAACAAAAAACACAGCTACTTTGGCTGAAAGGTGAGTGAGACAACTCTGTAACATGTATGCCTGGTTTGGTATCATTTCACTTTCTCCTCCACTGCTGTAGACCTATGGGGTCAGTGCTGTAAGGAGCATGGATTGAAATCCACTGATTTAGAGGAAGAGTGGGAGATGAGATTAAAATATAAAGAGGTGAGAAAATCCTACGAGGATTTATTTGGGACAATTACAAAGGGATTTGAGTCTCACCTAGTTTGGATATTCTCAGAGATATAATGGCTCAGTAAAAGCCCGGGGGTATCTGTAATTCTTCCTAAATTACCCCATACAGCTGGCATGTGAGGCTAACTCTAAACTGGGCTTTACTGAGATGGAATCTGGAAACCTAGGCAGACAGAACTGGTGAACCTGATCTGAAATAAATGCAAAGGAACAGAGTCAAATATATTTTTTCAGTTGCTATCTCAGGTGATATTCAGAAACATATAAATTCTTTACACCTTTCTTATTTCTTGTTTCTAAGTACGTATTACCTTTCTTTGTACCTATCTATGACCACACAGCCAAAGTCAAAAGGAATAATATACTAATGATATAGGCGCTTCCAAAAAGGTGCTGCTGAACAGCAAGGTTTGGAGGAGAAGAAACTGTATGATACACTGTACATTGACAACTACCAAAGGAAAGGGAAGTATGGTGGGATGCCTGGGCCAGGGACCCCAGAGCTTACTACAAGGCAAAAGGTTGTATGTCACCAGTCTAAACTGAAAGTGGAATCCTGGGCTGAACCACTTGAAAATCCCAAGCTTTGTTAGGAGACTAAATGAGAGGGCACATATGAGGTTATAAGGGCTTAGCCTTGAATGGTAGGAGGGAAATGAAAAAGAGAGGAGTGATGCCAGAAGAATTGTTGGGCTTAAAGACCATCTATATATAAAAGGCAGATACCAAGAAAGGAGAGGAATGAAGGAAGAAAATTTTCATATCCTTGTGTAAGGAAAATTTTACTTAAATGTGGTTTGGTGATGATTTTATTTCTTTGGATAGTGCAAGATCATAAGTATATAGCCAATTTTTTTGAGTTTATCTAGCTATTGTTCCTACAGATACATTTTCCTAGGTTCTTTGTTTGTATCTTTCTACAGAAAATGAGAAAACATGAAGAAGAAAGTGCAAAGATGGAAAGGTTTTGAATCCTACAATCTTTTATGGGAAATTCTATATCTGGAAATTTGCAACTACTATATTTGTTCAATGGTCACACATTAAATCTGCTTAAAACCACATGGATTCCATACATATGTGTTAGCATACGGTATTTGTTTTTCTCTTTCTGACTTACTTCACTCTATGACAGACTCTAGGTCCATCCACCTCACTACAAAAAACAATTTTGTTTATTTTTATGGCTGAGTAATATTCCATTGTATATATGTGCCACATCTTCTTTATCCATTCATTTGTCGATGGACACTTAGGTAGCTTCCATGTCCTGGCTATTGTAAATAGTGCTGCAATGAACACTGTGGTACATGACTCTTTTTAAATTATGGTTTTCTCAGGGTATATGCCCAGTAGCAGGACTGCTGGGTCATATGGTAGTTCTATTTTTAGTTTTTTAAGGAACCTCCATACTGTTCTCCAGAGTGACTGTATCAATTTAAATTCCCACTAGCAGTTCAAGAGGGTTCCCTTGTCTCCACACTCTCTCCAGCATTTATTGTTTGTAGATTTTTTGATGATGGCCATTCTGACAGGTGTGAGGCAATACCTCACTGTAGTTTTGATTTGCATTTCTCTAATGATTAGTGATGTTGAGCAACCTTTCATGTGTTTATTGGCAATTCGTATATCTTCTTATGAGAAATGTCTATTTAGGTCCTCTGCCCATTTTTGGATAGGCTTGTTTGTTTTTCTGATACTGAGCTGCATGAGCTGCTTGTGTATTTTGGAGATTAATCCTTTGTCAGTTGTTTCGTTTACAAATATTTTCTCCCATTCTGAGGGTTGTCTTTTGGTCTTCTTTATGGTTTCCTTTGCTGTGCAAAAGCTTTGAAGTTTCATTAGGTCCCATTTGTTTATTTTTGCTTTTATTTCCATTTCTCTAGGAGGTGGGTCAAAAAGGATCTTGCTGTGATTTATGTCATAGAGTGTTCTGCCTATGTTTTCCTCTAAGAGTTTTAGTGTTTGGCCTTACATTTAGGTCTTTAATCCATTTTGAGTTTATTTTTGTGTATGGTGTTAGGGAGTGTTCTAATTTCATTCTTTTTTTGTGTGTGTGGTACGCGGGCCTCTCACTGTCGTGGCCTCTCCCATTGCTGAGCACAGGCTCTGGACGTGCAGGCTCAGCGGCCATGGCTCACGGGCCCAGCCGCTCCGCGGCATGTGGGATCTTCCCAGACCGGGGCACGAACCCATGTCCCCTGCATCAGCAGGCAGACTCTCAACCACTGAGCAACCAGGGAAGCCCCTAATTTCATTCTTTTACATGTAGCTGTCTAGTTTTCTCAGCACCACTTATTGAAGAGGCTGTCTCTTCTCCATTGTATATTCTTGTCTCCTTTGTCAAAGATAAGGTGATCATATGTGCGTGGGTTTATCTCTAGGCTTTCTATCCTGTTCCATTGATCTGTATTTCTGTTTTTGTGCCAGTACCATACTGCCTTGATCACTGTAGCTTTGTAATATAGTCTGAAGTCAGGGAGCCTGATTCCTCCAGCTCTGTTTTTCTTTCTCAAGATTGCTTTGACTATTTGGGATCTTTTGTGTTTCCATACAAATTGTGAAATTTTTTGTTCTAGTTCTGTGAAAAATGCCATTGGTAGCTTGATAGGGATTGCACTGAATCTGTAGATTGCTTTGGGTAGTATAGTCATTCTCATAATGTTGATTCTTCCATTCCAAGAACATGGTATATCTCTACATCTGTATGTATCATCTTTAATTTCTTTCATCAGTGTCTTATAGTTTTCTGCACACAGGTCTTTTGTCTCCTTAGGTAGGTTTATTCCTAGGTATTTTATTCTTTTTGGTGCAGTGGTAAATGGGAGTATTTCCTTAATTTCTCTTTCAGATTTTTCATCATTAGTGTATAGGAATGCAAGAGATTTCTGTGCATTAATTTTGTATCCTGCTACTTTACCAAATTCATTGATTAGTTCTAATAGTTTTCTGGTAGCATCTTTAGGATTCTCTGTGTATAGCATCATGTTATCTGCAAACAGTGACAGTTTTACTTCTTCTTTTCTGATTTGGATTCCTTTTATTTCTTTTTCTTCTCTGACTGCTGTGGCTAAAACTCCCAAACTATGTTGAATAATAGTGGTAGAGTGGCAACCTTGTCTTCTTCCTGATTTTAGAGGAAATGGTTTCAGTTTTTCATCATTGAGAATGATAGGGGCAGGACAGGAATAAAGATGCAAATGTAGAGAATGGACTTGAAGACACGGGGAGGGGGAAGGGTAACCTGGGACGAAGTGAGAGAGTGGCATTGACATATATACACTACCAAATGTAAAACAGATAGCTAGTGGGAAGCAGCCGCATAGCACAGGGAGATCAGCTTGGTGCTTTGTGACTACCTAGAGGGGTGGTGTTGGGAGGGTGGGAGGGAGATGCAAAAGGGAGGGGATATGGGGATATATGTATATGTATAGCTGATTCACTTTGTTATACATCAGAAACTAACACAACAATGTAAAGCAATTATACTCCAATAAAGATGTTAAAAAAAAAACTCATGGATATATTCAGAATGTACAGGTGACATGTGAACAACATGGGGGGCAGGACACTGCCCCTCTGCACAGTTGAATACCTGCATGTAACTTCATAGTCAGAACCTCTGTATCTGTGGCTCCACACCATTGATTCAACCAACTGAAAATTATGTAGTACTGTAGTATTTGCTATTGAAAAAAATTCATATTTAAGTGGACCCATGCAGTTCAAACCCATGGTGTTCAAGGGTCAAATGTATATTGTTATCTCTAGTGCTATAAATCCCATAAGAATTTATCAGTAAAGCTGTAGATATCATCTAGCTATCTGAATATACAAGAGCAGAAAGGCCTTAACAGTTCATGAATAGTAGCATTTCCCTTATGTTGATTTTCTTCTTTCTTAGAGAAAAAGAATTATTTTCAAGAATAATAAAAATCATTATCAGCTATATTTTATTGTATATACAGTAGATGTTATCTTCTGAAGACTCAGAGGACAGGAGTTACCCGTTCACCCCTTCACCACTACCACCATTAACCATTCTAAGACTGCCCCAGAAAATGCAGAAAAGGGTCAAGGGCAGAGGCTGCTGAATTCATCATGAATTGATTCACTCTCCAAGCTGAACACACTTCTCCTGCCTCTAGGACAGAGCATCAGACACAAGGAATCATTGCAGCAACTCTCCCTTTATGACTCAGCCTCTTTGGGATTCAGCCCTGCCACAAAAAAATGCAGGAGGATGCAATGAAGGTGAGATAAAACAATCTTCATTCTCTTCCCAGAGCATAAATGCAGATAAGGGGCAAGGATAGAAATGCCTGAAACACAACTGACAATACACTGTCAGAAAGAAGACAACACTAAAATGAATAAGCAAAAGTTGATGAAAAATACTTTCATTATTAGACCCCACAAAAGTATTCTATTTGTATAGATAATAATAAACATTATTTAATAATTATTTTTAAATATCAGTAATTGGGTTCACATCTTATCTATCAGAAGAATAACATTCTCTCCTAGAGGTCTCTCAGTGATAATTTTTAAAATAACTAACACTCTTACTCTGGTCTAAGTAATCCATTATATTGGTTCCTGCCACACTACAAATGATAGAATTCAGATTTCACACCTTAAAGAAGGAAGATTTCCCAACAGATATGTTGGAGGCATGTTTTGCTGCCACCTTAGGCCATCACTGAAACTCAACAATCTTTGGCGAGATCTCCATTTTCTCCCACAGCCAGCACTGGAGCTGAATGACAAGACTCTTCTTTGACATATTTCAAAAGTAGCCCTTGGTCCTGCCACTCTTCCACTGTCACAGAGGCTACACTGTGTGTCCATCACTGTTCCACACTTCTCAGGGAGGGTGGGAGGGATGGAACTTGGAGGCCCCCTGTGTCACCACTAGCTCTGCCTTGACCCTTTAAGAGGAGATCACTCCCAGTTTCAGAGGAACTCATGGCCTCTCCAGGGCCCCTCTGACTAATTCCTAACTAGAAGACCCTCCTTCCTTTAGGTTCATGTTTCCTTCTGTTTACTCCCTGATGATGGCAGGCAGAGGGAGTACTCACAGTCTTTTGTCATGTGGTCAAAATGGCAATCCCAAGTATAACATAACCTGATGCTGATACTTTCCAATGTTCAGTGCTATTCAGTTTTCTCTGTGGTAAACTTATAGAATATTTTATTTAAAATTACCTCTGGAATGCTGTTCTAAGGCTATGTTTTCTTTCCAAAATATGAAATATATTTTTTCCCAGAATTACAAAACTGGTGAATTCAGTTTATTTTTCCTGGAATCCCTCTAGTTAAGACTGAAACACTGAAAAAATATAAGGTATTGGGAAAGATTCATATGGGCTTTAATTCCTTTGGACATTTAACTAACAAGAATCACAGATCTTGATTTCAGACTGATTATTTTTACATTAATTTTAGAATTTTGGAATTTATTTGGGACTCAACAGTTTGAACATTAGTTTTTCCCTGGGAACTTGATAATAGGAGGGGTTTATAGATTGATATGGGTTATTGTAGTGTTAGCCTTTTATTACTGAAATATTTTTAAGACGCAGTTTGATTTTATCACCTAATTTCTGACAGTTTTGTTGAAGAATGTAGCTAGATATAATTTGGGATACATACAAAGGAGTAAAATTTTAGACTCGAGTACCAAGTAGCCTTGGAGCTGATTTTGTTGCATGATTCTGACCTATTTCAAAGCCATCTTAAGTAAATTTTCACTGTATGCCAAAAGTATCAATAAAACAACAGTGGTTGGTACTGCGATAGCAGGCCCATGGCTATGAGAGCAAGAACTCCCTGATGACATTGCTGCTTTCCTACCGTGATAGATACATTCACTCCCCTAGTGGACTACAGACATGGTGGTTAAGCCTAAGGGATAAGGGAACAGGAAGCTTTAAAGTGTCATTGCTTGAGGGAACCTCTTTTATACTTGATTTGTGTGCCCAGTTACATAGACATGAATTAATATAATACATTCCTGTATTCTCTCTACTTCCTTACTCAGTCCTCCCAGATAAGTCAACAGGACTGGCTTCATGGATGTGTAATCTGTACAGTTACACAGGGCTCCACATTTAGAAAGATCCATGTTAAGTCAATGCTCTACTGTTGCCACCTTGAAATCCTTAAAAATTTTTGAAGAAGGGGTCCTGCATTTTCATTTTGCACTGGGTCCCATAAATTATATAGCCAGTTGTGGAAGTGAAGTTGTGGAAATTGGTCAATTTGTGAGAAAGAACCATATATGGGCAGTTCAACTCTTTCCCTCTCCCCCTCTCTTTGGTATCAACCTGTGTTTGGAAAGGATATGGTTGGGTCAGTCCTACCCTTGTAGGAAGCTTAATGGTAAATAAATTGTTCCTGTGGGCAAGGCTGTGGTTTTCCAGGCTGGCTCTGACTAGGTGGGTGGATCTGCCACATTCTGGGGCATGTATTAGTCATATGTCTAAATCATGTTTTCCAATAGTACTATTAGTATTAAAACTGACAATTTTATTTCCAGTTGCCTGACTCTTTTGTGTATCTCTCACTTGGTTTAGAGGTCAGGTAGCTGATAGAGTGGTATAAACCCCAAGGGGAACTATACGTCTTCGGGAGAAAGCAGTTTCCATCTACTATAGATGGTTGGCAGCCTTTCAGGGTAGAGTTTCCAGTTACAGACCCCTGTTCTTAATGGGGAAAAGATATGAAAATGGCAGATGCAGTTAGAAAAGAAGTACCCCTAGATCCCTAGGGTCAAAAGTCCCTGCCCTACTGCTCAAATATAGATTTGCTTAATGAACACCATCTTTAAACTTTAAATACACCTTGAAGGAGTAAGTGCATGGATCCTTCACAATGTCATCCTACTTACATACTTTAATTAAATAGTCAGATTTGTATCCAACTAATTAAAACATACTAGATTGGCAAATTTAAGTAGCAAAAGCAACACTTTTTAAAACAGTAAATGGGCACCATAGTGTTACTATAAATCAGGGAATGGGTCTTCATAGGATGGGAGAGAGAAGATGATCAAAACAAGAAGACTGCCACCCTTGCATCTTTTTATAATGTTCTAATGATCTGAGCTTCCAACTCAACTCCCCCATGTCCCTGAAAATCACCTTCTTTGAGAGGATTTTCTACTATTAATAAAGATGAAAAAATAGATATATTTGTAAAAAATGTTTTCATTACAGAAAATCATCTCTGAAAATTTTAGTTATCACTAGATGGCATCCTGAATAAAAATTTATAAGTAAAATTTAAAAAAAGATGGCCAATAACTAAAGAAAATCAATCAGCAAACTTCTCAACTAGTTGGAACCATCAATCACCATCCAGAGTAAGATGCATTAATGACCACTGTTTCTGGAATATCAAGTCACTGTTTCCCTGCTGGGCTGATGCACCTTCTCTGGCCAATGATAAGGATAGAATAAACAGTACAAGAAATAGCCTACCTAGAAATCTCAGAATGACTACAGGGCATGAAGAGAGTCAATAGTGGCCATTTTCTAGCTCTGACTGGGGCTTCCATCTGAGAAGTGATAAGCTGCAGCACTGGTCAAACAATGTGGATAAGCAATCATGTAATATTTCTTAATTTACATTTATCTAATCAAACCATGGGGGAAGTGACAACTCAGCATTCCCCAGAAACTCTCATGCCATAGGTTCAAACAATTTTACTCATAAGTCCTATTTGTCCACTCTACGTCATCAGTGTTTTGAGCAAAAGCCTTCACAAACTCTGTAGAGGAAGCCACTGCTTTAAAGCCTTTTGAATTCCTTTACTCTGAATTTTCTCCTCATAAATGTTATTACCTTAGGGTGGGGTCCTATTGATAAATTCACCTGGAGCAGAGCTCTGCACAGCTCTGACCAAACATTCAAGGCTACATGGTCATGCCTCTTTGTTCACCGTTAAATGGATACAGCCCATTCGCCACATCTGACAGTTTTCTTCTTTTCTCTCTCTTTTTCCACAAAAGCCTCTCCTCCAGGTCTGGCAAATCTGCATAGTTTTTCCTGAATAACAAACCAAATCTCTTGGTGGCTCTCCATTCTTCTCTATAACCGACATAAAAATCCTTATTAATCACATGTTGCCTTTTTGTTTACTTCTCTCTCTCTTTATTAAAATAGCTTTACACAAAATGTAACAAGCCAAACCACTGATATATAAAGAAAAGTTATTTACTTCAAATAGCGTTTTATGAAACTGGTTCTTTCCTCTCTGATTATCAACTTCAAAAATATGGTGCCAAAATGAGCCAAACAAACAAAAGTCTTTCCTGTGCACTGAGGCCCGTTTCTGTCTGGTTGTGCTGCATGTTATGAAAGTACACATTCTAATGTTGAAATCTACCTTAAAAAACCAAGTACGTTCCAACCAGTCAAATGGATATTTCTTTATCATCATAGTTCCCTTCTGGAACGTGCTCAAAAGGGGCCCGTCACTTGGTTTTAGAGACACACCACAGACTCTCTGGTATCCCACTATCTTCTGAGTGCTTCCCCAGGTTCTCATGACTATTACTGAATGACTCCAGGGTAAAGACAAGAGCAGTCCTGGTTTGGAGACACTGTGCATCCCAAAGCACTGGAGACCAGGAACCTCTCTCAGGACTGCTTGCAGGGGTCTGACTGGGAACACACTGAGGACATCAAGGGCCACATTCAACCACCGTGAGAGCCTCTTCCAATGCCATCATTCCACATGGGAGTTAAAAGTGATTTTAGGAAGTTAAGGAGATAGCAGGACAAGCCTAGATGATGTGTTATTAAAACAACACACAGGTATTTCACGAAAAAACTGTCAGGTCAGATTCTCTCTGTATTAGTTTTCTGTTGCTGCATAATAAATTGCCACAAATTCAGTAGATGTGACTAACAGTAAAGTTATTATCTAACAGTTTCTGTGGGTCAACCGTCTGGCACATTTTTACCTAAATCCTTTACTCATGGTCTCACAAGGCTTAAATCAAGATGCTGGCCGCCTATGTTCCCATCTGGAGAATCAGCGAAAAATCTGCTTCCAAGTTCCCTCAGGTTGTTGGCAGAATTCTTACTGAGGTCCCTATTTTCTTGAGAGATGTCAGCCGGGAACTACCCTGAGCAACTAGCAGCCAAGATCAGGTCCTTGCCATGTGGCCTCTTCCACGGACTGTTCACAACATGGCTATCTGCTCCTCAGTGACAGGAGGAAAATGACTCTGACTTCTTTTATCTGTGAACTATAAACTCTCTTTAAAAATCTCACCAAATTAAGTTAGGTTTAACCAGGATGATGCCCCTTTTATTTACTCAAACTCAACTGATTAGAAATCTTAATTTCATTGGCAAATTCTTCCCAACCTTTGCCATATAACGTAACCTAATAACCATGGGAGTGATATTTCATTTACACATAAATGACATTTGCATTTAAATATCAAAGGGAATGGGATTCAGGGCATGTACATCAGAGACTTAGAAGTTTAGGGACCATGTTAGACCACTGCCTACCACATCTATAAACCATTAGGCTGCCAACATTTAAGAACTTTTAATAAACAACAAAAATATTATGTCTACATCTCTTATCTACAGATATGACTAAGTGATGTGCTATACAAATACCTGAGATCTGTAAATATTGGAAGTTTGAGAAAACAGCCATCGTCATTTCTCCTTCTTATGGTTGTTTCCTAACCCATGTGAGAAGAAATATACAAGAACTAAGTGAGACCAAAATATAGTAAAATTATTAACGGTGAAGTTAGTTGGAGAATGTAGGTTCTCCTATCTCCTTTCTTGATTTCGACTCTGATATCTCTAGCCTGTCACAGGGAGAAAAGTTAGAAGATGGTGGACATGCTAAAGCAGACTCTGTTTGTCTCTTTGCCAAATGAAGGAAACTTACTTTTTAAAATTGATACCTAAAAGGGAAAGTGAGATGAGAAAGAAATGGACCTCGCCCTGCACTGTTCAAGCTTCAATGCCGTGGTTCTACCATCTACTAGTTAACAAGGCCTCTAGGTCAGCGTGAGCTAAGTTACAATGCCGTAATAAGAAATCCCCAAATCTCAGTGGTTAACACACCAACATGTTGTTCTTGCTTATATTACAAATCTAACACTAGTGAGCTGGGGTCCTCTCTTCATCACAGTGACTCAGGGAACCAGGCTGATGGAGACCTCCTCTCAACCCGTGCTTCTCAGCAAGAGGAGCAAGTGGCGAATCACATACTGGCTTTTAACATCCACAGTACAGAGTAACACATGTCACTGATGCTCAATTTTTATTGACTAAAGCAATTTACATGGCCACAGAAGAGGAAGGAAATACTATTCTACCATGTCTCTTAAAGGGAGGAGAACCAAAAATACTTGGACAGCATTAACAGCTACCACCATGGCTTAATGAATGTCACTCCTCTCCCACAGAGGATGTAGGAATGAAGGAAGTCCCCAGTGTATTTACTCCAATACTTCCACCCCCCTCCAAGAGGGCAGAGTATGTGATTTCTAATGGAAATGTGAATATGTAACAGTTTCCTCTTAACAGTAAGTATAGGCAACAGAAAAGATTTATGAAACAGCCGTGTAGCGCCAAGCCTCACCTTCTTGGAGACGGATTCAGTGAGTAGTGAACAAACGCAGTTCTCCCAAGGCTGCTTTGTGGGCAGCTGAGAGAGGTCCTAGCCCCACACGATGGGCTCCAAATAGGAAGAGGGAGACCGTGCCTGCCACATTTTAGGAGGCCGCCTTCAAATTCAGGCTGCGTGTCTGGAGTTGCTGTACCGAACAGGATCTGTGAGCTGGCTCTGTGCTGAGCGAGAAGCGTGAAGCCTGGTGCCAGAACACGAGTGCACATCAAAATCCTGGCACGGGTGCTCTTCAGAAACGGACAGAAGACCAACTGTAACATACGGCTCATTCTTCTCAAGTCATAAATGGAAAGGCATTAATCACTGGGAGGCCTCCCAGAAATTAAAGTTCATCTATTGGTTATGGGGTGTCAAAAGGCAAATGTGGAGTGTTTTAAATTTGCTTAGTTTTCCTGTGATATAAAATCCAGGTTTCAAATGCTGGCTTTATCATCAAAACAGACTCCTGGCCCTGCCAAAGCTAACATAAAGAGAGAACCCAGAACTCCACATAGGGTTCTCATTTATACCATAATTTCCTTCAAAGACAGCTATTTTAAAATGTAGATTAACCCTTAATGTCTGAACTTTCCAGATTGAAACTTTGAAACACTGTAGTCCCATCTGCCAGCATGGAAAAACCAAGTGGCAGAGGAGTTGCCCAGGCTTTTCCCTGTGAGGGCCAGAGCCCGCTGCCTGGCCTGCTGACTGTCCATGCAGCAGTGAGCACCACGCTTCATGCTAGAGCGGTCCTCCCATGGAGAGGCACTGTGTTCTCAAGCTATGAATTATAATCATCTGATAAAAGAAGCAGTCATGATCTATTTTCTTTAAAAAAGTACTAAGGTGCGTATATATCATTAATGCCTAAGTGAAACAATTCAACCAAAGCAGTAATTCCTTAAAAGTGATCACCATGCATTCATCAGACTAGTCTTAAGGGTATAAATATGAATACATGCAGCCAATTACTTCACATTCATCCTCAAAATGGAATTTTACATTTCTGTATCTATTCTATATAGTAACTTTTGCTTAAGAAAGAAAAGAAATGATAATGCAAAAGGCTGCAAAAGGGTAACCTGTGTGTGTGTGTATGCATGCTTACCTGCACAATGCCATTTCAAATTCAACCTGAATAACTTCATATGAAACATAAATTACCAATTTTCCACAAACCTCCTTAGTCCTTATCATCTTAAAGTCTGATATTCTCATCTATGTTACCTGCTCTAGTAATGTAGAAATTTGAGTTTGTATGTTCTACTTTAAAGGAACTTAAAAAGGAAGACAGCAGCATATAAACATGCCCCAGAATTATGCCTACCTTTGAGATCTTATTGAACTAAAGTCAGAGTAAGGATAACACTCGCTATGTAAAAATGCAAACAACTAATCCTATGCTCCTATTTGGGTCATTCCCAAGGCATAAAATTTCATCTGTGAAATGGAATAGCTATCTTGAAATTTAGCATATAAAGGATCCAAACCCAGTGCCTGGCACATATTAGGCACTAAATAAACATCAGCAATGATGATGATGATACTTAAGCTGCAAAGTTAGCATTGAGCAGAGAAATGATTAACAGCTTAGGCTGCAGTGTCTGCAGGCAAGGGTTCAAATCCCAGTTTCACCAAGTACCAGTAGTGTGGCTTCTTAGGAATTGGAGTAAAGTTGAGGAAACATGAGAGGGTGTGAGATTTCCCAAAAAAGAGGAGAAGATAGGAGAGGTTTCACAGGTGTGAGAAGAAACAAGAGCACGGAGGAGAAAGAGTCTCTCAGGTTGAAGATCTAGAGAAATGGAATTATCAGAAATCCAGGGGAGATAGGATTTTTTTTAAAGGAGAAATGTTATTAAAACTGCCATATTCTATTGCATTATAAATAGGTTATTGTCCACAGACCCATGGAAGCTAGAAAAGAAAGGCTTTAAAGCTGGACCCTTTGTTGGCATCTCTCCCTGAATCTCTACCCTGATGGGGCTGTTGAAGTAACACTGGAGTAGCACAGGTTCTAAGGAATCCTAAACAGAGCTCCAGCCTCAGAGATATTGCCCCAAAGACATCACTTTCCTGAACTATGTCTGCAGAATCAGGCTTCTCCAGAGAAATCATACAGGCACAGAACATGATAAAAAGCTTCAAACTGATTGATAACTAACAAAGTAATTGCTAGAAAACACTTTCTTTCCCTCAGCACTGGGTACTTACTTGCTGAATAAAAAATATTTTAAAAACAGAACATGTAAATATAATCAGTAATGAGGTGTAAATATTAAATAAGATAAACATCTATCATAAAAATCATCATTATTTATTCTCCATGCTTGAGAATTTATTCCTGCCCTTTATTTCTCTTCCAAACATTCATTTTACTTTTTTTTAAAGTGATTGTCAATCACTGGACAAAATTTAAGCCTTTAGGGACTAGATACTGCTGCCACATCCCTTTCTTTACACACAGCCTCTAGTGAATTCAATTTTTTTTACCCTATTTGGCTTTCCAATCCAGTGAGAAGTAACTTATTTTAAACAAAAGGAGGAAGTGAATTTACCCTTAAACCCAGAGGTTAATTTCCATGTAAGCCATCTTTGGCATATTTAATTGATGTGGGAAACTTTGCTAGGATAACTTTTGCAGGGGCTTCATAGAAGGCTCTTCAGAAAGTCCTCTTGGACATCATGAAATCTCCAGACTTCTTGTCCAAAATAACATCTTTAAGCAAAGAGCTATGTTCACAGGCTCTGAGTTTGCAGGTTTCAGAAGTTAATGTAGAAATATTGTACACATTTCAGGGGAAGATTTTAGTTCATAGAATAGGTCTACTTTTTACACCAGATTAAATAGCTTCAAAACAGTAATTTCAACTCACCATTTGTCTGATACATATTTACTAAACACTTAGCATGAGCACTACAGAGAATATGGGAATATTAGGTATTAACATTATTAGATCTTCAGGTAGAAGGAAATTAATATTACTGAGGGTCAACTATATGCTCTACTATTGCATTAAATGGGTATCTACCAACACTTGAATATAGACAACACAAGGCTACATGCATGTAGCTAATAGTATATGTTCAAACGACTGGAAGTCATTTGTGGCTGACCACAGAGGGTTTCATGGAGGAGATGGTGTTTCCACTCGAAAAATATAGGATTTTAATAGATTAATTAGAGCTTACTCAAGGAGGTGGAGATGATTTAAGCAGTCGTAAGAGCATGAAAGTCTAACTATGCTTAGGAAAGGAGTGTTCACTAAATTCCCTAGAAAAAAATTCCTCCAGGGGATTATTAGAGAGGGGAGGTAGGAATGTATGATGAGGTCTTTAACGCCAGGGTGAGGCTTTTTATTGATTTAGTAGAGGAGTGGATGCTATAAAGCTTTGATAACTACATGCTTTAGGAAGATCAATCTGTCAGAGACATATGTAAAAGATTGGAGTAAAAGAAAATGGAGGATAGTGTGTCCTATTGGAAGACCATTAAGTGCACAAAAAGCACAAAAGGTTAAGGATTTCAGTAAGATACAAGTTTTAAGTTTCAGTATCTAGGAGTGCAGAGGCAAAATGAACAGTAGTAAAGCATCTTAAAAAACAGATTGGAAGGGCAAGGTGAGTTCAGTTTTAGGTGAGTTAAATTGGAGGTGATCTCAGTATACTTACAGAGAGAAGTGCTTTACTAGGTGCTTTACTAAGTGCTTTACTAGGGCGTGTGTGTACACATGAGACATGAGACAAGCTCCATCCCATCATTTACCACAATGAGCAGGATTACAAATTTCCACAACTGCCACACACAGCTTCAGGCACATTCCTTCTTCAAACTGCTAAGAAATGGAAAACAAGTCAAACTTCAGTAACTCTTTTGATAAAATTATGAATATTTGCTACCACCAGAGGAGAGCAGCAGTTGGTTTCATACTTTTCAGAAATGCACAAAAGAAATAAATAGAAAAACATGTCTTTCAGGTCTGCTTGATTTGTTATTGTTGAGGGGGAAAAAAAGCTATAATTATTTCATCTAGTTAAAAGAGAAGAAATAGTCTAGGGCTACACTGAATAAACCAAGTTTAGACAAACTGTCCAAATAAAAGAAAACACAATGTTGTAAGTTAAATTTTTGTACCTCCCAGCCAAATATTTAAAAAAAAAAAAAAAAAGCTCCATATCCTTGAGGTTTACAAAATACCCAGATGTTGGATGGAGAGGTGCCTCTCCACCCTGGTCCCTCATTGTTCCCACACCCCACATCAACTGCACTCTGCCTCTCCCTTCCTCCTGCACGGGTAACACAACGTGAACAGCGTTTAGGCTTGTCGCTTTCAATAGAAATACTGAAAATCTTAAGTAAAATTTTAGCTACATGTTTCCCACTAACCTCACTGACAGTAATGTGATTAAGTTACTATCTGCTTAATTAACCTCTGGATCTGGCTCATCATACAGACCTCATAGTTTAAACATTTTTAAACAACAAAAAAAGGGGGGAATCAATTTAATGATATACAATCATTTTAATGCTTTTCTTTGTATAGGTTTCATTACGTTAGCAAAGCCATAGAGATTAAATAAGACTGAAGAAAAGATAATCTGTTTGCAAACACCCAGCAACTGAAAAATGGACCATGCCTCTCTATCAGTTAAACAGACATCCAAACTAAAGTCATTATCTGGGCAACTAGCATTTAAAAAAGTGCTGTAACTACTTGAATATTTTAGCAACCATTTGCTTGGGAGTGGGTATGAATTTTCTGGATAATTATGGTAGTTTTCTAACTTTGCCTTTTGTAGATCTTTATCTTTACACTGAAAAACTTGTGTAATATCCCACACTCTGTCTGTAGAGTTGTTTCCACTAAACATGTTCAAATAAAGTGATTGATCAGATATCTTAGCACTCCAGAGGAGTGTGTGTGGGGGGGGGGGATGGTAAAAGCAGCACCCTTCAAATATGTTGATATTAACTGGCTTTAAGAGTTATAATTTCCCTTCAAACGCTTTTCACCAGATTCTCCATCTGAAACTGCTCATTGTAGTTAATGATACCGTATTTTCTCTCTGACACTTCCATTTCACAAATATAAAATACAAATAATATCACCAATTCTCAAGTATGTTTCATTACACCCATCTCTCCTGCTTCATTCTAATAAAGACTTTAATCAATTCATACATATAATCAATCTACAACTGATCTTATTGCCACCAGACTCTTCCCCCTTTGATTTTTCTTATCCCTATTTACCAAGTTAGTCTTCTTGAAAATCTTTTTAATCGTGCATTTCCAGAACTTACAATAACTTCTAGTACCTATTATACTAAAATCTATAATCTTCAATTTTCTGGTCCTACCTATATCCTTTTTTTTGCCTATATTATTTTCCATAACCTGCCAGTATGTGCCTTCAACTCCAGTTTGATAAGTTTCATCCATATTTCCTGCTTCCCCCCCAACCAGAAATCCCTCGCATCCTTAAATCCCATCTCAAATAGAGCTCTCCCTGAAATGTTCACTTTCCTTACAAACTGCATAAACTATTCCTTCTACTGTCTTCTTCACTTATCCTACAATTTTGCTTTCTGTCTTGTGTTATTTCATAATTATTAAATGGAATAAATTCTCTCATACACAAATTCAATTATCTTCATAAGGAAGAGCATATTACATGTGTGCCTGACACAACTCAAAACACATAGGCGACCACATAATGGTCATTTGAACTGCTCATTAAGTAATTTTAAATCACCTGTTATTGAATCTGATAATGATTTTTCCCTTTCTTAGTTTCCTATTTTAGTTGTTGGTACTGGTCATCTTATTTCCCTCCATTTGTGTTATATGTGTTAGGTTTTAATCCTTACTTGCTCTAATGTCAGTATTATTTATTGATATCATTTTTTGTTTCCAGAAAATTTCAAGGTGGTTTATAAGAACACATGTTGGTCTTGATGTACCTAATGGAAGTAAATAAGAAAAAAAATTTAAGACTAGAAAGTGCTATCTAAATTCAAATATAAATAAATAAAAATATAATAAAGCCCTTTAGTAAGTAGATAAGGGCCATGTTATATTTTTCAACTGATTGAGATCTCCACATGTATCTGATTTTCTTTCTTTCTGTTTCTTTTTTTTGTTTTTAATTGTGAGCTTTAAGAATATCTTCCAATATATTTAGTTTGGTAGTTAATTTCTGTTTAGTTTTAGTATTTTTCTCTTAATTTTAATAAAATTTGTAATTCCAAAGGGTTTTAAAGTGTTAAATAGTTCTACAAAGTTCATTATGAAAAATAGCAGATCCCCACCCCCTACTTCCATATTTTCCCCTCCTCATGGTGACAATTTTTATCCCTTTTAGCTGATTATGTTGGTATCTATCACCAAGTCTCTAACATGCTTTTATTTGCACTTTTTAGTCCATTATTTTGGTGTAACTCACTATGTCTCTAAGTAACATGGCTTTAGGGGCTAACTTTTTAGTATGGGTTTTGCATACTTTATTACTTACACCACACAAGTGGAGCATTTAGAGCTCTCTCCTCCCACTCCCTCAACCCCCGAACTCAAAACCATTCCACCATGTGCTAAGTCATCTCGAATAGTTCCACTGTAACTAATTTACATTAAAATTCAGTGACAGTAAATTTTACTCAAAGCTGAGCCATGTAATAGACTATTTATGAGCGGTTTTCCCTTTCTGTAGTTTTCACTATAGTTACCGCACATTTCTTGCTTTATTCATTTGCTCGGTTCTCTTTACATTCATTACTAACTCAACCCCAAACGCTATCAATTACTAAATCTCCTCTCTAGAGGTTCAGATGTGTCAGGTTCTCTATAAATTTTATCTATTTAAAAAGAAAGGTTTCCTGGATCCTTCTGACCTCCTGCTTTCTGAGCTGATTTCCCTGTACAAGTAGTGTATGGCTCTTATTCTGAAGGCTTCCCTTCTCTACCCCTCTGTGTTGTATTGCCAGCTCTACAAATCTCATGTCTTCATTATTCTTGTTTGTTCCTTTACTTGATGAATGGCTTAAAATAGTCTTGATTTTCCCATCATTGATTGCTGGCCAAGTATACACTTCTAGTTGGAAATTATTTTTCTTCAGAATTTTGTGGAAGAGAGTTCTCTATTAGCTTTTAGCTTTCAGTGTTACTCTTGAGAAGTTCAAGGGTATTCCGAACATGTTTAGTAAATCTTTTTTTTTTCCTTCTCTCTGGAACTGAATACTATATTTTTCCTTTGTGCTCACAGTTATGAAATGTGATGGTATGCTTTGGTATGAGTCTGCTTTCCACTTTTATGTAAAAACTCGAGGACTAGTGCAATCTGAAGAAGATTTTCTTAATTTATTCCAAGAAGTAATTAAGGTTTTACTTCCTTGCTTTTTCTATTTTCTATAGAATTCCTATTTTTCAGCTATTAGACCTACTGGACTGGTCCTCTAAATTCCTTACCTTTTCTCTTCTGTTTTCAATCTTTTTGACATTTTGCTCTACTTTCTGGGAGATTTTCTCAATTTCATCTTTCAACTCTTTATTAATATATTTTTTCTCATCAAAGTTTTAATTTTAAACTGTTTATTTTTCCTGCTCTGTATGCCCATTTTGTGTAGTACCTTGTTCTTATTTTTCTCCTTTTTCTTTTTTTTAAGTTTTCTTCTTCCTCATATGTTTCCCCTCTCTCCTTTTCTAATTGTTTTGTTATGGTTCCTATATTTCACTTCTGATGCTAACATGGTAATCCTTGTTGTCTGCCAATATTGTTTAGATAATTAGGTCATTCCTGTATCTCAGCTCCTAATTCCACTTCATGATGGGAAGCATAAGGCTGCTGATATTTAAACTCCATTTTAAAGGTGAAGAGGAAAAGAAAAACATAACAAGTGTATATGATATACATAACTTTACACTGATAAATTTGAGAGTTTAGTTGCAAAAATTAAAGAGAAGTCAATAAAAGTAAGTCTTTTTAATAATTAAAGGGAATTGTCATTTACTGCGATATTCTGGAAAACTTCCTACACTAAAGGAGAAAGGACTTAAAGGGAAATCAGCATACTAGCCACCAAATAATTTGCCAGATAAAGAAAGTAGAAAATGTTGGCCAATAGAGTGCTTACAGACCAAATGAGATTGGTACTTCTCTCCAAATGTTTTGTAGGAATTTAGATAAGTTAGAAAGATGAAAACACCATGCACAATTGACTAATTTTTAAAGAGTCTATTTATAGAAATCATTTGCAGATTCTTAAGGAAATAGATATTCCCCATTTTGTCCCTAAAGGTAATTCATCACAAGTCTCTAGCTTATTAGCCAACTGAGAAAGAAAAATAAGCAGAACTAAGGGTTAGTCATGTAAGCATTATAATTATTTTCAAATGACCTTCACATAAGAGTAACTTCTCAAACATAACAAAGCTTAAACTCCTAAAAATTAATAATTATTTTAATATAATTTTAAGTAAAATATATGTAAATTTACTAGATATTATATCTATAAGAAAATTTATGAACCATTCTATTTTTAAAAATTATTTGAGAGTTAGAAAGTTAAAAATCATTCTCAAGCATACAAAGAACCATAATAACAAAATTCAAAACTGAACAAACTGAGTTATCAAAAAATCACAAAATAGTACCAAAAAAAGCAGTAAATCATGCAGAAGGAACAAAGTTAGAATGGTACGGCTTATTCACTAACACAAAATTATTCTTGGAGTTTGTTCCCTATTTGATTTCTCTTTGAGAAATGAGCACAGGAGATATGAAAAGACTAACAAATTACACTTTAGTAAATCCCAAAGAGTTACAGGTATTGGCTGGAGAATTTTTGAATCATGAAGTTCATGGTAGAAATTAAATAATACATCTTGGATTCATTCAGTTGAACTTGGATTTATTTCCAAAATGTTCAACAAAATTGATAAAAATGAAAAAAATTTAAAGCCATTTAATACCTCCAATTTGAATAAATACAAAAAGTTTTACTAAACACATTCACATTAAATGCTATAACAAGCAATAATGTTATACATGATTCTGAGCTATGCAATTCTTAAACATATTTATGCCTACATCAAATATATAAGTATTATATCTTAAAATATATGACCTGAGAGTTATCTCCTCTTTAAATTGAACTAACTTCAACTCGAACTTGATGACTCAGAAGAAAGTTGTTGCTAAAAAGACAAAGGACCCCAGCAAAGTCTAGGTCTGTGACAAGGAGGGTTTCTCAGGCCTGGGAAGAACAGCCTCAAACTCAGTGTCCTCAGACTATGTCATCAATGCCACAACTGATGCTGTTTTGCCTCAAAGAGTCTTGGGAATGACATGAAAAGAGTGGCCATGCTAGACAGCAGATAAAACTGAATCTGAGGCCTTCTCCTGAAAAGAACTGTTTCCAGCAAAACATATTTACATCATTTGATTGAAGGCTGGGCAGCTCCGTGGAAAAAGGGCCATTTTAAAAAGCAAGAGAGGGACTTCCACTACAGGGGGCACGGGTTTGATCCCTGGTTGAGGAAATGAGATCCCACATGCGAGGTGTCCAAAAAAAAACAAAAAAAACAAAAGGGAGAGGACTGAATTCTGGTCACATATGGTCACTAATTCTGGGACTAAAACATTGAACCTGTCTGTGTTCCAGTTTCTCACTGTAATGGATTAAGGTAGATAGTGAAATCACACTGGAAAGTTGAATAAATTATAGAAGAAACCCCTATTAAACAAGAATAAATTTCAACAGCACACTTCATTGTCCAAAATGTCATTACCAGAGGTAGAAATACTAAAAGGGACATGGCAATGAGAGAAATAAGATGAGGGGAGGGCAATAAAAGGGAGAGGTTGGGGATACACTTTACAACTAACTGAACTCATTTATGGAGGGTGCAAAGGATGGAGGTCAATTCTTAGTCAAACCATTTCTGCCATCAGCCATCTGACACTACTAAGCAGAATATGATGGTTTTCTTTGCCAAGTCTGTGAAGATGAAGATATCAACTGATCTATCTTCTATTAGATATAACTTATTTATTAAAAGATCTCTTCATCAAACCACCTGGAATAATGCCCCTCATGGAGAAATGTTTAGTTGAAATATTCCAAACTAAATTATGAAGTGAATAAATGTTTTTACTTTGATTTTTCAAGTCTCTTTGCAGACACTTTTAGTCTTCAATTTTGTAGAAAACAAAGTCATGACTTTTTATCATTTAAATCAGGGTGCCCAATATATTTCAATTGATTAGGAAGAAGACTAGAAGCTGTTAAAAATGCACCTTCGAAAACACAAAAATAGATTCACCAAGGATATATAATAAACTTTTCTACAGATTATCCATAATACCATATTAAACAAGAAGATATTTTCATTGCAATATCTGCATGAGAATGCAAAGAATAATTCTACCAGTTTTTACACCAGAATTCTAAAATTTCTAATCACAAGAGGTATTCTAAGCCATGGTTTCTGTAAATGGTAAATTTTATTTTTTGTTGCCTCTTTGTTTTGCAATGATATTGGCTATGTGCCTGGTGCTTTTTATAAGACTACATTTCTAAGTAATATTTGAATAATTTAGCTTTATTGTATGGTATTCACAGGAACAACAATAGATATTCACTTAAAACAGCATTTATACTACACGCAGTCTCTAGTTCCTTCCCCTTTCCCTTGATCTTCAATGGAAAAATCACTACAAAATTTGTGGCATTAATACATTTACTAGATGCTTCTTTTCTCTTTCTCTAAAGTTAACTAACTTGTCTTTCAATTCAGCATTTGTTAGGTTCTTCGATTCCAAGATTAATTTTTTTTTGTTGCTCTAATGTAATGTTGCATATTCATTTGCAAAACAAAGACACATGGGCAAAAACTTCTGCAATATTGTCTGTCTAGGGACAGCTCTGAGAATTACAATATGCTCAGCTTTCAATTTTTTGAAACAACTTAGGGATGCAATCTTTAGTTGAATTTCAAGATGGATTCTAATTTTTACATGGATCCTTCTGGCAAAGAAATTACGGGTACCTTAAGGAATTGAACTAAAAAATATAAGGCATGGATTCTTGAAATCTCCCCCCTCCATCAAAATGAAAATGAGCATAGGAAAACATACTGTGGTAATCCAAAACATTCATTATGAAAATCATGTAAGATCTGAAACTCTCTCTGCAAGCTGCATTTGATTACAAACTTCTCTTGGGACTATGCCTAGGTATTCTTGGGCTTGTGACCAGGCTACATTGCTTAGCCTACCAACCATCACTGGAACATGCTTTAATATCATTTAACTCCACAAGACCTGCACTATGGAAAAGTCCACAGTTGAAATCCTTTCTATACTGTCTGGATTTTTTCCAAAATTCCATATTAAACTTAGTAGCAGTATTTAAAATGCTCACTGCTCATATCTTCTACAATATTGCTGCCCATTTTAGTTTTCTTTCTTC